>NC_090930.1:53258987-53864196 GCF_040938575.1 Ambystoma mexicanum | reverse complement strand
CCTCATCAGACACTGCATCTACAGAATACTCTATAAGAAGCCAACATCCAGACAGATATGCCGATGCAATCAGAAGAATCTATGACTACGAAAACACCCTCTCAGATACAGAATCTACAGAATACTCAATGAGCTCAAACTCATAACAATTAATGAACCATGGATTCAATTGGTCATTGTGCTCGTGGAACACCAGAGGCAATTTACATCTATTCACGGACACAACCGCTGAATTAGAGCAATATCATTTCATATGCCTTCAAGAAACCTGGCTCAGCGACCCACCGGCATGCGATGGCTTTATCACATTCCTAAACCCAGCTATCGTACAAAAACAAGGAAGACCTGCTTCAGGCTTACTCACCCTGATCAAGATAAACCCATACATCAGAGTAATACTCTCCGAGAATATAAACCCTTGGACGCAACTGACCATAATAACATCCACAAAACACCAGCAAAAGCGAGAAGACAAAAACAACTCAACAATCCTAATTCTAAACCTCTATTGGAACCCGCTAGCAATATCTACAAACACGTTCCTAGATGGAGTCTTCATTTCGATTGACGAGGCCTTAGCTAAATACCCGTTATCAGAAACAATAATCTGTGGCGATCTGAACATCAAGTTATACGATAAAAACGGTAGCCTCTTAAAGCACTCACAATTATCACCAAATGCAAAGAGATGGATAAAAGAAACCACAACGCGCAACCTACTCCTTCTAAGCCAAGGGAACACTTTGAATTCCTATACACCCACATGGAGCAGAGGTTCGTCCCATGCAATCATCGATTATATATTCCTATCTGAAAACCTTCACCATTCAGTTACAAACGCACAGACGATATCAACGGACAAGAGCGATCACAACCAACTTACCGCACACTCAGAAGCGAAACCAGAAAAAACAGTGACAGCACTACCACCTCCTCCATTAGAACTAAATGGAACAACTACAAGACTGAGAATCCCGCAAGCCTCCTCAACCTCATTGCCGGAACAATTCCATCAGGCAAGACTGGCAAATGATATAAAAATCGACTATGAATGGATACTAATCCCATTCCAACAAACCAGAAAAAATCGTCCGCAGAAAGACCACCGACATTTCTACAACCAGGAAATTGCCGAAAGGAAAAAAGACCTAAACCGAATAATACGACAGCTAAAGAAAACTCCAGCTCCCGACACTTCACACCAGATCAAAACCCTGAAAAACAATCATCGAAACTGGATCAAATCGCAAAAAAGTCTCATTCAACAAGCGGATGCTGAACAAATACTGAAAAGCCACAAATCCCACAATACCAAAGAACTTTGGAACCTACTCAATGACAATCAACAAAAACAGCATAAACTCATAGCTAATGTAACCCAAGAAAAATGGATAACGCATTTTACTACCATTTACGCACTACGAGAAACAGCTCATCAGAATACACAAACTACAGCAGACTCAACATGGAAAGTACAAGCAGAATTTGAAGACTTCATCTGCCTGATTAACAAACTCAACACTTCTAGAGCACCAGGCCCAGATGGACTATCTAATGCCATGATCAAGGAAGATCCAACCGCTTGGGCAACCCTTCTATGCCATATTACAACCCTGATCAATAAACTGCATAGAATACCTAACTCCTGGAGAACAGCAGTAATCGTACCAATCCACAAACAAGGCCCTAAAGAAGACCCTCAAAACTTCCGTCCGATCGCCCTGCTCGATCCGCTAGGAAAACTATTTGCAACAATATTATTAAACCAACTCACTGCGTGGGCCACAAAAAACAACAAATTCTCGACCAGACAAACAGGATTTACAGCCAATGTTGGAACAAACCTCAACCTGGTATTACTCCAAGTAATCAAACATGAAGCTATCAACTCCAACTCGGCAATCTACGCAGCATTCATTGACCTAAAAATGGCCTTTGACTCAATCTCGCGAGAAAAATTATGGTCGAAACTTAGAACATGGAACTGCCCAACCGACATCCTAGAACCGATCATTCTACTATATTCAAAAACCACGATAAAAGTCAGATTGTCGAGACAAGGAACTACAACACCCGCCATACCAACAGAAAACGGACTCAAACAAGGCTGTCCACTTGCAGCGACACTCTACAACCTCTACACTGCTGACATTGAAGACCATCTAAAATCAGACAAAACTAATCCCCCCAAAATCAACTCGATCCCAGTCCCAGTCATGGCATATGCCGATGACATCGTGATACTAGACAAAACACCGACTGGGTTACAAACAACACTGGCAGACTTAAGCCAGTACATGAAAAAAAATGAATTAATGATCAATACGGGAAAAACAAAGATAATGACCCTAACCAAATCACTAAAAAAAAAAAGAATAAACCAACGTATATTCATGATAGACAACGTCGAACTAGAAAATGTTACTGAGTTTAAATACCTTGGGATCACAATAAACCAGTCTAAATCAGAAGAGCAGTGGCTGGACAAAATCGAACAAACATCCCAAACGCTATCAAGACAAGGCTGCCTCCTTCACAGAAAATACGGCAAATTCTCCTTCAAGCCAATTATCTCCTACTACAGACACAAATACATCCCGATTCTCACCTATGGTACCGAAGCAATGCTAAACGCTCAGAGAGTCAACTGGACAAAATATGAAGCGACTTTCTGGCGCAAAGTCCTTCGCCTCCCACAAACATTTCCAATGCCAAGAATACGTTATGAATTGGCAACTCAATCAATTGAATCAGTCGTACAGTGGAAAAGACTAGACATCTTTCGCAAAATATTGACAGACGGGAAAACCCCAGCAATTCAAATACTGCGACATAAAGAAAATACCTTCAACACGACAATACTGCAAAAATGGAAAGCCACAATGAGAAAAGAAATGGTTAGTGAAAATATCACAGAAGAATTACTTACACTTCGTCCACAACACGCAAAAACAAAACTGCTACATAATGATTGGATAAAGACCATTCAACAAAAAAATACCTACAAACAGAACTTACACTGTACAAAAGACAACAGGAGAATCCATGAACCACCGGCCTACCTGCAAACCTTTCCAGACCCAACCATTCGAACAACATTTTTGAAAATCCGCCTAAACATTCTCCCTACAAAAGCACACCTAGCTACAAGAAGACAAATCAAAAAGGAAGACAACTACTGCAGGTTCTGCAAAGACCAAAAAATCGAGGAAACCATATTCCACCTCGTCATGGAATGTAATGCACTCGCGCCACAACGCAAAGAATTTGGTGCCTTTTATCAACTCTCATCGATACAAATGTGTACGCAAGAAAGATGGACCGCTCTACTCAGCGGCCACAACAACAAGTACACTTACACAATTGCCCTCTTTTTATCTTCTATACTCGAACTGGACAAACAATTTTTTTAAAAAAAAGGATCCAACTTAACTATACGATGAAAAAGTTTTCAAATAAACTACAGCATCAAAAAAAAAAAAAAAAAAAAAAATATTTGCCTAATGCCTTAGGCTACATGCCCCAAGCCTTCAGTCACGTATGTAAACCAGGTTGAATCGGAAGAATGACGGCCCGGGATTTCCGGTCTCGGTTCAGTTCGAGCACAATTCACGTCGGCTGCAGATCTAATCTCAGGCAACATTTAAGCTTTTTACACACGTGTTTACTGCCTGCCTTTCTTCGTTAATTGCTAGAGGGGGTTTGCACTTTGTCTCCTTTTTTATAAGGAGCCTTTGACACCAAAGGCTCGTTACGAACCTTGGGGCATTTAGAATAGAGCTCTGTTATTTCTGGCAATATACAGACAGATTTATGGCCATTTAGCCTTTCATCACTGTCTGCATTTTCCTGTGCCTGCCCAAGTCGGGAAGACGGGACTGCCATGATGGTGCTTTATGAGTACTCATTTGCTTCTTTGGGGTCTTTTGAGTTCGCGCAACAGTTCCACGGCTACATTGGTGGCATTCTTCTGTTGTTTTATTCGTCTCTGTCAGCCGGAGCGTGCAGATGGGAGAGTAGCGTTGGCGCTTTTAGAGCAATTTATCTACTTACTTGGGGATCATCTCAAATTGCGGAACTCTTTAAGGCTCGCATTCATGGCATCCATTTATTGATTTTTTTCATTTATTTACTCATCCATGTGTATCCGTTTTATTAGGTCTGTTTATGCCCAGTTGGGGAACCTAGAAGCCCTGTGGTCCATGGGATTCATTGCTCCTACTGAGACTACAACTATATTTGAGTCTGAACCTCACCCGCGCTATTTTTTTCACGCTACGCTCCCAAAATTTGAACACACACATTGGGACGTTCAGGTGAGTCACTAAACTCTATATTTTTATTTATTTTTTAGTTTCCGCTTGTATTTATTAATTTAGTGTTTAGCGGTTTCCCTGTGGATAACCAATCCAGCACTGACTATTTTAGGTCCTGTTATTGTTTCTGACAGTAACAGACTAAGCCAATGTCTCAGTCGTTATTTACTTTTCTATACATCCCAGTTAAGTTCTTTCATTCATTTACCTTCACGCTTTTTTCACTCCAATTAGATTGTTTTTCTTGAATTTTACTTCTTTTTTTCTTTCTTTCCCTTTTTTGCTATTTGGCCTTTGGGATAACCAGATGGTATGAACCTATTGGAGCCCCTTGCTTCATTTTCCCTCTGGAGAAATTGCTTGACAATATAGTACTTTTGTGACTATGTACTTTAGAAGATAATTGAAAACTCTAATTGTACTTTGATTCCTTGCGTTGTAGATCCAATTTGTTTGCGATCTTCTTTTGGTGTGGCTGCACAGTTACCCCCTGGATTTACAGACAGGATTGTGGACTCAGCCCCCCTGTAGGGTTGAGATTATGGTAATTACCTTCTCTCCCCTTTCCACATTGAGTGTCACATGACTTGTTTAAACCAATTGACATGGGAGAAGTCCCGCTTGCTGTATGCACAGATCATCTATTTTTTTAACCAGTATGTCATTGTTATTTACGATGTGTTTTCCTTTCTCTTTTTCTTTCACACCTCGCTTTAGGTGAATAAATGTATTTATTTTCAAATATGCGTAAACATATAGAAAAGGAAAAAAAGCCTTTTAACCACATCTGGGCACGTTCAGAAAGACAAAGACGAACGATCCAGAAGTTATGAATTCTAAGGGAATGCTATGTCCTGACGAAGATGGACATCACCTGCATGTCTTGTTAGATGTGTTACTCCCATCGAAACTACTATTTTTCAATGGTGCCATGTTATTCACATTTATTATTTGTTTTTTCTTTCATGACACCTTAGTAGTTGACGCACAGCATCCCATGGTTAGATTTTAGTGTATGTGCTTTACTGTTTTATACAAAAAGAAATGTTTTTCTAGTTCCTCTTTTGTTCTTGACTTGATTATTGAAATGAAACCTTGTTTGGTTGGTTTTTTGGATTTAATATTGTTTGGACTGCGTTATTGATATATATCTTATTGTTTACATACTTAGTCTGGTCAGAGCGACTAGGGGCCCCCCACTTGAGTGATTCCCTTCACTCGCTTGGAGCACCACTCACGGCATGCCCAGATTAACTCTTAGGTTTCATGCGATTCATTGGTTTGCTACTTCCCGCAGCATTCACTATTTGAAACTAGCACTTTAAACAGTATGCACGTTTTTAGACTATTGCAAGATATATTTCTGTACATTGTACTAGAGCTCTAGACAATTAATACTTTTTTAAGACTCTATTTGTAATAAATAAATACAATATTGTAAACCAACTTTTTGTGTCACATATGATGATGTGTGGGGCAGCTACGGGGGTCCTTTTCCCCTGTGTTCATGGTTGAATGATGTCCTTTGAGTGAACTTCTTTTTTCTCTTGCGCTGGCTTGACTTCTATGTATTATTACTTATTAAACTGCAGGCTTCAGCCTTTGTCATGCTTTTGATATCCAGTTAGTCACCCACCCTTTACTAATTATGTCTATTAAGCTTGCCGCCCTCTCCCACGGTGTGCAGCCTTGAAGTGCACTAGTGTCCCACCTTCCTCAGCTGGGCGCAACGGTTATATGTTGCTTCTTTGGTGTCCTTCCCGAGCTTATGTGGTTGCTGTAAGACTCCGGTAGGTCAGGAGGGTGTCCTGTCCTTTCTCCCCTCCTCGGCTGGATTCAGCAGTCTGGAGGTAGCGTTCCACTGTCACTGCCATTGTAGTGTGCAGACTCTGGTTCCGCAACTTCACCTTCTCGGCGGGACCAGCATATCTTCCATGTCGCGCAACGCGCGGTATGCTTCTCTCTCCTCTGCGAGCCTCACATGAAGCTGGGCTCTCACCAAGCCATTTCTCTTTCCAACGGGAGCTGCCTGTTCCTGTCAGCTTCATCAGCTGTCAGCTAAGGCTCCTGCCACAGTGCCACTTCCAACAACTAGAGCATGGAGTTGGCTTTCATGCTTTTTATAACTCCATTCCTCTTCCTCATCCAGTGTCTTTAAAGGACTCATACACATGAGATTGACAATCATTCTTTGTCATTATAGGATATTGTGGTATGTCATCAGCCAGTCTTGTGGGATGTTGGGCGTGGCAACCACAATATGCCATTATGGCATGGGAAATGGATGGGACATTCCTAAACGGGGCAGATTGATACCATGTCTCATCTGAAGATGCCAATCTCCCCTCATGGGTGTCGCCTCCTCTCATGTGGTACTCCCTCATATGAGTCAAGATCAGGTAGCGGCTGCTGTCCCCTGGCCACATGAGGAGGGGCTACCTCTGGGAAAAAAGTGATGACATCCTCAGAATAATCACATACCTCTCCCCTAATGCTCTGGCTTCCCACCCAGGGGCTCTTTTTCTTGCTTTCACACAGTATTTCCTCTGGGTAAGGATTTTTTCCCTTAAATCTCGTTTCCCAGTTACAGGTGGAACTTTCTAGCACAAATACCTATTGTTCCAAAGAATCAAAAGGGGAATAGGGAGGAAAACAGTTGATAACATTTTTCAGGATGGTCTCACATTTGGGAAAATCTGTACCTATTATAGTCTCCTCTGGCAACCCAGGAATTATAGCTTATCTGGGTTGTATAACCCTGAACTTGAATGGTAACTGAAGTCTTATGATATGTTTGTTTCCTTGTCACCATGGACACAGGTGATTTTTACATGATGTCCCCTCCCCAGCTTTCCAGTTGAGATTAAATCAGCTCTCACTGCTGTCTGCTTACTACCAGAATCAATTAAGGCTCTGACTGGTACCACATCTACTAATGCCGATTCATGTGTTTTGAAAGGAGTGATGCTACAGAAATAATTACTCCTTGTTTCTAGTAATTGGTCATCAGGGAAGTTTAATTCCGCCCACCCTTGCCCGGCCATATACCCAATTTCCATGGGTTCTTCTTTTTTGTTCAGTGGACAGTGTCTTGCCAAGTGCCCAGACTGACCACAGGAAAAGCATATGATCATGGGTGGTTTGAAGACTATTTTCTCCCCCACGGGTTTTTCTTCTGTGTCTTTATTAATTATGTTCCTCCTGTCTCCCTTTTCAAAATCATTTACTCCTGGTTTACTTATGGCGTCCTGACTTTTGTCCCTCATATTTGTCCTCTCTCCTGGGTGATATGTTAGCCAGGGGAAGCCTTTAGGATCATTCTTGGCTTCCTCACGTCTGTGGAATGATCTTAGCTGTCTATTAGCCCCCACTGTTTCTTTTGCTATGGCCATGGTGGGTTTATTTAACTGAAGGATTATCTTCTGGAGAAAAGCTGGTAAGGAATTGAGGTACTCAGGCCCCCAATTCCATAGGTGTCTCCCCACGACCTAACCCAATCTCTCAAAATGTTTTATAGAAATTATCTGTTTGACCAACCCTTTTTAATAGCCCCTCCTTGATCTCATTAAATGTTACCTTTCCTAAGGGATTTAAAAGTTGGTATGAAGTTTGTAATTCCCCTGTCAATAGTGGACCTAAATAACAGGTCTATAAATAACCCCCCAACTAACCTGATGTGCCAACCTTTCGAAATTAAGGAAAAATGTACTAAGTCCTCCCCATCTCTATAAGGTTGTAGCACTTTGTGGGGCAAAATAGGTGTTTCTTGGGTGGCAAGAATTTGATCCAGTCCAGCTCAGCAACTCAGCTTGCATCTGATGAGCTGTAAATTGGGTTCCAAATGTTTCTATAGGGGAACATTTTCGGTTACAAAAAGCTCTAGTCGATACTCTTCAGTTACAGTTGGTGACTCAATAGGCTCTTCATCTGAGAAATCAATTTCTTTTTCAAAATTCCAAAGATCAGTTTTTCAAGAAGGGTCTTCCGTTTGCTCTAATGAAAAGGAAAGAAAATTCTCTTCTGGTTTCTGAAGGATTTCTATTCCCACCTGGGCCCCTTGTTCAGATGTAACACTTGATTTTAAAGGCTCCTAAGGATTTTCTATAACGACTTTAACAGGTCTCCTAAGACTTGGTTTAATCTCCAACAAAGTTACTGGTGGGAGGTGTACACTGGTGTCGACCACAGGATGTATCTTACTATTGGGCATGATGGCATATTCTGATAACTCTAAAGAATCTAACTGAGGGAGCCCTTGATAAAGAAGCCTTTGACATCCATTGGGGAGGTGAAATGTGTTCACTATGGTCTGTTTGATATTAAATATCGTCTCATCTGCAGCTACCTCAATTATAAACTCTTCTCCCTGTAGTTGATATGATATGATAAGACTTTTATAATGCGCCTATAAACAAGTGTTTCAAGGCGTGATGAGGCAAGGGAGGGGAACCCGAGGGAAGACGGAGACAACGATTCTACTAGGCCAGGTGACATTGAGTTCGTGCAAGTGCAGGGGAAGGGGAAAAGTGTGGAGGAAAGGGGAGGGGGCAGTGCAGTACATAGGATAGTATTAAAATAAATAAAGCCAATAAATAAAAGTGCAGCCAGCTGGTGGCAAGTGCAAAGATAAGTGCAGACATCAGGTGTCAAGTGCTAGTAGGGGCTGTAAGGATACAGATACAGTCCCCGAGTACCACAGTTGCCAGGGGGGCAGTGCAGGTGTGCAACTTGTGGAGAGGGGACGTGGGCCCGAGATCAGAGGGTAGCCAGGTAACCAGTGCAGTTTCTGATTCAGCCAGGAGATCAGCAGGGGAGAGGAGTAGAGAAAGCAAAAGCAAAGAGGAAGGAAGGTCTTGAGGTGCATCCGGAACCAGAGATGGTTCTCCTCACTTTTCAGAGAGGCAGGGAGGCTGTTCCAGAGGGAGGCGCCAGCAGAAGAAAGATCTACCACCAACTCCCTGCTTGGAGAAGCGACTAACCCTGAGGGAGTTGGAGGCGGTTGGGCAAAGAGCTCGAGAAGGAAGATATTTAGGAAGAGAGTTGAAGGTATTGAGGTCCCAGGTGCTCGGGAACCCATTTGTTTGATAATTAAAATCATAGAAAATACCATCTGGGAAAACTAATTTGGAATTCTGATGAAGTTTGAGTCAGCTGAGACAGAATCCCACAACTGACACCATATGTGATGAACCAGGAATGAGACGCGAACACAAAAGGAGCCATGTGGATTGCTATAGACTTTTATTCTAATAAGAGGTTTGAAAAATACCTTGCTGTCCCTGCTCTAAGAGTTTTTTCCCTACCTCAACCAAAGCTAGAGGTCTGTCCAATGACAAGATGTCCAAAGCAAAATGTCCTGTGTCCGAAATCCTATTCTGCCCTCAGTTTAAAAGGAACTCTAACGTGCTAAGGGTAATGTCTTTGACTTGAAAAGTGCACACATGTCCAAGTTCAACAAAACATTCAACTCCAACAAAAAGGCTTCCATTTGGATGATGTTCACAATTCCTGGCAATGTCTCCCTTCCCCAGGTATATTTGCAGAAAAACAAAATTTCAAAAATACAACTGAGTTCTTTGTAAGATAAGAAGATAACTTCCTCTTTCTGTCATTTGCAATTCACTTCACAGACTTGACTCTGCCTGGTAAATCCTCCTGCTAGAACTTTCTTATACAGTTCATTCAATTCACAATCTCAAGGGCATGGGACATCCTTAGGATTTGTTTCACACAATTGACTTTGCCTGGTATACTCCCCTGCCAGGACATGCTTACACAGTTCACTTAATTCACAATCCCAAGGGCATGGGTGTTCCTCAGGATTCTTTTCACACAATTGGGTTTGCCTGGACTCCCCTGCCAGGACTTTCTTACAAAAGGATCACACATCTCTTAATTTCACGTGTCGGTCTGAGACTCATATTAAACTGCAGGCTTCAACCTTTGCCATGCTTTTTATATTTATATCCAGTTAGTGAACAACCCTTTCTTAATTTCATTTATTAGGCTTGCTGACCTCTCTCACGGTGCGCACCACTTGCCATGAAGCGCCTTGGTGTCCCACCTTTCCCATCTTGGCTCACTGGTAATGTACGGCTGCTTCAGTGCCCTTCGTGAGCTTCTGTGGGTGCTGTAACACTCCGGCAGGTCGGGAGAGCGTCCCATCCTTTCTCTGCTTTTCAGCTCACTTCCTCGGTCTGGAGGCAGCATTCCACTGTCACTGCCTGGGTAGCAGGAGGACTCAGTTTCTCCAGCATAACCTTCTTGGCAGGACAGGCAGACCTTCCACATTATGCAGGCTCGGTATGCTCCTCTCTCCTCTGCGGGCCTTGCATGCAGCTGGGCTCTCGCCAAGCCATTTCTTCTTCTAACGGGAGCCGCCTGCTCCCGTCAGCTTCCTCGGCTTCATCATCTATTGGGGATTTGAAGCTCCCACCACAGTGCCACTCCTTCCAACAATTAGAGCGTGGAGTGGGCTTTCATGCTCTAGTGATCTTCATAACTCCATTCCTCCTCCTCGTCCAGTATCTTTGAAGGGCTCCTACACATGAGATTGACAGTCAGTCTTTGTCACTACAGGATATTGTGGGATGTCATCAGAAAGTCTTGTGGGATGTTGGGGGGTTATCACAATATGTCATAAAGGCATGGGGAATTGATGGGACACTCCTAAACGGGGCAGATGGATTCCATGTCTCACCTGATGTAGTCCTCCCTCACAAAGCTGTCCCCACAATCAGGACCACGCAGAGGCTGCCATCCCCTGGCCACCTGAGGAGAGTCTACCTCTGGGAAAGAAGTGATGAAATCAGATTCATCACATTAGCCTTCATGCCTCTGACATTCAAGGTGAAGAATGATATTGCCACATTAGTAATATTTAAACTAGGATCTGTGGGTTTATCAGGTGTTTAAAGTGTGACATGAATATGTTTCCAGGGCCTTCCGCTCTCTGCTTGCTCCATCTTTTCCTCTCCCTCTGTATTGGTCCTTGTGATTTTCTCCATGGTCTGCACAATCTCTCATTTTGGTTGGATTATTCCTCGCCCGCTTCTTCCACCGGCTGAGGTTATGAGGAGATAAATATTCCTTCTTTTCCGCCCATGCCCACAGCGCTGTCAGTGAGAAGCGAGCAGGCCGCTCTGACGATACAAACCGAAACAAATAAGATCAAAAAAAGGAGGACAAAAGTAAAAACCCAAAAACCCATCATAAAACCTTCAAACCAACATATGATACAGAAATGCGGCTGCCTAAAAGCTAACAAAACACTGGTGACCCATTATTCAGCAAACAGCACTGTAAGGCAAACACATCTGTATTGCCCTATGGACAGATGGGTGAATCGACCGCTATTGGCCGAAGCTAATCATTGCCCATTGTTGGTAAATTCCCCCAAAGTTGCCCTCTCGTTAGGCACTCAAACTCAAGCTTAAGAACCTTTTATGCATTCATCCCAAATTGGCCATTTTGACAGCTCTAAACATTTTGTGGAAATGACCAAGAAGCAAATGAAATCCACTGCATTTGACATTCGAGTTTCCACTATAGCAGGGAATCGTCCCGGGAGGATAGCTCAGCGGCAAAGCGCTCGCCTTGGAAGCAAGATGACACAAAGCAACACAGGTTCAATCCCCGGGTCCGCGCTGAGAAACCTCTGGGTATTTAAGCACGTTATAAATAGCAACTAAGACAAAACAATTACGCAACTAAAAAACAAACAATTCCTGGAACAGCGCCTCGATGCCCACGGGCTGTGTGAGCGCTTTAAAAATGCAATATAAATTAAAATAAATAAATAAATCTTCAGGACGAAACTGGCAAATTGGGAAAATGGGCAATTCTGAAGGAAATGTACCCTGCAAACATCAGCCTGTTCTTAAATTGCTCCTACATCTTGGCCTTGTTTGATCAGATAAGCCAATTAAGAGTCATCAATTCTGCTGACATAGGGGGTCATTCCGAGGTTGAAGGTAAGGGAAAATGATGCCGGTAAAGGATTACCGGCATCAGATACCGCTCCAGGCTATTCCGACCTGCCAACCCGCTATTAGCGGCACCGTAAATAAAGGTGTCTCTAATAGCGGCATGAGCTCGGGCACGCGACCCTTCATGTCGGCAATACCGGCATGCCGTAAAGTGGAGGACATCACAAGTCTAGCGGACATGCAAATACCGGCCTAATGAAGGCGCTAAAAGAGGATACCGGCATGCCGTAAATACCGGCATCGCGGACCAACCGTAAAATGCTATGTTCAGTGTTCCCAACTGCCACAGGGGCACAGGTGGAGGCAATGGAGTCTGGGCCTGTACAAAAGGAGCACACCCACACACCACACCACTTTCCACACCAAGATTAATCCAATAGTAGCATCAATACTTCACCTGGAGGGCATGCTTGCATGCATTGCAACACCAGCAACACCACCAACTGCAACAGCAGGCACCACAGAGGAGACACAGCAGGAGAAGGAGGGTGAGACAGGCCCAGCATGCCCCACCAGTGCAGACAGCGTAACCACGCAGGCAGCCCCCAATCCCAAACATCAGAGCCAGTCCTTTCAACCCAACCCCGGAGCAGAACCACACCCTGTACCGTCTGGACCGGGACACCATCAACACCATTGTGAACATGATACACAGCGACATTGTCAGTCTCAATGAAATACGCACCACCATCCCCCCCTCTACTGAAGGTAGTGTCGGTACTCCACTTCCTTTCCACGGCCACCTACCAGCACATAGTGGGGCACATGCATGGCATATCACCACCCTTATTCACTTGCATCCTGAAGCAAGTGCTGGATGCCCTCCTCAAGCACACAACGGCATACATATCCCTACCATGGACTCCCCAGGAGATTCTTGAAACAAAAGGTGGCCTCCATGCACTGGCAGGTATGCCAAATTGTATAGGTGCCCTTGACGGCACCCATGTAGAGTTGGTGGCCCTGCATTCCATGGATGTGGTGTACCGCAATCGCAAGCAATACCACTCCAACAAGGTGCAGATGGTATGCGACGCCAGCAAGATCATCACACATTGTTGTGCCCGATATCCCGGATCAACTACAGGAATGCTGCATTTCACCATGGCAAAGATCAGCGCAGAATGCCTAACATTGTAGAGCCTGCTGCCAACACTCCCCATCAGAAAATCCTACGGAACGCTACACATCACTAAATGGACACGGACACAGCTGTATGTGTACACAAAGCATGAGCAACAAGATGGCAGAGCACGTTTATCATCTTGAAGATGCAACCCACACCATTATTCCATGGCACAGGACACATTGAGGACATACAAATGGCGTGCATACAACCAGGGACATGTGCATGTGGCCAACGATAACGATAATCTTCCGGCATGTGTGACTAGTACAGCTGTCCATCATGAATCGACTGACATATACCTTTTTTTTTTTGCCTCCCATGCTGGTGACAGTGGCTATCCCTTGATGACGTGGCTCCTTACCCCTGCCCGATAACACACAGAACAGGCACGAGGAGGACTACTATCGATCCCACGCCCGTACCCGTGTGGTCATTGAGCAGATCTTCGGCCTGTTAAGTGCATGGTTTCGCTGCCTTAGCACCTCGGGCGGGGCACTCCTCTAGAGGCATGAGAAGGTAGCCAAAATGATCACGGCATGTGTCATGCTGCACGACATGTGTATCCGATGCAACGTGCCTCTGCCCCCTGACATTGAACTGCAACCACCTGGTGATGATGAAGGGGATGAAGAAGAAGTGACTGCATATCATTGCAGTGTCGATGCACAGGAGGGACGTGCTGTGGGTCAGTCAGTGATTGCACAATATTACTGACACACATGGCTGCAGAGGGTGACATGATTGTTTGACAGAGGGCACTGGGTGTGGGGATACATGCACATTATGCACTTTATATGGATAAATGACACATGCACAATGATGAATGTCCACTCAGGTCTTGCTTTTGACACAACGGGTGTATTGAAATTAACAATGAAAACAATAACCCTCCACCACCCTCGCCCCCTCCTCCTCTATTACAACTCCCCACACACCCTCACCCCCCTCCACCTCCCCCACAACTCTCCCACACACCCTTACACCCTCCCTCTCCCCCCACAACTCCCCCACTCATGTCCCAACAAGTCCCTAATGCCTTCATCAGGCTGGCCAGACTATTTCTTTGCACTCCCTGGGCCTGGTGGCGGTATGTTCGGCCGGCGCAGGGTGCGCGACGACCTGTGGAGTGGGCTGGTCTGGGTAGAGCTTGTTGAGGATGGTGTGGCCACCTGCTCAAATTGGGTTGCCGCACGTTCTGACTCCATGGCATCGCCTATACAGCTGAGTACCTGCCGCAGGGCGGATACCTCCTCGCACAGGCGGCTAGTATTCTCTGCAAATATCTTGCCCATTGAGGCGGTGTTGTCAGTGATTGTCTTGCCTAGAGAGGCGATGTTCTCCCGCCACTTCTACCTTGCCTGGGCGTTGTCCTCCATGAACTGCCGCACAAGGGCAGTCAGCTGCTCATAACGCTTGTGGTGTGTTAGAGGATGAGTTTCCACGAACAGCAGTGTCCCACAGGTCTTGTGTGCTGAGGATGGCAATGGATTGTGTTTTTAAAGATGGCCGCCGTGCTCCTTCCCGTTCATGTGCGATGACGCTACTTCCGGCTCCACTTATTTGCGGTGACCGTTATTATAGCGGTGGCCGCTAATGCCGCATTGGTTCATGCCGGTAGTGCAATCTGAGCTATGCATGATGCCGCTAAGGGCCTTTTTCGTGCCTTTTGCGGCATGGTGGTAATGCCCTTACCGGCATGGCGCGAAGCTCGTGCCGCAAAGTCGTAATAGCCCTCTATTAGCAGGCTCTTGACTGCATGGCACGCTATTTGCGCCATGCCGGTAAGGACAGTTACTTACCTCCAACCTCGGAATGACCCTCATAGTATCCATAGAGCTCCCAAAAAAGGGTTTGCGAAAATAACTGGGCACTTATCAAATTTACTACTCTGCTTATGGTGGTTTTCTTAAAAAATGATGCCTCACTACTGGAGGATCTGGGCTTTGCCCTTACTATCTGTCGAAAAACAAGGAAACAAAACCCAGCAGTAGTTGTTCCTCCATTTAATGTAGGATGTTCACAAGGGGCGGACATGCTATTTTGGAGCGCGTTGCCCTCAGAGCTCTTCAATGTACCAACTATCAGACAACGATAAAACACAAAGAAATAGAAAATGTTACAAGAAATACTCAGATAGGAGACAGCGCCAAATGATACTTTCCAAAACCAAAAGTTTGTTTTATTTGTAGTTGCCCTTGATGATAACACGTGTTTCGGCTCTTAAACCAGCCTTTTTCAAATCAGGCCTGCGGCCATGTGGGTGCACCTGTGGAGGTGGACAGTGCCTGGGTCTCATGTTCGGCCTCACTACTCTCCACTATGGGACTAATGGCCCCTTGAATTAACTCTCCCCCAGACTACTCCGGGGTGGTGCCGTGGTCTGACTCAAGAGAAAATGTGATTTGGGGGGATGGCAGTGGACTGGGTGTGCGGGGCAGTTCTGAGGAATCGTTCTCCATGGGCACCCATACCCCTCCCTGTGCCTCCTCCTCAGCCTGGGGTGCTGTGGTTGCCACCTCCCCAGCCAAACTGGACTCTGCTGAGTGCCGAGTGTGGAGCCTCAGCTGTTTCCTGTAGCTGTGCGACAGGTGTTGGCGCTTCCGCCTCAATCGCCCTTGGCAGCACCGGTGCCCTGGCAACTTGAGGTGTTTTCAATGGTGGTGCACGGCGGGCCTTGGGTTGGCCCTTTGAGGTGGAAGGCCAGTTGGCCTCATCCCAGGCCCTCTTCCGGGGTGTGGTTTGCTGTGGGTGTGAGTCCTGGGCATCGCTGTCATGGTCTGAGCCTGTGGGGGTCGAAGAGAGGGACGGCATGAGTGATGTTTTGATAGGCATCATACCTACATTTGTACAATTGATCATCCACACAATACAGGGTAATTGGCATTTGAGTTTGGATGATCACGTTGTTTGATACATGGGTGGGTGATGCAAATGTCAGGGTCACTAATGTTGGGGAAGACGTATGGTATGGGACATGCATATTTGTTGGGGCCTGCATGCAGTGTGACTTATTGCATTTACATATTTGTGTGGTATGTGTCAGGTACGGCATTGCCTTACTGCAGGAAACTGCATGTGTCTGTGATGCGCCCGACAACTTTGCTGGGAATGTGTGTGTGCTGGGCCATGGCTTGTCTCTTTGGACAGACATATTGGTGGACCTTCATCAGACTCTGCATTACAACGTTTTCTTAGGACACTCATCTCCATCCGCCGATGTTGTAGCGCCACACTCCATGCCTCCAACACCTTCTATGCCCTCAATTCCAATCAGGCTAGCCCAGATGTCCTCCCATCGGGACAGCTTGATGGGGGAGCTGGCTCCTCCACCTGTTGCCATTGCCTGGCTCTTATTGGCAGAGAGTATGTTTCATACTCACAGCTGCAAGTCGTCCCACTGCTTCGTGCAGTCTTTTATAGTGCATGGGGTGTTCCTGACTGCGCTTATTTTCTGTGCCACAAGTGCCCAGATCTCTTTCTTGCAAATGATGGCCTCCCTCTTCATGCTCTGGGTGAACACGATGTCAGCATGTTCCTGCAGGGTCTCAGCTAGCATGGCCAGCTAATCTTCATTGAAGCGCTCCTTGCGCTGGCGGGAGGCACCCTTCTTAACAGCCTTTGGCATTGTGGTGTGTTAGAGGATGAGTTTCCACGAACAGCAGTGTCCCACAGGTCCTGTGTGCTGAGGATGGCAATGGATTGTGTTTTTAAAGATGGCCGCCGTGCTCCTTCCCATTCATGTGCAATGACGCTACTTCCGGCTCCACTTATTTGCGGTGACCGTTATTATAGCGGTGGTCGCTAATGCCGCATTGGTTCATGCCGGTAGTGCAATCTGAGCTTTGCATGATGCCGCTAAGGGCCTTTTTCATGCCTTTTGCGGCATGGTGGTAATGCCCTTACCGGCATGGCGCGAAGCTCGTGCCGTAAAGTCGTAATAGCCCTCTATTAGCGGGCTCTTGACTGCATGGCACGCTATTTGCGCCATGCCGGTAAGGACAGTTACTTACCTCCAACCTCGGAATGACCCCCATAGTATCCATAGAGCTCCCAAAAAAGGGTTGCGAAAATAACTGGGCACTTATCAAATTTACTACTCTGCTTATGGTGGTTTTCTTAAAAAATGATGCCTCACTACTGAAGGATCTGGGCTTTGCCCTTACTATCTGTCGAAAAACAAGGAAACAAAACCCAGCAGTAGTTGTTCCTCCATTTAATGTAGGATGTTCACAAGGGGCGGACATGCTATTTTGGAGCGCGTTGCCCTCAGAGCTCTTCAATGTACCAACTATCAGACAACGATAAAACACAAAGAAATAGAAAATGTTACAAGAAATACTCAGATAGGAGACAGCGCCAAATGATACTTTCCAAAACCAAAAGTTTGTTTTATTTGTAGTTGCCCTTGATGATAACACGTGTTTCGGCTCTTAAACCAGCCTTTTTCAAATCAGGCCATTGTTTACTGTTGCTCTTTGTTATCAAAGCCATATTTACAAAGTTATTGTTATTTTTTCACATTTAAAAATCATAATTTCATATCACATTGAACATAAATTTCAAATTTCAAATCACAGAGAAATTAGGGTCGGAGAATGGGTTTCGCATGAAATTATCAGTTGTAACAATTTGAAAAGGTATCAAAAGGCAATTGGCAGTATATGATATACATAAAGAAGGAATCAGCATGTTGAAAAATAATAATGAAAAAATAATGAAGAAAAATAATAAAGAGAAAACAAATAAAAACAGTATTAGTTGCGTGTTCTTAAAAGGTTAAAGTTTGAAAATTGCACAGAACTGTCTTATAATATCATTTTTGTGTTAGCCGTTGCAATTACCTTATGGAGGCTTGTCCCCGTATGTAATGTCAAGTTGGCTCTTGTCAATAGTTGGGTTCAATCCCTTCAAAATTAAATGTATTCTTTTAATACACCAAACTAAATAGATTATTTGAGCACATCGGTATCCCTTTCATTCAAAGGACCATATTAATTCTTTAGGCACACTTATCATCACGCTGGGTTCCGTATTTTATTTGATAACACTGTTAGTTAAAGCGCATCTGCTTGTGTATCCATAGTCACGCATGTATTAATGCCCTCTGCATTCTTTAGTTATATTTAGAACTCATAGTAATATGTTAAATTCACGCGTTTCCTTTTGCGCACTTTTTCTAATTGCATTCTTTAGCGTATCACGTTTAGTGTTGCCGTTAAATAAAAATGTGTGTCTTTTCACTTCCCGCACTCAGTTAGCGATCAATAATGTTTGAGCAGGTTTCTATAAATCACATGTAATCATCTGACTTTGTCTCGTAAACCGCTGTAATGGTTCACTGTTTCATATTATTGAACTATTGTTGTACCCGATGTGCTAATCTGCAGGCACTTCTAAAGTCTTAGTTCGTGGATAGTCCCTTACCTGAGCTCTGTTTTTAATGGCGTTCGATCGCATACTCCTGTTTCCTAGAGATGCGACACACTAAGCACTATTGGTCAGTCGTGATATAGGAATCTTTTCCTTTATTCATATATTTGTCGCCTTGACAAACCTTACCCACTAAGCCACAACTGTTTTCTTAACAAGAAATAGAATACTGGGCACCCGAGCAAGTGCAAAATAGAGGCAATTGACAATCTGCTTCGGAAAGAACAATGTCCCGGCTTTCATGGAACACAAGGGGTTACCGGTCCTTTCTTTCTCATCCAACTAGTCTTCAAAAACTTTGGAGCTCTGATTTATTTATTTTACAAGAAACCTGGCACCCTTTCATATATCCCCAACACAATATCCAAAACTCTGACTAATGGATAGACCCCACTAGTGAATGAGACCGGGAGATGGATTGCAAGTAGAACAAAGTTTTATATCAGATACATTGTGCACACAGAGAACTCTGCTGCCTGGAGAGCGCTCGGCCAAACAATACATGAGCAGCACATTATAAGATGGTTTGTCGTCTCTAGTGACGCAATTCTATACAGTACAATATTTGAGCTATGATTGGATGAGCCCTTATGGGGCAGCTTGCTCCATAGGCCGTGTTGAACATTCCATAGCTATCTGACTAAAATAACAGGTTCTGAGGGCACAAGACAAATGACAAGCATACAAGTTTGGCATGATTGGGGTTCTTTCAGGGGTTATTGACAAGTATATGGGCATTCCGCCATATGGACCCAGGGGTCTATAAAATATAATGCCCCAGACCTAGGTGCCCATCCCATGGGTTTTGATCTACCTGATGCCTCATGATATGGGCAGACACGCTTTTGGATCCAGTACCTCGGAATGGACCAGTGTAGGAGGATCACCTGGATGAGGGGTCTTCGAGGAGTGGGAGTCGGATCACCGGATGGCGAGACGCTGTATCACCTTTCCTGTAACACCTTTATCCCATCCTAGGACACTTAGGATCTCAACCCCCCCTTCACAACACAAACACTTTCTCACAGATAGCTTTCTATGAGAGAAAATGGACTAACACTTGTGCCGTATACCTGACATGTCCCAGTGCACTTTGAAGCACTTCACTTGTGTATAAGCGCTATATAAATAAATAATAACAATTACAATACAATACTCAGGCAACTACTGACCATCACACACACCTGACTTCCATTTCCCAACACGGATAAAAGGAGGAGTACGAGAGCAAACTCTGAGCGAGGCAAAGCACACAAGGAAGCAGCAGTTCCAAGACGGCAGTTTAATACAAGGTAAAAGACAGCAAAACAGAAGGAGATCGGAAGGAGAGAAGTGCCCTTGACTTTTTCGACGAGGAATCATTACTTTCATTAAACCTCGAGAATAGAAAGCGTAAAACCAGTAAACCAGGCTGAAGAATCCTGTATTGTGTTTCAGAGGTATCTGGGGCCCTCCAGCCTCGATAATCAAGGCAGGAAGAATCGCCTGCTGCCGTGGTGCTGTACTTAGCTCCTACAACAAAGCAGCGCCAGTGAAATTAACACAGCAGGGGAGTTGGGGAGGCCGATACCAGACCGGACTGAGTTGAAGCCAAGGTTGCAAGCAGCAACATTGGATGGTGAACGCTGAAGAGAACAGTGTATGAAGCACATGTGATAACCAACGCGAGTAAAACTGGACAACAGTTGAGTGAATGAACTTTAAAACCAAGATACGATACCTTAGACAGAGTGGTCTGGCACCGTGTGTATGCTCATTCAAAGGTCTCTGTAAGGTATCCAACTGAGAGGTGGCGAAAGCGAAAGAGTGACAAAGGATTGTGAATCGAAGTGGTCTTGCAACGGGTCAAGCAAAATCCTGTGCACAATCGAATGTTTTCGATGTTAATAGAGTAAAGAAAAGTTGGTCGAGCCCGTACGAGGGAGATCAGCTATAAACTTTTGGTTAAAGCGAGTTTGTGTTAAAAATAAAGTAAAATTGGTCCGAGCCCGGTGGAGGCAGACTGATTTCACATTGTGTTGAAACAGATCTGGGCCCAACAGAGGGGGAACCGGGGTAAACCGTGAATCACCCGAGAAGTTGGATACATGTAAACCCTATGAGCATTGTGCTAAAGGGGATATGAGCCCGGCTGTGGGGGATCCGAGGTGAAAATGAATCACCTGAGACATTGAGTGCATGTGAAATCCTGAGAGGAAAGAACGTATTGTTTGTTTGTCACATCAGGCCATCTAAAAGAGGAAACTTTGAAAGGCAAAGAGACTTGTGCATGGAAGGCCATGATGCTAATGTTTGAACTGCATCCTTTTGCTAGAGAAGCCAGAGACTGTGCTAAGCTCCAGTGTGCATCTTTTCCTGTTCTGCTTTAAAAACTCTGCAAAAGAACTCTGTACAAGTCTTTGTTGTTGATGAGCTCAATCTGGGTGATGTCTCTTGATTGTATTGATCACAGGCTTTGGATTGTGTCAAACAACTTCAACACGTCGGCCCTATTTAGTTCTAATAAAAGGCAACAAGTAGAGTTGGAGGGAGTCATGTTTGATCTCACAACTCAAAATGTATTTATTTATTCATTTGTACATTTATAAAGCAGCACACAAAGCCCATGGGCATCTAGGTTACCGAAACATTAAAAGTAGGGGGAAGGTGATAGCCAGGCTACCAGGGAGGGAGTTGCATAGATGCGGAATGTCAGTTGTACAAGTATGTAGGAAGGTTCTCGTCACAGGTGGGGCAATGGGGGGTAGTGCATTCTAGAGAGTGGAAGCTCGGAATGGGAAACTGGAACCTCTTGCTTTTTTCCGGTAGAATCTTGGTGTGGTGAGGTGATGTGTGTAAGCAGATCTTACTGGCTTCGTCGCTGAGTGCTTCTTGATTTTCTGGGAGAGGTAGGAGGGAGCGTTATGCGATGGGCCTCAGTGGGTGATGAACAAAATCTTGAACTGGATTATGTCCTTAACTGGGAGCCAGTGGACAGATTTTCAGGCTTGCGAAATATGTTCCTCTCTGCCGATGTCTAGGGCATCCCAGAGGGCATTATTTTGAAGGACTTTTGTAGTTTGTGTAGGTTTTCTTCAGTAGTGACGCATAGGAGAGAGTTACAATAGTCACGTTTGAATACTATGAGGGCATGTGCAACTTCAAACCGATTCTTGGGTGAAAGGAAGGGTTTGCTATTGTTAATGAGTTTGGTGACATAGCCTGATGATGCTGCAATGTGGTTGACTTGGCGGGTCATGGTTAGTGCTGAGTCCAGGTATACACCTAGCATCTTGACAGCGGCGGCTACTGGGATAGTGTGGTACCTCGGTGGTAAAGACTTTGTAGGCTTGGTCCAGTTTTGAGAGGTGAGCTGGCAGGCTGATGAGGAGGAGCCCAGTTTTATCGTCATTGAGACAAAAGCTGTGTGCGGCCATCCATGATTGAATGGCTCCGTAGATCGATTATATTCTGAGCAAATCAGAGCTATGATCACCGGCGACGGGAATAAGGATTTCTGTGTCATCAGCATAATTTGTATATGATATGCCGAGTGAATCCTGGTGGTCGAACAGCAGCCTGGTGTACACATTGTAGGGTGTAGGGGAGACACACAAACCTTGGGGTGCACCACAAGGGATGGGTGTGGGGATAGCAGCATTGTCTCCAGTGAAGACCCAAAAACCTTTGTTCTCCAAGAAAGAGCCATCCCATTTGGCAGGGTCCAATGAGAAGTGGGCAGAGAAGGGGATGGTCTAAAACAGGTTTTCATGGTCCATGAGGTCAAACACGGCAGCGAAGTCAAGCAATAGTAGTAGGGAGCGATTGCCATGGTCGTTAGCTTCGTCAAGCTGATTATTGAGGTCTAGGAGAGCTGTTTCGGGTCCATGCTTGAGGGCAGAAGCCGGATACCCATGTGCCTAGCATGTGGTGGAGCTCAAGGAATGTCTGGATTTGCAGGTAGGCAACCCTATCAATAATTTTCTGGAGGAAAGGGACAGTTGTTATATGATAATATTTGGGAGCGGGACAGCAGGGTCGAGTGCAAATTTCTTCAGAAGAGGGGAGATTCAGGATTCTTTCAAGGCAAAGGGGACGGTGCATGTGGCGAAGTGTCACAATCTGCTTGGGCCTGTCACTGGGTATAAGGGCGACCAGGCCTGCTCCTGCCGATGAAAAAAAATACTTTCTTCCAGAGAGCGTGGCTTGCAGCGTACAAGAACCTGTCAGGCCAGGGGCTCAGGTAAAAAGGCAGTAGAATGCAGCAGAGCTAAGGAAGGAAAAACACAAGATTGAACGGTAAGTATGGTTCTATATCAACTTTCCTCTGCACATCCAGACGCCCCCAAACTCCACAGTCTTACCTGTCATTCTCTGCAGCTGAATGGTACACCTACTTGTGGCTAGCACAAGGTTGTTGAACCAGAAGAGTCCAGGGTAATACCAAAGTAGAATCGTCCAGAGTAATACCAAGTGTCCAGAAAAACGTGGTGGGGTCCAAGGTGAAGGAAGACACAAAGGTAAGCCCTGACCCAAACGGCACGAGGGTGCAACTATGGAAAAATAGGAAGTCACTAGAACATGTATTCCAGTAGGTCTTGAGGGAGGCAGGATGCGAGATGAATCAGAGGAAATCCAGTGAAGCAGCAAAGTGTCCGTGGACCTATGCGGAATCGTAGGAACTACCAGAGCCCTCACACAAACTGCAAAGCGTCCCGGAGTGTGAGGCTAGTAGCCAGAATGATGAAAAAGGAAGCAAGATAAAGAACCCCCTCACGGAATACAGCAAAGCATCCTGATCTGCGAGAGAGTGGGGCAGTGCAGTATAATGGTAGCAGTCCAAGCAAGGTAGTTGGGTCAGATTGTCTGCGTGTACACGGGGTAACAATAGATAGAGGCAAACAGACATCAAAGGGTTGGGAGAGAGCAATGTCAGGATGAGCCATCCGCGTCAGAGAACACCAGTGGAGGCAGTCCGTAGGAACCGAGCATCACAACCAAAGGGATCAAGGCAGAAGTGTAGCCAATACAGAATAGCCGAGTCAGAATCCAGGAACGTAGAAACAAGAACAGAGCGGTTGCAGCTTTGCCACTCCGAAGCAAAACCGGTTTAGGAGCACCGTGCAACAGCAGGGCTGAGTCTAAAGAACATACTTCCGGGTGAGGCGTGGAACACATGATGGTCAGTATTCCACGCACATCCCTGCGCTACGATGGATGGGAGTTGTGGTCTGAGACCTTTGTTGTGGCTGGCGCTGTAACAATCTCCATGGCAATCGCCAAGTCCTCAGTCAACGGGTACGGGGACGGCCCGGGAATATGCGGGGCATGACAATACCCCCCCACAAAGTAGGGCAACCCCAGGAGGGACAGGACCTGGAGCGGTGGAAGGCCCGCTATAGTCAGGCAGCATGAATATTCGTAATGGGCTCCCAGGTCCTGTCTTCGGGCCCATAGATCTTCCAGTAGACCAAATAATATTGAAGTCCCCGGGTGATGCGGGTATCAAGTATGGCCTGGACCTCATATTCGTTGTCCCTCTTCACGATACCGGCAGAGCAGGAACGCTGGGCAGCCTGATGCCAGGCACGTAGGCTGTAGGAAGGAGACATGAAACACGGGGTGAATCTACCAACGGGAAGAAATAGCCAAACAGAAAGCCACAGCGTTGATGCATTTGTTGACAGGGTAGGGTCCTACGTATCGGGGAAGTAGCTTGCGCTTGCCAGGAATACGCAGGTGCTTGGTGGACAGCTAAACTAGGTCACCAGGATGATGTTCCCGAGCCAGAGAGCAGTGTTTGTCAGCCTGTGTCTTGATGCGCTCCTGAGCGGCCTGAAGGTGCCGGAAGACAGCCTCGCTGACAGAGACCAGAGCGTGTTTAGCCATGTCGGCTGCTGGTACTTGAGCTAAAGAGGGCAGAACTTGGGGCAGGATCCTCGGATGTTGCCCGCATAAGGCGTAAAAAGGGGAACAGCTGACTGTTGAGTGACGCAATTTGTTATACACAAACTCGGCTGCCCCTAACACCGATAGCCAATCGGACTGAAACTGCAGGCAGAGGTATCGAAGGTACTGCTCCATGGTGGCGTTTAGATGCTCCGTCTGGCCGTTGGTTTGTGGGTGGTAAGAAGATTGTGAGTCTAGAAATTACCCTACCAAAGCATAGATGGTATATTATGTTGGCCGAAAACCACTCGCATCATATGCCTTACATCGCCAAATACAGAATTGTCAGCAAAACCATAGAGCGTCCATTTTGTGCCCACAAGATCCGCCATTTGCTTTTCCTTGCCTTTCTGTTGAAACGCTTTGCAAAATGTATTTCATTTTGTTCTGCTCTTACACGAAGCAAGGCCACAAGTTACATGTTGAGAGACCGGCCCAGACAGAAATGCCAAGCAGTACAGAAATACATTGTTTTCCTTCCTCACAAGTCCTTGAAGGCCAGCAGAGAGGCATTTATTCACCAAGCCAGGTGCCAGCTGGTCTCGCTGAAACTGTAGAAACAGGCCGTTAAAGGCATGAATTATACTCTCCTAACGGCCCTCCTTTCGGGCCCTCTTAGATAAGGCAGACCCCTGGTTCACGAATAGAAACTAGAAGATAGCATGCTTTGGAATGTGTCTCTCCTACGAACACAGTTTGCTTGCTAAACAAGTGCTTTATGTTCTCCATAACAAAGAACCATGTCTGCTTATTGCAAATTGCAACTGTTGCTAAACCAACTAATCTAGATTAAGAAAGAAACGTGTCATAATGTGTCATATTTGTCATAATTGTCAATTACTGAACCCTAGCTCAAGAAGATACATTATGGGCGGTTTTGATGTGTCACAAGCAGATTGTACGATTGTCTTTTTGTATATATGATACTGTTGTAGAATGCTCACTCTCTTGCGTCTCATGAGGTCTGGGTGACACACGTTGCGAGACGTGAGATCCAGTCGACCGTCTGAGAATATTTACATTGTAATAAACCCTAGATTTTGGGAACTGAACCTGGTGTCTGGCGTATCACTTTGTGTGTGGTGATTGTGCCTTGTTTACATGTGCGAGGGTCTTCAGGGCCTAGCAAGATGACAGCCGGACGTCGATACCCAAGGCCCTAGTGAGAGACAGTCATCCTTCAACATAGACAATAACCTTATCTCTACTGCTAACGAGGTGAAAACTTTGGGTGTCTACCTGGATTCAAACCTTACTTTCAATAAGCAGGTCAATGAGATGGCATCCACCACTGCATACACCTGCAAATTAATTAGAGCAGGTAAATCTTTCCTCTCTTATTTGGGACCACTCTTTCCCAATAGAACCTACCAAAACAGGCATCCAACCATTGGGAATACTCTTCTCTGATAGAACCCACCAAAACAGGCAGATTTGAGACTGCTGGAACTACCTAGGTATCCCATAAAAACTTCCTAAAAGGGTGCGAGGCAGACTGATATATGCACCAGGCACTTTGAATCTGGGTAGTTTCAAAGAACATAAATTGCCGATAAATATACACATTTGTTACTTTATTTGCACATTCAAAACACCTTTTTGCTTTATGTATGGTATACGTTCTATCTTGAATTTCTTTCAAAAACACTCATGTTTAAGTTGTATTGGTTTGTCGAACAATTTACTATTTGTTTTTGTTTACAATTCAAAAAAATGTTTTGTACATATATGTAAGTGTTTCATTTAATACAAGCTATTTATTTCCATAGCCCCTTGTGTGTATGTGGGTTTTCCTTCTGGACATTTTCGATGGGACATTTGTCTTTAGGATATATTCCATTGGTAAAATCAACAAAGGTTCCTTGATATAACAAATAGGTCAATGACAAAGTCAGGATGAGCCTTTATCAGTAGCAGTACTAATTTTTTCTGTATTAGTTAAATCTTTCCTCTCCAACAACAGTTGTATTACCCTGGCAAGAGCGATTATTCTGTCGAAACTGGATTACTGTAATGCTCTTTACATTGGTGCTAAAAAGGCAACCATTAAAAGAATCCAGCTCCTCAAGAATAACACCTTGAGAGCAGCTCTTGGCATCTCCAAGAGAGAGCATACATCTGAAATTAGAAAATTAAATAACTGGCTCTCTACTCATGAAATAATCCAGTTAAAAGTCGCTTCACTCACATTCAAATACATGAACAATGCTGCACCCTGTTCTCTCGCAGACAGATTCACTAAAACTATCCTCATCAGGCATAACAGATCATCCAGTACCAACAGTCTTTTAGTTCCAAGATTCAAACTTTAGAGTAGGGGGATGTTGCTTCCAGGCTAAAGCGGCTTTACTCTGGAATTCACTACCCCCGCCTCTGCGAGTGGATCAAACATACCCTAAATTACGACAGAACTTTATAACGTGGCTCAAAGACTCAAACAAGTAAGGCCTGCCTTGACCCCCCACGACGGACAAATCCCTTTGACTTATGGACACTATCCTCCACTGTATATATTGTGTATATCGCTACTTCTGCCACACCACAGTTGACTGTTTTTATGCTTCTTTTTGCTTGTATATATCTTTTTTCCTAAATGTTAATGTTTTTTACCTTCCTTGTTACTCTTTGCGCCCTGATACTCCCGGGTCTGGCGCACATTATAAATAATAAAACAAACAAACAAACAAACAAACCCGCCTCCAAGAAGGGAGACTACTGATACTCAAGGGGATATTGGACGGGGTGAGGGTACTCCTGGCGGCATTATATGCCCCCAATCAGGGGCAGGCACAGTTTATAGCGAATGCACTTGACACAATACAGGAACAGGAGGCAGATGTTTACATAATAGGGGGAGACTTCAACTCCTGGGCAGACGAGGCTAGAGATAGGAAGACCATGGAGACCATGGAACGGAGGGAGGTGGGTGCTAAGCTCAGACACCCGGGATGCGCACTGGCGGCCTGTGGCTTGATTGGCGTATGGAGGGAATTACACCCGGGGGAGGAGGGATATTCATTTTACTCTGCCCCGCCCCACACATAAACCAGGAAAGACAACCTTCTCATCAACAGGGACCAGGGGACGAGAATGACTCACAGTGAAATCAGACCGGTGGGTTGGACCGAGCATGATGTGGTCCTTATATCCCTCAACGTCACTGGGCTCTACAGGCCTGACACTAGCTGGCGCTGCAATGAAACCCTTTGGGAAGACCCCCTCTTTGCTAGGGAACTGGGTGAGGCAATTACGGAATATTTTGAACTGAATGACAACGGGGAAGTAGACAGCAGGATACTCTGGGACACAGGAAAGGCAACATGGAGGGGACTTCTCATCAGGGAGGGGGCGAGACACAAAAGGGAAAGAAACCTCAGATAAGAGAAGTTGAAGAGAGAGATAATGGAAGAAGAGAGGAAGATGCATGGGATGGAGGGAGATGCAGAGGACATCAGGGAACTGATAAACTTCAAAAGAGCAGAACTGAAATGCACTGGGAATGGGCAAGACTGTATGGAAGTTGAAATACCTCAAGAAGAAATACTATGAGAAGGGCGATAAGGCAGACGCGCTGCTGGCAGCGAGGCTCCGGGAGCAGAGGGCGGAGAGGTGGATATCATCCCTTAGTGACCCCGGGGGGGATGTGAGGGACTCGCCCAGAGAGATAGCAGAGGGATTCACACAATACTACAGACCCTCTACACATCAGAAGTGCAGGGGGGAGAGAGATCAATAAGGGAATATCTGGATAGGATAGATCTGAACTCACTCACCAACTTAGAGACAGAACAATTGGAGGGCCCATAACAATAGAAGAGGTGCAGAAGCATTATCATGTCTCCCCAATGGTAAAGCCTCGGGGGAAGATGGACAGACTATAGGATTTTACAAGACGTTCTCAGGGATTTTAGCTGACCACATGGTAAGGTTCTACAACCACATCCAGGAAACAGGGGTGGCCCCAGACACCTTTAGCAAGGTGCTGATATCAATGCTCCCTAAAGAGGGGAGAGACCCCACACAATGTGCGCCCTATCGCCCCCATCTCATTACTGAACGTTTATGAGATGTTCTTTACACGTATACTAGCTTCACGTTTTGAGGATAAATTACTGCAGATAATACACCCGGACCAGATGAGGTTTATAGCGGGAAGACAGGGCCCTGATGCGGTGAGAAAAACCCTCAATCTCATGGTACATGTGGGAGGAGGCCAGGGGGACCATGCAATGTTGAGCCTAGATGCTGAAAAAGCATTTCACCGGGTAGAATGGGGGTTCTTATTTGCAGTGCTTAGGAAAATCGGAGTGGGAGACAAAATGTGTAGAGCAATTCAGGCCATCTACTCCGGACCCAAGGCCAGGGTAGTGGTGAATGGGGCGAGATCCAGGGAGTTTGGACTAAGCAGGGGTACTAGACAGGGCTGCCCGCTGTCTCCACTCCTCTTCGCCCTTGCAATGCTTCCACTGGGGGAGGAGAATCGGAAGGACATGCAGCTGAGGGGAGTATGGGTAGGGGATGAGTCCCATAAACTGAGCATGTATGCTGATGATATAATGGTATACCTCTTGGAGGTGATGGAGTCAGTGCCAAGAGTGCTCATGGCTGTAGAAAAATACGGGCACCTATCAGGTTCCAAGATAAATGTAAACAAGTCAATCCTCCTCCCAGTGATCTAATGGTAGTCAGCTCCCGCTCCTCCGGCATTGCCGATGTTAACGTGTAGGCGTAAGGCATTTACACTATCAGGCTATTATGTGTATAGCAGTATAACACTTACCCTATGCATGTATACTGATGATGGAAGGGATTTGGATAGCTAGTAAGGTGGAGGGTCGTACTTCTGTCCGCACCGCCGCCTCAACGCCAAACAGCCAAACTGTGCACTCGCAGTGCACTCTCCGAGTGCACACGCGGGGGCCTGCTCCTTTTGTACAATCCTTAGGTGAGTAAGGTGGCACTTTAGTCAATCAGGTAAAAGAGAGATGTTCTGAGTCAAAATGCTGTTGAAATACTGTCAAAATGCTGTTGAAATACTGTAAAATGCTGTTGAAGTGCTGTGAAACGCTGGAGGCATGCAGATAAAACTTTGCAAGTCGGGGGGGGGAATGTCTAACTTCCTCGCAGCCACCGATAGAATACAGCCTGTCATCCAAACAGTGCACTGAAGGTGCACTCTCAAGTGGGCCTTTCAAGGTCTAGCCCTTTCGAGGACTGCACTAATCAACCAAATTCGGATGGATTTAGGTATCCTGTTTCATGGGCATCTGGCAGTTCAAATGGGGTGGCCATTCTCCTGGGGGGCGCTGGTGCCCTAAATCTAGACTGGATATTTTGGCAGCTCAAAACCTCTGCCCCGGCTCCCATGGGTTTGCCTGTGCTCGGCCATTCATATCCCTTTTAGGTTTTGCAGGCCTAAATCTCCATACAATGAAACTTTTATCGGTTCGCCCTGAAGGCCTCTGTGCTTGGTTTCCCTGGTGGGGCTTGGGATGGGAAGATTATTCAGACTCTTTATTGTACTATGCTGCCATACTTCCAACAGGGCCTGCATAGCACTAGGCCTCACTTAGAAGATGGCAGTTCTTCGGTATTTCTCGTGCCTGGGACCAGGGTCTACGTCATCATTTCTATATACTGTATTTTGCCTATTATAATACAATATCACTCGTGCACTATATCTGGGCCTGTCTTCGCTCCCATAACTGTTACAAAACAACTACATTTATTATTCCCACATTGCGAGTTGCACCCCCTACACCTGAGAATGTTCACTCTCACGTGCGCCAATAGGTTTTCCTGAACCGCTTAGGTGGGCAGACATGGGAGCTGAACGTGCATCTCAACAGTCACCTGCTGCAACTGTATAGATGTACAACATGTCAGGAGAGATTCAAGCAGGCGTCGGCACTGAGAAGCAGATGCTGCACTATGGTCCTTACATGTATGGCTAGATTTGGCGGTGAAGAAAGCTTGCCGTCTTGAGTTTCCCGTTGGCTAGACGTATTAGAGAGAGCATTGTGAGCCATAGACATAGGAAATGGGGGGGCAGAGGGGATAATTCCCCCCCCCCCACAATTTTAAGCAGGGGGGATACAATATGATTTATCCCTCCCAGAATCTGGAGTAAGTGGAAAGAAAGGCTGTTCATTTTTCCAATTGGGAAGCGTGGCCTTCTGTTTAGAAAGCTGCCTTTCTTTTCCCAAGTGCTAGACATGTAAACAGTGCTCTCCTCCCTTTGAATTGCCAATTAAGGTCACTCTTCTGTGGCGTAGGGGGTGAGTGGGTGCATATCTGGATGCTGTCTCACCCGCTCCCCCCTTCCTGTCAGAGGTTGGGGGGGGGCAAATCCGAGAAATCAAAGGCCTTCTTCAGAGCATCTTTTCAGAGATAGTGACAAGGTTGTAATGTTAAGCCCACAAAGTCACTGAGTCATATTTTTGTGTATGATTCAGAGTTTAAAAGATATTAATATTCAAATAAAATGGCTGTCATTGTGTAATCTATCAAAAACAAATAAAAGCCATTTAACCCCTACTCGCCCCTTCCACATCCACACGTCTGTGACAAAAGCACATGCGGGGGCTTCAGATTGGCCGTCCCCCATTTACCGTTCTATTGCTTTATTTAGATTTAGCAAGGTGAGAATCGCTCTCCTGTTCAACACATGCTGGTCATTTTTTGTATGTGATGGGTTGGAGAGGAGACCTGTGCTTTTGGACCATCAGGATTCTTAAACGTCACACTTTCAGAAAGATGGTGCTTTATTAGCAGTTCATGCGTTCAGGCGTGTTTGGAATCCTTGGAGGCTGCGCTTCACGAACGAAGCCTTGATAATTACTTAGATTGCAGCGTGAGCCCAGCAGCACTGCGAGCCGAGCTCTTGCTGCTTCCCCTGCTTCCTGGAGGAGGCGGGGCCTAACGCGGACACATGAGTGGTCACGTGACTTGAAGGCAGCATTAAGTGCCGGCATATCCGCCCGAGCGGCGTGTGTTTGGAATCCTTGGAGGCTGCGCTTCACGAACGAAGCCTTGATAATTACTTAGATTGCAGCGTGAGCCCAGCAGCACTGCGAGCCGAGCTCTTGCTGCTTCCCCTGCTTCCTGGAGGAGGCGGGGCCTAACGCGGACACGTGAGTGGTCACGTGACTTGAAGGCAGCATTAAGTGCCGGCATATCCGCCCGAGCGGCGTGTGTTTGGAATCCTTGGAGGCTGCGCTTCACGAACGAAGCCTTGATAATTACTTAGATTGCAGCGTGAGCCCAGCAGCACTGCGAGCCGAGCTCTTGCTGCTTCCCCTGCTTCCTGGAGGAGGCGGGGCCTAACGCGGACACGTGAGTGGTCACGTGACTTGAAGGCAGCATTAAGTGCCGGCATATCCGCCCGAGCGGCGTGTGATTGGAATCCTTGGAGGCTGCGCTTCACAAACGAAGCCTTGATAATTACTTAGATTGCAGCGTGAGCCCAGCAGCACTGCGAGCCGAGCTCTTGCTGCTTCCCCTGCTTCCTGGAGGAGGCGGGGCCTAACGCGGACACGTGAGTGGTCACGTGACTTGAAGGCAGCATTAAGTGCCGGCATATCCACCCTTGCGGCGTTAAGCCCTGGAGGCAGTAAGGGCTGGAGACGCTGTTGTGCTGTGACCTGTGAGTAACCTGAGCTTGGATCCCGTTGCACAGTACATAACACTTTATCAGCTCTAAGGGTCTGGGGTGGAGAGTCGGACTCTGGCAGCTCCACAAGCTGTCGGGCGTTCCCTACCCTGAGACTGAGCGCTCCTCTTGGCTCCTCTGATAATTGTGGCTTTCTGCTAAAATTATTATTTTTTTTAACTACGTATGGAATAAGATCATCTCACCCCTAGCTCACAATACAGCTGTGTTTATAATTTTGCTTTGGGGTGGGGGGTTGCATAGATCCATTTCTTTCTGTATTTTTATCCAAAAGTGTTTTTTGGGAAAACTGGTTTCTTTTTTATAATTTTTTTTGGGGGCTGAGGTTGCCTTGGTTTTTATTGTAACAATTATTAGATTGCTGTGCTCACATTTTATTGACTGTGGTGTATAAAATAGGCATCATTGCAACTTCAGTCTACTTTTAGCCTAATCCTCTCCTGTTAGATTCCTAAGTCCTCTGTTTTTTATTACTGGGTTCTAGTTCTCTCTGAATGACACGCAAGGGACTGCGAAGTCAGACAGCTATGGAGGCCTCACTGGCCTCGACTCCGTCTGCTACTGGTAATTTACCCTCTGTTTCATCAGTTACTACTCTGTTAGAAGTTCCCTCCACAACTATAATGGGGAATTTGCAGCATGCTCCAGCAGTTGCCCCTTATAACCCTTTACTCTTAAAAACCCTAGCCCAGGCTCAAATTCATGTCAGCGATAGGTCTGAGGTACTCAATGCTATGGGTAGTCTACCCCGCAATGCAGTCTACAATAGCTGCATCTTTAATGGAACTCATGATATCTCGATAGACACACAGGAAGAACGCCTAGCAGCTACCTTAACCTCTAATCTTGCGAAAGGGGCTTCCCCTCAAAAGGATAGGGGCCATTTGGATTACTCCAATAACAATAGGGTCAATTCTGTTCTCTCAACATCTGCCAACTCCCACCCCACGATGCCTATCTTATCTGTTAGGGCAGCTGACTCTGTAGCTAATGCCTCTGCATTACCAATGACAACGGTTAATGGGAACACTGCTCTTCCTTCCACTGAACCTCCATTCGAGGTTAACTCGGCAACTAGGGCCATTAATCATACTTCGACTATCCATGTTAATCTGTCTACTAATGTGGCTGGTACTCCATACACGCCTAAAGGGAAATCGATACCTCCCTTGTTTAAAACTCCATTTAATAAATCCCAGAATCCCACCCTCAAAACAAAATCCAATCTGGGTACCCACGGGAAACCAATTCAAGGGAAAAACATTTCACATTTTTTTGGAAAGAGGTCCACATCTAGCACCCTTGTTAAATCTTTACACTCACTTCCTACAGTGTCTTCATCAGATCATACTAACCTAGTTGATGTAGTTAAGAAATTGGAGATTGAAGATCCTTCAGCTCAGGACATTGACGACATTAGTATTATAGAATGTGCAGACAAGGCAATTGCTGATAGCCACCTGGGCCCCAACTATAATAATACAAATAATGTCACCCAGCAAATCTGTGATGATTCCTTTGCAGGCTCTCCTTCTGACCTCATCAATTTTATTGATGAATACACAGAGAAACATAATTGGCTGAAAGAAAGGGGTCTACTCCCAGACTCAAAAAGGGATCAGGGTAGTGAATCGATTTTACACCACACTCTCAAGGAGGCAGATGAAAGAATTAAACTTTCCCAACCCACTATTTCGGCTCTGAATATGGTTCTGAGTTCCTTTGTGAGTCTGTATGACAATATATGGTCTGAGGTCAGATCCCACTCTCTCCTCTTATCTGAAATTTATTCTAGGTTAGATTGCCTTGACAGATTTGAAGAGCTAGTTAAAATTATAAAGGAAGAACATCCACTTCTGCCTACACACGGTCATGACCCTACTCCTCTTAATCAACTACCCTCTGAAGCCCATACCGTACATAAAGGATTTACCATGATCACGCCTAGTTAAGTGCCAGAGTCCCACGGTCCCTAAAGGTCCAGCTTTGAATTCATGTAGCTTACCCGCTAGGATGCCAATAACTACCTCCGAGGGTCTGCAAAAGCTCACTGGATCGAAGCCAGTACTACCTACCCCTCACACTAAACTCACGATGGTATCAATGGAGGAGAAAGTCCAAGAGGAAGAGCTGGTCCGCTTGCTAACCCTATTGTACAAGGCCTTCCCCTCATGGGAGGGTCTTTAGAATTGGCAGATCTCCCCAAGGGTCCCCAGACCGCCTCTTCTCTGGAGTTCATATCTGTTTCATCTTCAGAGAATTCATCTATCTCCATTGAACCCATCAAAGAAATCCTACATCAAAAAGTTGCGCCCTGTATAGGAAGGAAAAGGAAAATCACTCAGCAAATGAAGAAAACAAAAAATCAGAAAAACATGAAACATTTAAATTCTTATACGAACCAATTTTTTAAAAATCTCTTCTTGGCGAATACTGTGGCTTCCTCATCTACTACTCTCGTACCGAAGGGGACTGGGAATCATGCTGATCCAGTGGCTTCTCGGACCCCTAACCCTATTATGGTGGTTCCTGCAGCCACCGCTGACCTACTTCCCACTACAGCAGTTCCATCTCCCTTACCGGATGATGTGGTTGATGGTCTCTCGACTAACAACATTCCTTCACTAGTAAAGGGACCCAATATTGATGGGGTTGTGGACTCTGTGGCTTCTGGTACCCTGACAATTACTTCAACTTTACCAAAGCCTACCTCCGTTAATGCCTCGACTGTGTTTACTACTAATGCTATTGTCAAAGCAAAGGACTCCTCCTCTGATGCAGTATCCCCGACTGTTTTATCTAACTGTATAACAGGGTCAGTTCAGAGTCACTTAGAGACTTCTCGGCCAATGCCTACAGCAAATTTGGTTAACATTGATATGGTCAAACACCTTTTCCGGGAGATACTGGCTCCTAAAAGTGTATGTGGGGCAGTGCCTAAATCTAACTTATGCCTGCCCCTAGATGGGGCTTCTTCTACCTCGCCTCTACCTCTGGAGCCAACGCTCACTGTTGTCACTGAGGGTCTCCCAGTGAGTACTGAGCTTATAACAAGGGAAGGGGATTTTGGAGCCCTAGCAGAGAGGGGTTTTTCTGCCCCTCTCCCTTCTAATTCAGTTTTTCCTAGTCTGCCTATTGCCGCCCCGACTATGGATTGTGAAGGTGCCCCCTCTGGGCTCGATTCTGTTGGCTACAATACTTCTCTTAACTTCTGTGAAAGATTTCCTGTAGGTCCAAATGTTATTCAAAATAGGACTATACTTAGAGGGGTTAGGGGTCCCGACCTGGCGGTTGATTCTTTAGCTCAGTTTACTAAAAAGATCTCTGACTCCCTTCCTAATATGTCAGAACCAAAAGTTCCCCGGGATATTATACAAGTTACCAGCCTCTGGGGCCAAGATACGCCAATCTGCTTAAACCGTGGTAATATTTTAAAGATCTTCCATCAACTTCCCTCGCTCTCACTTATCTCTAGCTATGACTTGGATAGCATTATCTTCCCCATTCATGACCGGGTAGATGTAAGCAATATCATTCTTAAATCAAGAGTGGTTCTGGATTTAATCATGGGACATAAGGAAGGGCTAAAGCAACTTGGCTTTGAAGCAAATTTACTGAAATCCACTCAACTCTCCAGTAACAATGGAGGGGATGCAAAATATAGGGATAATCTCACTATGGTATATTATCCGGATAGAGCCCCACAGCCCCATGGGAGGCAATTCATGCCCAAATCAAATGGACGCTTTCGCAATTGGACACAGGTCACTGCAGGTCTGTGAAATGAGTACCTCCTGACTAATCCAGAACTACCTCCAGATGCTCTTTCTGTGAATAGCTTTGGGTTTCTCTCCTGGAATTCTAGAGGTAACTCTCACCTCTTTACGAACTTAGACACTGTTACTTTGATCAGGGCTTCACACTGTTTCTTTCTTCAAGAAACCTGGATGCTCTCAACTCCCATTTTAGATGGGTTTAATATTTTTTCTCAAAATGCTAGACCCAGCCGGGGAGGTAGGCCATCGGGGGGTCTTCTTATTGGATTAAGAACTTCTTTGGGTTATAGGACTAAGATGCTTTTGGATACGCCTTTTGGTATCCAGGCCCTGGAGGTGTTCTCCCTTGATCATACGGTTATTCTACTTCTGGTAAATTATATTGGCACAAGGGAATCTCTCCTCTTGAGCCGTTTTTGCAAAAGTTAACGGACATGCTTCTTTCCTGGAGATCTGTGTATCCCAGGGGTAAACTGATCCTGGCAGGTGATCTTAATTCGGATTGTTCTATCTCTTCCGAATCCAAATATGACGACTTGGGACTAGTGTTGGAGGACGACTCCCGCCTAGGTATGAAATTCGCACGTGGTCGTTGTTGGAACTTCGCCATGGATTCAGTGGGTCTTACTTGTCTTAATGGTTATTACGATGCTACCAATTTATCTCGACCCACATGGCGTAGATCTTCATCAATATCTACCTTAGACTATGTGTTTATAGATCACTCTCTCATTCCTTTCTCGTCTAATGTCGAGGTCTCTTTCAACTCATGGAGTGACCATGGTATTCTCCGGGTCTCATTTCTCTGTCTCCTTCCAACTAAGTCTCTGCCCGCGGGGGGACCTACCCATCTCCAAACTGTGGGACAAGGGACAGGGGTTCGTTGGTCTCCTCTCAATATCAGCCTACTGAATCGTAAACTGATCTCTTCTTTTAACCATACCTCTTTCTGTTGGAAATTGGCAGTTTTCAATACAGTCCATTTCGATAGCTTTCTTACGGCTCTACAGCGCAGTATTCACGGTCAGCTTAGGAAAGGTGTTTTTAAAATATCTCACCTTCATAGATTTGACCAAGAATTGGCTAATGTAAAGAGTCTCACTAAGAAACTCATTAGAGATGTACAATCCCTAGATATGAAATGGGCCGATAAAATCATAAAAATTAAAACCATCTGCCAAAAATATAAAAACTATTGTAAGTCCAGAAAAGCTTCTATGCTACAAAATGATGCAGATCATATGCTTGCAGTGCTTATAAAACGAGACCTGAGGGCATTTTGGGTTACAGTATCTAGCTTAGATAATGCGGCGGTCACCGACCAGCTAAATCCCATCCCTGAGGTTCAATGGGTTGAGCACTACACTAAACTCTTTGACATTGGGGGTGAGAGATCAGTTTCCTGTCTACTGGGGAACGACCGCTCTAAGGACTTATGGAAGCCTCCGACTGACTCCGAGACAATACTAGGACTCATCTCCAAAGCCAAGAAATCTAGGGCTCCTGGGCCTAACGGCCTTACTAACAACACATTCAAAGCTGAGCCAGCTCTCTGGGCTAACCTCCTCTCTCTGCTCTTTGAAGATGTCGTCAATTCTAGGAAGGTACCGACTAGTTGGCAAACAGCTCATATTGTTCCAATCTTCAAAAGAGGACTGCGTAACGAGGTCAAAAATTATAGACCTATCTCGCTTATTGATGCGGATTGTAAGCTTTTTGCCTCTCTGTTGCTCTCGCACCTTAATGTTTGGATCAGGGAAAATAATATTCTCCCCAAACAACAAACAGGCTTTAGGGCAGGCCACTCAACTAATCTCAATGGTCTTATTCTCAGCGCCCTACAGACCTCTTCCTGGGGTAAATTTGATGGTCCTCTCTATGTTGCATCTATTGACCTGTCAAACGCTTTTGACCTGGTTATCAGGTCAAGACTATGGGAAAAACTAACCAAATGGGGCATTCCGGCAGGGCTTCTATCTCTTATCATGGCCATGTATGAAAATTCAGGGGTTCACATCAGGCTCGACTTGGCAGGAACCCTCTCTAGAAGGATTAGGACACGTATTGGGGTGAGACAAGGTTGCTCGTTAGCTCCCTGTCTCTTTATCCTTTATATGGCTGATGTTGATGACTTCCTGAGAAATGCAAGCATGGTGAGTGCTAAACTAGGGGATCTGAGGCTCTCATGGTTGGCTTATGCCGACGACTTTCTTCTTTTGATAAAACTAAAGTGGGCCTGCAGAGGCTCATATGCAAATTTGAAGAATACGGTAGTCTTAATGGCCTTAAGATTAACCCGAGCAAAACCCGTACTATGGTCTTTTCAAAGGGGAAAATGGGGAATAACAAAGTATGGAAAATAGGTGGCGAAAATATAATTAGAGCAAATAAAATCGTCTATCTTGGTTATTTGATTTTGGCTAGACCCTCGGCGATCGAACTTAGACGATTCCTCAGAAACAAATTGCTCCCTCTCATCTCCCAATCCCTCAAACTAGACAATAAATATGGTATGTTCTCCCTTAAGCCTGTAGTAGACTTTTTTAAGGGTAAGGTTACTCCAAAACTTTTGTATGGAATGGAATTCCACTTCACGGCACTTTTGACTTTCTGGGACTCTCTCGAGGGTATCTATTGGAGGAAAATCTTAAAACTGCCAAATTCCATTCCAATAGTAGCTATCAGGTATGAATTAGGGTTAGTCTCATTTCGAGCCAGGATTCTCTGGAGGATTCTCTCACTTTTCTCAGCCTTGCTTTCTCCAAAACCTGACACTCTCTATGCTGATGTGGGCCACATGATTTCTTCTCAGGGACATTTAGTCAAGAATTTATATCTCAATGCTTTTAGTGATCTCTGTGACAAGACTCTGTTGGATATTTCCTCCGATAGGGACACCCTACTAATGACCCGAATATGGTCAAGGAGCGTCTCTTTTGTCACGACTGGAGTAATACTATTGAGAAATTACATTCGTACCCCTCTTTGAGAGATTTACAATTTGATCATAAGAAAAGAGGCCTGTTGTCTTTTATTTTGAACCAATTCCCCAACAGATATTATCGCTCCCTTCTCATTAAACTCAGATGGAATCTCCTCCCCACTCGGGAAGTTCTACATAAAAGGAAGGAGTTTTCTGATTTAGATCCTAGCTGCCGCTTCTGCAAAACTTTGGGGGTGATTGAAACTGCTCGGCATCTCTTCTTAGACTGCACTGCTCTGACAGCTCTAAGGGACAAATATCTAGGTCGTTTTAATGCAATGGGGCAAATGGGGGTGGCAGATTTGATCTGGTCTCAGTGTCTCACTATTACAAACATTAAGGATGGACTTGCTGTGGCTGGATTTATCAAAGCTTTAGATTTATACGCCCCGTTGCTATGATTACGATAATGATTATGCCTGTTATGACTATGCTTGACTCTATGAAATTTCTCTTATTCTCTGTAGGTTTATTTTCTTTTTTAGAATTTTGTAAATTTTAAATTTTATTGTCGGTATATCCTTTATTGCTGCAGGGTACTCTGCACTGTACTTTTTAAAATTTAAATTTAAATTTGTCCCTCATTCTCTGGAAATTTTAACTGGAAATTGGATCTATGTTTTAGCGCTTGTGAGTGTATAATTTGAAATTTAAATGTAATGAATGTTTTTCTACCTTTTAAAGATACATTTTTTTCTTTTGTAAAGGTTTCTTGTAAACCATATACAATAAAATTAAAAAAAAAAAAAAAAAAATTAGCAGTTCATGCTGAGAGCCTGATGTTTCAGTTTGCCACAGAGAGAAGGTGTTCCAGTTGTTACCCGAAGACCCATTTTTTACAAGAGGGGGGACTTTGCCTCACCATTTTGATTGGGAGGGCAACATTTCCTCTGCAAATCACAACCCAGGTACAGAATGAAAGAAGAGATAAAAGACAGATGCATAAGTGAAACATCATTCACCCACCCACCCTAGCCCTGGAAATGCTACTTCTTGGGCCCATGTCCTACTTTTAAAAAAAAAAAAAAAATGTTATTTGATTTAATTGAATCAATCAATTTTTACAAAAAGGGATAGAAAGCCTCCTTGGCTGTGATGTTTATTGTTGCCATTCTAAATTGCTGATGCTAAACCATAAAATAATATTTGAAAATTATCAAATTATGGAGTTACTCCTCCATTCCGCTCAATTTGATTACAAGTCTCTAATCTAAGTCAGTCCAGGTTCTCCCTCCAACGCTGGGATGATTAAGTTCATCATGGAGACTACTGCAATAACAGTTTTTGTCTTTTCTCTGCAAATAAGGGTCTTCCAAAGGAATTCTCTGCTTATATATGGAAATTTCGTTGTTAAGGGTGCCAAATATTTAGTTCTTTCGGATGTCCATTTTGGGCACGTTAGTAGAAGGTGTTTGATCGACTCAGTTTCTTCAGTCTGTGAGCAAAATCGACAGCCTCCTGAATTTGAAATTCCTCGAAATGTAGTTTACTTCGTTTGTTTTAAGCAAATTCAATCTCATTCGAAGGAAGGTGTCTCGGAAAGATCTGTCCGGAAATCTCTTCAAGTACCCTCTACGATAATTCAGCTTTATTTCAATTAGTGGTAAGTCTTTTGCCAGGGTACTTTTAGAGGCCTCTTCGGATGTTCGAATCCAATCCAGCTCGAGTAGTTTTATTTTTACTCTCAAAGGGTTTGCTACTAGTTCTTCCTCAGAGCTGTTGATTTCTGTCAGAGTTGCCTTTCTGTTTGACACTCAGGTATTCAGTACCTCATTTTTGCCAGTTTGCATTTCATCGTAGATGATCTCGAAGATTGCTGCACTGACTGGTGGAATTGTTTTCCTATAAAGACTCAAGGCATTCCATTCTACGATTGAAGTAAGGGACGATAACCCAAGCTCATTTCTGATCCTTGTTGTACTTGCAGCATTTGGGAGGTTTAGTATTTTTCTCCAAAATAGTCCTTCTAGACTAGGCCATAGTTTGGTTGGCATATGAAACGTGCCTTCTGCACCGTAGGTTAAGATGGGGATGACCTTGTTTCTATAAGAATTCACTATGGCAACGATAGAGAACCGACCGAACTTGGTATCCAACAGTTGTCCTTGAGCTGCTAGGATCTTTGCTTTAGATGTCAATAGCTCTTGAGCGTGGGCTTCGACTGTACTGTTATTGAACTGAAAACCCAAGTATTTAATGGAATCCACTTCTTCAATCCTTTTTCCATTCACATACCGATTTGGCCAGTTCAACTTCTTTTTGGCTCTCAGTAGACAGATGATTTTGGCTTTGTCTTCATTCAGTTCTAGAGCGTTTTGAAGTAGGTAACGTTGTAAACTGTCCAATTGCCTTTGTTGGCCCATTGGCGTCTGGTCAATCATGATCAGGTCATCTGCGTAGAGTAGTCTGTTGATCTTGGATTTCCCGATTGTTGGTGGGAATGCTCGCAATATAGGTTTGTGAACCTTGATGTCAGCGATGAAGAAATTGTAAATTGCAGGGGCCAAAGGACAACCCTGTTTGACTGCCCTTGAAGTGGGGATTGGGTGACTTCATAGACCCTCTCTATTGAGACGAACAGTTACTGAAGGGTTGGAGTGTAATTGAATCAGTGGATCAAGGATTCCGTCCGGGCATTCTCGAGCTTTTTCCACAGACGGTTGCGGTCTACTCTGTCGCATGCCTGAACAAGATCGACAAAAGCAATGTAGATCCTTGTCCCTGACTGATGGCTTTGGGCCTTGATAATGTTCAGCAGTGCGATGTTTGCAGATGTGCCAATATTCTTGATGGACCCTGTTTGAAATGGGTCATACCAACCATGCTTAGTTGTCCATTTGTTAAATTTTGTCAGTAGGAAAGTGCCAAAGATTTTCCCTACGACGTCTAATAGTGCAATAGGTCGGTAGTTTTTAGGGTCATCTCTTTGGCCGCATTTGTAAATTGGCACTATAGTTGCTGTCTTCCAAGATCGTGGAAGTTGTCGAGTTTTGCAGATCATATCTAGAACTTCTTTAATGAAGTGAGCCCATTCCTGGGGATGTTCCTTTAGCATGGCGTTAGTTAACCCATCAGGCCATGGGGCTCTTGAGGGGTTTAGCCTTTTGATTTTGAGCTCAATATCTTCTAGGGATTGTTCTAGATCCCAGGTTGCTTCGGATTTTGTGGAAAGATACGGCATGATATTATTTCGACCACCGAGCAGAGTTAGAAAATGTTGTTTCCATATTTCTTCTGAAACTGGGTTTTGTTGGGTGTCGAGCGGAATATCCTCACTCTGTTTGATGAGTTGTCAAAATTCTCTTGAGTTCTTGTTGGTTAAAGCCTTCAGCATCTGTTCTGCATGGTTTTGTAGGAGGAGTCTTCTTTGACATCTTATCCATTTTTTGTAGGCTTGTTTGGCAACTCTTGCTTGTTCTCTCAGACGTGAGGAATTCCTTTTTGCAGCGATTCTTTTAATCTGTCGGAGAGCTCTTCTGTTCTCCACAAGGGCTGCATCATAACTGTGTTTTGGAGGTTTATGACCCGGTTTTGAGCCCGGTTTTTGTGTCATACATTTTTCCAGAAGTGGTTGGAAGTCAACTTGTAGGACAGCATTTGGTCCTTGGTCACTTTTCGTTGCCTTGATGTAATCTTTCCGTAGGTAGTTGATTTCCTGGGGTTTTAGTCTAAGTCTATTCCCTCTGTTGTTTGATTCAACTGCTAATTTCATTTGTTGAGGCCGACTTTCAAATCCGTTTGCAAAAGATGTAGTTGTTAGGTTATGATCGCTGTTTTGAGTTCGAATAATTTCATGAGGCAGGACCTTTCTCCCTAGGTCACTCAAGATGAAGACATGGACTAAATTGGCTGCCTGATCACCCCTTTGCCAGGTTGGAAACAACTGTCTGGTTCTTGGGTGAATCGATTCTACAGACACAATGTCTCTTGGTGACATTGTTGATGACCAAAGAGTACCTCTTATTTCTCTGTGATCCTTCTCAGCAGACTGGTTAGTGATCCAGTTGCGCTGTTCACAAATCGCATTCAGATCGTCGCAAATGATAAATTGTGGTACATCAAATTTTATTTGAGCCTCGTCGATTATCGAGGTCACTTTCTTGATGAAGTCGATGTTTGAAATTTGGTCAGGATTCCAATAGCAGTTGATAATTATCAGTATGTTAGTGTTTGGTTCCTGGGTATATGTAGAAAGATATGGCCAACTTGTTAACTGGACCTACTTGCTTGCCTCTTGAGGAGAGTTGCTGCCTGTTGACCTCGGCACTCGCCCCAGAGCAGGGATAGTGTCAGAGCCTTTAAATGTTTTCAATTGAAATGTGCCATGGAGCTGTGGGGGCAGGGAGCAGGTGTCCCGGGTTTGTAGTCTTATGAAACAGAAACAAAAATATTTCATTTGGGGCATTAAATGTGTGCAGCGTGCACATTGCAGACTGTCACCTCCTTCTGGCAGTCTCTAGGAATGTTCTTAGCACCTCGTTGCCTTTTTATTCAGAATTTCCCATCATTAGCACCCTGCTGCCAAAGAGCAATTAATAGCTTTTCAGGGGACATTTAGTGTTTCAGCACCCTGCTGGCTGCCTTTCCCGTGATAATATCCATCTATTAACCACCTCACTGCATTCTTTTAAATGTATTATAATTTAAACACCCCACTTGCGCTTCTGTTTTCACCAGTTGTAAAACGAAGGGGCTCCCAAACATCATGCTGAAAATCCCCACCAGCCTTGATACATCTTCAGCTGACCCTGCCCTAGAGCCACCTGGCAAACTGACCCAAATTTTACAGAACCCAGCTTTGCTGCTTTGCTCATAAACACATGTAAGTACGCTCAGGAAATGTGTGCTTGAGCAATTCTGCTGGACATTTACTACATTGACATGATGTAGGTAGTAGAATAGTTTAGTGGGTTGATGCACCAGCTTTATTCTATCAGAGCCAACTCAGACTTTCATCCTACTGAAAGTGACGAAATGAGTGCCATTGAGTGGGTCTTAGAAACATTTGTTGGTTACAATAGTGCTAAAATGCTTCATGATTGTGTCAGGAAGTGATAAAAACAATGTAATTTTTTGAATATATATACTTTTATTTTGACTTTCGGAACTAAAAGTTGGCAAAGCAAAACTTCTTTAAAAAGTGTGAGAAAGGATTTTCTTTTCGATGTATTGGGTAAATTAAAAGGACATTTGTTCTCAGAAGTGTTCACCATCATGGACCTCCTTTAATTATGAAGCATGAAGCAGGTTTGCCCAAGCACTGACCAGGGAGATCATAGCACTGCACATTCGCAAACACCAACACCAGCTACCATAACCTCCCCAGCATTGTGTATACACCAACCCACTGCACTGCATACCTACATCGCCCTGCATTGCACATAAACCCTACTTCCTGGCACACCTGAACCACCTAGCACTGTGCATACACACCTCCCCACCGCACTGCGCACTCCACTGCCAAGCACAGTTCATACACATCACTCCACTTCACTGCACCCTCACACTGCTCTACACTCACACCATCCACTGCACTGTACACATCCACACAGCCCCAACACTGCTCTGCACTCACACCATCCACTGCACTGTACACATGCACACACCCCCAACACTGCTCTGCACTCACACCATCCACTGCACTGTACACATGCACACAGCCCCAACACTGCTCTGCACTCACACCATCCACTGCACTGTACACATGCACACAGTCCCAACACTGCTCTGCACTCACACCATCCACTGCACTGTACACATGCACACAGCCCCAACACTGCTCTGCACTCACACCATCCACTGCACTGTACACATGCACACAGCCCCAACACTGCTCTACACTCACACCATACACTGCACTGTACACATGCACACAGCCCCAACACTGCTCTACACTCACACCATCCACTGCACTGTACACATGCACACAGCCCCAACACTGCTCTCCACTCACACCATCCACTGCACTGTACACATGTACACTGCCCCAACCCTGCTCTTCACACACTTCCTCCCGCCAGGCACTGACACCATCCGAAACTGCATGCAGTCTTACAGCCCCAATACCGCTCTTCACACACTGACACGCTGTCTCCAGCACTCACATACAGGCTCTTTCACTGCACACATGCTCACACACTGCCCAAAGTATTGTACTATACACACAGATCAACCTCACCACCACAAACATTGTCCCTAGCACTTCATTGTAGTGTACGAAGACACCCTAACCCCAGCACTGTGCACACACTGCCCCAGAACTGCACACACATACTACCCCAACACTGCATACACAAACTGCCTAACCATTGATTGCATACACAGCACTGCTTCAACATGGACCCAGCACTAACCAGCATGCACACACCACCAGCCCAGCACTGCATACACACACACTGCCAGAGTACTGCACAAACACCACTCAAAAGGCTGTGTGCACACACACCACCCTCAGAACTGCACTACGTACACACACTTAACGTTCCGGCAGTGCACACTACACATATCCCTGCAGCTCACTCTGCCCTAGCACAACACATATTCGTCCCACTGCACCACACACACACCTACAGGATATGTCTTTGAGGGATAACGGACAAACTGAGGTCTAGGCTTACTGTGCTGGTGGTCATAATGGTATCTTGCTTCACTGTGATACATGCAAATAATGGAACTTGGCCTCACTGTGCCAACTCGCTACATTTAAAACCGCCATAGCTTTTGATAACTTGGCATATTGGTATCTGGCCTTGCTGTGCCTAGCGGGCATAATGGAAGGTGCCATTGGTGTAATGGAATCTTTCAGTGCTGTGCTGTCGAGACATCAGGGAACCTGGCGCTGACTCCTCATTGGAATCATGGAGGTTGGCACTGCTATACTAACTGTGCATAGCCTTGACAATGGTGTGGGTACCTGGGTATTGAACGGTAACGGTGCAGGAACCTGGTTTATTGAAGGCAGTAGCTGGTAATGGTATGCGTATCTTGAATTTTTTAGGTGTTTTATTTTATAGCACTTTCGCCAAAGCACCTTACAGAGAACATATTTCCATACAGTATCACCCAACCCAAGTTGGTGCTCATTTATCGCCCTCGGAAGGATGAAAGGCTGAATTGGCCTTTCCGGGATTTGAACCTGCGACCGGCAGATCACACACAGATAGCAGCAGTGAGCGCTCAACCAGCTGAGCTATTTTACCGGAATTTTGATTGTACAATCTTGAAATGGTGAGTGCCCGGGCTTTTGATATCATTACCTGGTATGGGGTAGCAAGATAAGGTACATGGTGTGAGTACCAGAGCACGTCCTGACAATACCTGACAAATTGTGCTATTCTCTGGGGTCATGATGGAAACAGCTGGCAATTAGCATTAGGATTAATGGCTGGCAGAGGGACTCCCAGGACCCCCCCTCTTGTTAATTTGGCAATTAGCATTAGTGCCTAGAGTTATGATGACAGTGCCTATAAAATGCTTAAAGGTGAGCCTAAACTGTTGGCTACATCAATACCTGTTCTCAGTGGTGTGTAAAGTATTCCAGCAGGCATGGTAATAGGCACATGAGTCACTGTGAGCAATGCTTAGAGAATACATGAACTGCCACTGGAAATAAAATACTCCTCACTGCTTGTGAACTGTTATTTAAACGGCTTGAAAGGTGGTGGAGAAATTTTGAGCGAGCACTGACAGGTCCTCCAGTGGAGAGCAGTAAATGACATGGACACTAGGGGGCGCTCGCCACCAAGCCTTGATGAAAAGCGCCGCATGCCAACATTCTAAAAAGAGGAAGAGGAGCAGTAGCAGAGGAAGGAAGCGCCTGGCCTTGCCCATGAGCCAGCCTCCCCCAGACCCCTGCCCTGCTGCCCCCCCCCCCACAGTGATCCCAGGCTGGGGGTCCTGAATGCCCGTGCTCTGGGCTGAGGAGACCTGCCCACCCTCTCTCTTCCTGCTCTGCCCTCTCTTCCTGCCCCTCCCTCTCTTCCTGCCCTCCCCTCTCTTCCTGCCCCTTCCTCTCTTCCTGCCCTCCCCTCTCTTCCTGCCCCTCCCCTCTTCCTGCCTGCTGCACCTGTACCCTGCTGCTTCTGCTGCCTGTACCTGACTGTACTTTGCCTGCTCTGCAGCTTGATGAGCTGATCTTCCAGGGACCAGCAAAGTCTCCCCCAGAAAGACTCCCAGGTAAGTCACCCCCTCTCTTAGCAGCTTCAGGGCCACGTGATCTCCAGTGTCTCTCAAATGCCCACTTTCCTGGGGGGCTTATATGCCCTTTACTGACATTAGTCATAGGATGTTGACATGTGTGCAACATGCTGGTACTTGCCACACTGCAGGAGCAGGCGCCTGGAGTTGGCATTTGAATTATAAAGAAGCTGCAGCACCCAGGATGGTAGGGGCGGGGCGTGGGGTGTACTGGGGGTTCACCCTCACCATGTGCCTGTGTTGGGGATACGCTGGGGGTTTGTGCCACCTCGAATTCCTTAGTGGGCGATGTAGGGGGGCACTGACGCGTGGGGGCCATTTCCTTTTGTCTAGTGCCCCCCACAGTCACAGCCCTGCATGATGCAAGGCTACCCATCTGTTCTCATGAGACTAACATCCATATGTCTGTGAGACTGGCCCAAGGGGGTCTCTAGGAGGGGCTTCTTAGCGCGTACCGAACATAGCCCACTGTCCATAGCAGAAAACTAATGTGCATTCAGGGGTGGACCGGCCTACATGTGTGAGTGCCGGGGTGGACTGGCCTACAGGTGTGCATGCAGGGGTGGACTGACCTACAGATGTGCATGCAGGGGTGGACTTACCCCGACAGGTGTGCATACAGGGGTGGACTTGCCTACATGTGTGCATGCAGGGGTGGACTGGCCTACAGGTGTGCATGCAGGGGTGGACTGGCCTACATGTGTGAGTGCCGGGATGGGCTGGCCTACAGGTGTGCATGCAGGGGTGGACTGGCCTACATGTGTGCATGCAGGGGTGGACTAGTCTACAGGTGTGCGTGCAGGGGTGGACTGGCCTACATGTGTGTATGCAGGGGTGGACTGGCCTACAGGTGTGCATGCCGGGATGGGCTGGCCTTCAGGTGTGCATGCAGGGGTGGACTGGCCTACATGTGTGCATGCAGGGGTGGACTAGTCTACAGGTGTGCTTGCAGGGGTGGACTGGCCTACATGTGTGCATGCAGGGGTGGACTAGTCTACAGGTGTGCGTGCAGGGGTGGACAGGCTACTTACTTATTTCCACATGTTATTATGGGGTAGGTGTTGGGCTTTGAATAATATGGGCCCCTTTGAACGAGTTCCAGGCCCTCTTTTGCTTCCCAGTCCACCCTGTGTACATGTTGAAGCATGTGTGTTCGATTTAGAGGATGGACCTTAGAGCTGCTGGGAGTTCTGCACTTGGGGCGTTTAGTATTGATTGCATTAGGGGAGTTCTACAGCACACAGATAGGTAGGAACCAGCAGAGCGCTGTACATGTCGCTGAGGGTAACATATGAGGGGGAGGTACTGTATGTGGCATGGGATGTTCTAGCCATGTGGGTGGGGTGTCATGTGGGAACGCAAGGAGCCTATGTGGCTGCTGTGTCCTCGTGAATCTGTGCTTTGTAAATCATTTATGCTTAATTAAGAAAGATGGCAATTCCTACCTTCACATTTTTAGGAAACCAAGCACGCATATATGAATGCAATTTATAAAGCGTAAGCCTCGCTGGGCAGAACCAGAGCGCTGTACATAGGGGGCGCCCCAGGGGTTACAGGTGGGCTCCTACACATCGAGCAATGCTTCACCACTGGCTAGATTGGGGTCATGTCCCAAAAAGTACGTGTGTCAAGAGACGGGTACAGACTTTCTTTGCATTTATATTATTCCAAACTAATACCGTGCAAGGAGAATAGTTACAAAAAATCATCCCGATACATATATTGTGATTAAATAGATTCTTACTGTATTCATGTTTTTTTCCCTTTTTCCTTTATGTACATCCTCATCTTCATGTGTATAGAAAAGGTGTAGAAAAGGTGTGACAATCAAGGGTTACCGGTCTAGTGAAACCTTAATACACAAAACATGTTTACAGTAAAATACTAAAGTGACGCAATACTATTGTATCATCGCAACACACCATACTGTGATCACACACCCAACAATACCTAATCATCCACATCAATCACACACATCCTCATTCACAAACCCAATCATACTGTGCAAAACACCACATCCAGTCTAACTATGAGACTTGTGATGGAGATGTCTATTTCTCATCTAATTATACATCAATTGTTACTTCACACTGGCACATATTGTCAAGTGATTCTGATACGTACAATTCACCACATAAATTCATGTTAGACCAAAAAACAAACAATTAAACTCTTAACGAGGAACTGAAAATTGTAGTTGTGTCGACTCAAGTTTCGGTCCAGGTTGATGATAAAATATTCCAACCGGTGCCGTCATCAGGACATAAGAACAGTCTTCATTTTTGATCACCATGGTGTGTATTCATTTCATTTAATAGAGCCTAAAGGTTGTCTACGTTGTTTAGCTCGTCCGAGCTAAATTGAAACCACGTGACTGTCACTAGGTAAAGGAAAGTGAACTATCGCTGGTTCTCAAACAACGGATGATACCCAACAATGTACGCTCTTGTGCGTCAGATATCTCTGCATTCTTCCTTACTTGCCATACGTGTCTCTGTTATGTCTTGAATTGGGGGTCAGGGCAGTGAAAACGGCACGCATCCCCACATACATTTCCAACGGTCAGTGGGGCAGTTCCCCCGTGAGATCTCTTAATCTAGGTTCGCATGAATCCATCGGTGTCCCTCGCTCGGCAAACTGCCAGTTCTGCGTGCGTAGATTGGGGCGCCAAACCAACCAAAGTAGCAGCTAATTGGGGTCATGGACACACGCTAGTGGGGGCACTGTTCATCCCCTCGGACTGACGCGAGTCCGCGAGTCGGAGACCATTTTTTTGACTTTTATCAAAGGGCACGCCTCCTTATTAGGTCATCGGTATCTGCATCATTTAACACCGGTGTTGGCAGGGTGGTTCCACTGCTGGTGTTGCCAGGGTGATTCCGCTGCTGGTGTTGCCAGGGTGATTCCGCTGCTGGTGTTGCCAGGGCCATTCCTCTGCTGGTGTTGCCAGGGCCATTCCTCTGCTGGTGTCGCCAGGGTCATTCCACTGCTGGTGTTGCCAGGGTGATTCCTCTGCTGGTGTTGCCAGGGTGATTCCTCTGCTGGTGTTGCCAGGGTGATTCCTCTGCTGGTGTTGCCAGGGCCATTCCACTGCTGGTGTTGCCAGGGTGATTCCGATGCTGGTGTTGCCAGGGCCATTCCACTGCTGGTGTTGCCAGGGTGATTCCGATGCTGGTGTTGCCAGGGTGATTCCGATGCTGGTGTTGCCAGGGCCATTCCAGGGTCATTCCACTGCTGGTGTTGCCAGAGCCATTCCACTGCTGGTGTTGCCAGGGTCATTCCACTGCTGGTGGTGCCAGGGTCACTCCCTTGCTGGTGTTTCCTGGGTAATTCCACTGCTGGTGTTGCCAGGGTCATTCCCCTGCAGGCGTTGCCAGGGTCATTTTACTGCTGGTGTTGCCAGGGCTATTCCACTGCAGGCGTTGCCAGGGCTATTCCACTGCTGGTGTTGCCAGGGCTATTTCACTGCTGGTGTTGCCAGGGATATTTCACTGCAGGTGTTGCCAGGGCTATTCCACTGCAGGTGTTGCCAGGGATATTCCACTGCTGGTGTTGCCAGGGATATTTCACTGCTGGTGTTGCCAGGGATATTTCACTGCTGGTGTTGCCAGGGATATTTTACTGCCGGTGTTGCCAGGGTCATTCCACTGCTGGTGTTGCCAGGGCTATTCCACTGCTGGTGTTGCCAGGGTCATTCCACTGCAGGTGTTGCCAGGGCTATCACATTGCTGGTGTTGCCAGGGTCATTCCACTGCTGGTGTTGCCAGGGTCATTCCTCTGCTGGTGTTGCCAGGGTCATTCCACTGCTGGTGTTGTCAGGGTCATTCCACTGCTGGTGTTGCCAGGGTCATTCCTCTGCTGGTGTTGCCAGGGTCATTCCACTGCTGGTGTTGCCAGGGTCATTCCTCTGCTGGTGTTGCCAGGGTCATTCCACTGCTGGTGTTGCCAGGGATATTCTACTGCTGTTGTTGCTTGGGCCATTCCTCTGCTGGTGTTGCCAGGGATATTCTACTGCTGGTGTTGCCAGGGTCATTCCACTGCTGGTGTTGCCAGGGTCATCCCTCTGGTGGTGTTGCCAGGGCTATTCCACTGCTGGTGGTGCCAGGGTCATTCCTCTGCTGGTGTATATTTTATTTATTGGGTATTTATAAAGCACTTATACAGCAAATGGTGTTTCAAAGCGCAACAAGAGCACTTTCGAGGGTCAGCAGGTGGGCCTGAGCCTGGTCTTGAACAGTCCCATTGATTGTGTAGCTTTGATGGCAGCGGGAGAGCCTTCCAGCGTAGGGCGCTAGTAGTGAGCACCTTCGAGGGTCAGCAGGTGGGCCTGAGCCTGGTCTTGAAAAGTCCCATTGATTGTTTAGCTTTGATGGCAGCAGGAGAGCCTTCCAGCGTAGGGCGCTAGTAGTAAGCACCTTCGAGGGTCAGCAGGTGGGCCTGAGCCTGGTCTTGAACAGTCCCATTGATTGTTTAGCTTTGATGGCAACGGGAGAGCCTTCCAGCATAGGGCGCTAGTAGTGAGCACCTTCGAGGGTCAGCAGGTGGGCCTGAGCCTGGTCTTGAACAGTCCCATTGATTGTGTAGCTTTGATGGGAGTGGGAGAGCCTTCCAGCGTAGGGCGCTAGTAGTGAGCACCTTTGATGGTCAGCAGGTGGGCCTGAGCCTGGTCTTGAACAGTCCCATTGATTGTTTAGCTCTGATGGCAGCGGGAGAGCCTTCCAGCATAGGGCGCTAGTAGTGAGCACCTTCAAGGGTCAGCAGGTGGGCCTGAGCCTGCTCTTGAACAGTCCCATAGATTGTTTAGCTTTGATGGCAGCGGGAGAGCCTTCCAGCATAGGGCGCTAGTAGTGAGCACCTTCGAGGGTCAGCAGGTGGGCCTGAGCCTGGTCTTGAACAGTCCCATTGATTGTGTAGCTTTGATGGCAGTGGGAGAGCCTTCCAGCGTAGGGCGCTAGTAGTGAGCACCTTTGATGGTCAGCAGGTGGGCCTGAGCCTGGTCTTGAACAGTCCCATTGATTGTTTAGCTTTGATGGCAGCGGGAGAGCCTTCCAGCACAGGGCGCTAGTAGTGAGCACTTTCGAGGGTCAGCAGGTGGGCCTGAGCCTGGTCTTGAACAGTCCCATTGATTGTGTAGCTTTGATGGCAGCGGGAGAGCCTTCCAGCGTAGGGCGCTAGTAGTGAGCACCTTCGAGGGTCAGCAGATGGGCCTGAGCCTGGTCTTGAACAGTCCCATTGATTGTGTAGCTTTGATGGCAACGGGAGAGCCTTCCAGCGTAGGTGTCACGGCTCGCTCCCTTCGTTCCCGTCCCCGCCACTTGGGGGCATGTTCTGGGGTTTATTCCTTACTGGACATTTCCTTCGAACCCTATGCTACAGTGCTCTGATGAATTGGGAGCGTTAAAACCTTATTTTCCCAGTTACTTCCCTTCCGGATCCATTCCTGGTTTTTGGCAGCCAGCATGCTATTTAAATCAAATGACTATGTTTCCCAGAATGCCTTGGCTCACTGTTTCACCTCCTGCTTCCCAGAATGCCTGGTTCACTGCTTCATCTCCTCCCTTGCAGCACAACGCTGGGAGGAGGATAGGCAACACCTGTGGCTGCAGGTGCAGCAGGCGGCACGCCTGAGGGGTGTGCTCGTTAAGCAGCTTTAAAAGCCTCAGTTTGCTTCAGTCCGGCGCTTGTCACTGTAGCAGTGTTCCTGTTGTGACTAGTCCCTGTTTCCTGCACTTAGTTTCTGTGCCTTGTACCTAGTTCCAGTTCCCTGTTCATAGATATTGAGCCAAGTATCTATTTCCAGTTCCTTGTTCCTAGTTTCTGTGCCTTGTACCTAGTTCCAGTTCCTTGTTCATAGATATTGTGCCAAGTATCTAGTTCCAGTTCCTTGTTCCTAGTTTCTGTGCCTTGTACCTAGTTCCAGTTCCTTGTTCATAGATATTGTGCCAAGTATCTAGTTCCAGTTCCTTGTTCCTAGTTCCATGCCTTGTACCTAGTTCCAGTTCCTTGTTCATAGATATTGTGCCAAGTATCTAGTTCAGTTCCTTGTTCCTAGTTCCATGCCTTGTACCTAGTTCCAGTTCCTAGTTCATAGATATTGTGCCAAGTATCTAGTTCCAGTTCCTTGTTCCTAGTTTCTGTGCCTTGTACCTAGTTCCAGTTCCTTGTTCATAGATATTGTGCCAAGTATCTAGTTCCAGTTCCTTGTTCCTAGTTTCTGTGCCTTGTACCTAGTTCCAGTTCCCTGTTCATAGATATTGTGCCAAGTATCTAGTTCCAGTTCCTTGTTCCTAGTTTCTGTGCCTTGTACCTAGTTCCAGTTCCTTGTTCATAGATATTGTGCCAAGTACCTAGTTCCAGTTCCTTGTTCATAGATATTGTGCCAAGTATCTAGTTCCAGTTCCTTGTTCCTAGTTCCATGCCTTGTATCTAGTTCCAGTTCCTTGTTCCTAGTTTCTGTGCCTTGTACCTAGTTCCAGTTCCTTGTTCATAGATATTGTGCCAAGTACCTAGTTCCAGTTCCTTGTTCATAGATATTGTGCCAAGTATCTAGTTCCAGTTCCTTGTTCCTAGTTCCATGCCTTGTACCTAGTTCCAGTTCCTTGTTCATAGATATTGTGCCAAGTATCTAGTTCAGTTCCTTGTTCCTAGTTCCATGCCTTGTACCTAGTTCCAGTTCCTTGTTCATAGATATTGTGCCAAGTATCTAGTTCCAGTTCCTTGTTCCTAGTTTCTGTGCCTTGTACCTAGTTCCAGTTCCTTGTTCATAGATATTGTGCCAAGTATCTAGTTCCAGTTCCTTGTTCCTAGTTTCTGTGCCTTGTACCTAGTTCCAGTTCCCTGTTCATAGATATTGTGCCAAGTATCTAGTTCCAGTTCCGTGTTCCTAGTTTCTGTGCCTTGTACCTAGTTCCAGTTCCTTGTTCATAGATATTGTGCCAAGTACCTAGTTCCAGTTCCTTGTTCATAGATATTGTGCCAAGTATCTAGTTCCAGTTCCTTGTTCCTAGTTCCATGCCTTGTATCTAGTTCCAGTTCCTTGTTCCTAGTTTCTGTGCCTTGTACCTAGTTCCAGTTCCTTGTTCATAGATATTGTGCCAAGTACCTAGTTCCAGTTCCTTGTTCATAGATATTGTGCCAAGTATCTAGTTCCAGTTCCTTGTTCCTAGTTCCATGCCTTGTATCTAGTTCCAGTTCCTTGTTCCTAGTTTCTGTGCCTTGTACCTAGTTCCAGTTCCTTGTTCATAGATATTGTGCCAAGTACCTAGTTCCAGTTCCTTGTTCATAGATATTGTGCCAAGTATCTAGTTCCAGTTCCTTGTTCCTAGTTCCATGCCTTGTACCTAGTTCCAGTTCCTTGTTCATAGATATTGTGCCAAGTATCTAGTTCAGTTCCTTGTTCCTAGTTCCATGCCTTGTACCTAGTTCCAGTTCCTTGTTCATAGATATTGTGCCAAGTATCTAGTTCCAGTTCCTTGTTCCTAGTTTCTGTGCCTTGTACCTAGTTCCAGTTCCTTGTTCATAGATATTGTGCCAAGTATCTAGTTCCAGTTCCTTGTTCCTAGTTTCTGTGCCTTGTACCTAGTTCCAGTTCCCTGTTCATAGATATTGTGCCAAGTATCTAGTTCCAGTTCCGTGTTCCTAGTTTCTGTGCCTTGTACCTAGTTCCAGTTCCTTGTTCATAGATATTGTGCCAAGTACCTAGTTCCAGTTCCTTGTTCATAGATATTGTGCCAAGTATCTAGTTCCAGTTCCTTGTTCCTAGTTCCATGCCTTGTATCTAGTTCCAGTTCCTTGTTCCTAGTTTCTGTGCCTTGTACCTAGTTCCAGTTCCTTGTTCATAGATATTGTGCCAAGTACCTAGTTCCAGTTCCTTGTTCATAGATATTGTGCCAAGTATCTAGTTCAGTTCCTTGTTCCTAGTTCCATGCCTTGTACCTAGTTCCAGTTCCCTGTTCATAGATATTGTGCCAAGTATCTAGTTCCAGTTCCTTGTTCCTAGTTTCTGTGCCTTGTACCTAGTTCCAGTTCCTTGTTCATAGATATTGTGCCAAGTACCTAGTTCCAGTTCCTTGTTCATAGATATTGTGCCAAGTATCTAGTTCCAGTTCCTTGTTCCTAGTTCCATGCCTTGTATCTAGTTCCAGTTCCTTGTTCCTAGTTTCTGTGCCTTGTACCTAGTTCCAGTTCTTTGTTCATAGATATTGTGCCAAGTACCTAGTTCCAGTTCCTTGTTCATAGATATTGTGCCAAGTATCTAGTTCCAGTTCCTTGTTCCATGCCTTGTACCTAGATCCTGTTCCTAGCTTTGTGCCCAGTTACTAGTTCCTGTATCTTTTTCCTCTGTCCTGGATTTCGGATTTATGCGCTTATTTGATTTATGCTTTCTGAATTTCCCTTTCTGTCTTCCTCTGTCTGCAGACAGCCTTTCTCTGTACTTTACTATTTGATGCAGCCCAGTTTGCCAGTGTTTTCTGTCCCTTTATGCTGCCCTGGTTACTGAAAAGCAGGATGTATTATTATTTACTTTCGTAGAATTAGTTACTGCCTTTTCTCCTTGGATTGGGTGGGAAAGGTTTCCTTTTGTGATATCATTTTCCCTGCTCCTGACCCAACTTATTGAGATTCCACTCCATGTTTTCCATTGCACTTCTGCATTCATTTCCCATTGAATATTAGGTGTGGGTTTGTTGTTACAAGTTCCAGAGTGTTCCTCTTTTAGTTTTCCTCACGATTTATTATCACAATTCATACTTGCCTTTTACTAGGGTTTATGTATTTTGTTATCTTTAACACTTTGCTTTTACAGCCTTCTGGGTCCCTGTTTGATCTACAGGGTTCGTGAAATCACTGACATTCAAGTGGTCTTTCCGGTCCTCGTGAGTACTCTTTATAATTGCCTTATTCAGTATTCTACAGATTGTCAGTTCACAGAATCTGTCCTTGCTTGCCCGCTACGTGGGTTTAGCGCTGTCAGTATCTGTAAGAGCATAGTGGGTAAAGAGTTTGCCGACTTTTCCTTTCAGCCATAAGGAGGTCCTAAGTGTTTACCCCACATCCCTTTTCCTAGATTGGTAATACTGTTTTACCTTATTGACGTTCCTGGGTTTTACATATATACACAAGACTTGGGTATTATATACACGTTGTTAGATTCAGAGTTGTTCACAGTGCAACTGTGTGCATTTTCCCTTTTGCCATAGTATGCCTTCTTCCTTTCTTAACAGAATGACCAGCCCTTCTTCCCGTTTGTATACGGCCAGATCAAGAAAGAAGGGTAGCAAGGCTACTAAAAAATGTGTACAGAAAGTTTTGACTACGTTTGCCTGTGATAATCAAAACACTGATTCAGACTTAAATGAACTCCTTGACACGAATGGGTATTTACGTGCAAAATATTATACCCATCGCCTGGCCCATCATACATTGCCTGATCCTAATTCTGTTTTTAATTTTGATCCAGATATGTCCGCACAAGCCTTAGCAGCGGAAAATAAAACACTGTTAGATTTACTAAATATGAGTACATCTGTTGTTGAACCCCATGATTCCGGTTGTGTTTTACCTCAGATTGAACAGTTTCATGATTCAAACATAAAGAATGAAGGGGTTCATTACATAACTTCTGTTTTCAGCCCTCAGCCAACTGTTTACTCCTCCGCACAAGTACTTACTGTAGTCCCTAATGTCAAGAGGTCTGATGTCAGTAGTTTACTTAAGGGTAACACAGACCAAGTCGGTAAGCGAGAGTATAGATCGCAAGACCTGCAAGCAGTAAATGACGATGTACAATCAGTACACGTCCAGATGACTAGGGCAGGTTCCAGCCCCGATGCCACCATGCCTTCCCTTGTGACTACTGATAGGGATGTACAGTTAAGCCTGGGCATGTTAAGAGTTGAACTTGAGGAATTAAGACGAGAATACATCAGTTTACTAGAGGAGAATAAAACTTTACGATTGTTTCTGACTACACCTCAAACTTTATCCGTTGATGAAGTGAATACTGTTCAATCTCTGAGTGAGGAGGTTTTAGTAGGTCATGATACTTGTCAATATGAAAAACCTATTGGGAGTGAGAGTCCTCTTTCTTGCACAGCACTTATTCAGAGCACAGATTCTGACAATTGTTCTACCGTTTGTCAGGAATTGCTGTTAGTAGAAGATTTACAAGTCACTCCTTTGCCTAAGAATTCCTCTGTAGCAGTCAGTCATAATTCAGAGTTTGAACACATACATGCTTCTGTATTCCGAACACAATCCACAATGGATGCGTACACAGAATCAGTCATTACTGTAGGCTTAGGTTCAGCCCTTGATCCAGCTGCTGAGACTGAAGTAAACATTCAAGCTGATGTGGAAAACGATGCTACCTCTGTGTTCACTCCTCCTTCTGCCAAATTTTGTCACAATGAACAATCAAAGACAGTACATATTTCTTGTTTTGATGGACTCATTCCACAGTATACTAAAACAAGGACCAGGCAAGCGATTCCTGAACTGTTGATAGATAATCTGCCACCTTCAGAAGTTAAGACAAAGGAATGGACACTTGACGGAATCCTGATTAACAGAGACTTTGGAAATGACTCTATGTCATCCACTAAGGAAAGGTGCGGCATGGGTCCAGCTCAGTCTTTGGTTAATGGTGTCATGGAGTCAACCGCCCTAAAGGTGCTTTCCATTCCTGATTCACAAATATGTCTGTCGACTTCTGGGACTTCAGTCTGTCCTTCTACAACTATTGACTCTTCGACTACCCAGTCCACGGCTCTGCAGTCATCATTGTCAAACGTGTCTTCAATCAATGAACAATTGCTATATCTGCCAGTCACTCAAGAGCCTTCACCATGTACGTGGTCAGAGCCAAAGACCTTGACAAGTTTGTCTTCAGCTAACGAGACGGCTCCAGCTTGCATGCCCTCAGCCTCTGAATTTCCTCTGGCATGCCTGTTTTCAGATACAGTGACTCATCCAGCAGTTTATCCTTCAGCCATGAAGCCTCTGGTAGCACATCCTGAGTGCCTGTCTCCGGTCCCAGAGCCTACTGCTAGTTTGGCTTCAGTTCATGAAAGACCTGTATCCTGCTCAGCCTCCCTGCCAATATCGGAGGTGAACCTGTCTGCTCTGTTTGATCATGTTGCAGATTCATCTACTTCAGAGCTACCTCCTAAATCCCAGCCATTTATTACGGATGAACATCCAATCTGCCCATCCTATGCTTCAGGAGGATCACCAGAAGGCCTGCCTTTTACACAAGCTAATTCCCCCAACTGCTTGTCTGTAGAATTAGCACCTCCCGCATATGCTACATCTGAGTCTGAGACTCCTGCCAAAAACATCAAGCTGGTTCATGACTTGGGAGAGCCTTACATGCAAGGCCGTTGGACTTGCCTGGAGTGTTACAAGAGGGTGACCGATACCATCAGCCATGGCCTAGACATCGAACAAGCAGCCAACCAGGATAACGGGCCGGACGGTTCACATTTGGGGGCCGGTTTGGATAAACCGCTTGACAGCCCTTTTGTTGCCGGATCTCACATGAGCCTGAAGGAAGGGACGGGCACGGCTCCCCTACTGCTGCACCATTCGGGTGCTAGTAGCCAAAGGGAGGATATGACTGCTGCAGTTCAAGATGTGTCTGTTATTGCTCCAGCTTCGAGTGTGCCTGATGTACCAAGTACTGCGTCTATCACTCCTATCGGTATGCCAAACGTTCCTGCGGTTGTATCCCACGTGCAACAAGGTGGCTACTTGACTGGCTACATGACTGTCAACCGGAGTGGCAGCCTCGTACAACCCATTGGATCTCCAGACCTCCAAGGCATGGAACTTATGCAGGCGAATCTTTGTCACTTTCAACCACAAACCTTTACCCAGATGGATGACAGAGTATCCGAACCTCTACCTCAGCCGCCAGCTTCCTCTTCCGAACATAAACATTTCCTGAAACCTGCTGTTTCCTCACCTCCTGTGTGTCCACTCTCGGCAGTGAGGCTAACAGAACTTCTACCGTTGTCTAAAGCATGTAGCACCAGCCTGCCTCTCTCCCCAAAGATGTATGCATATCCTCTTCCAGTGACTAAGCTTCCCGGACCTTCCGACTCTGCTTCGGGTCCTGCAAGTCCTTCATGCCTTTCTTCAACCCATGAGTCCTTTCCTTACCGAAAACCTGCCTATGACTCTTATAGACTGCAGCCTGATTCTATTCATTCCAGTCCTTCTGCTTCTGCCCGTGGATCATTGTTTTCGTCTGTGCCACCTCCGAAGACGAAGCGCTCCAGTCATGGAAAGAAGATGTTTTGTGCGAGTAACGGCCGCCTGGAGTCGGCCGTGGAAGGGGGTATAGTGTCACGGCTCGCTCCCTTCGTTCCCGTCCCCGCCACTTGGGGGCATGTTCTGGGGTTTATTCCTTACTGGACATTTCCTTCGAACCCTATGCTACAGTGCTCTGATGAATTGGGAGCGTTAAAACCTTATTTTCCCAGTTACTTCCCTTCCGGATCCATTCCTGGTTTTTGGCAGCCAGCATGCTATTTAAATCAAATGACTATGTTTCCCAGAATGCCTTGGCTCACTGTTTCACCTCCTGCTTCCCAGAATGCCTGGTTCACTGCTTCATCTCCTCTCTGGCATCCGGCATGCTATTTAAATCAAATGACTATGTTTCCCAGAATGCCTTGGCTCACTGCTTCACCTCCTGCTTCCCAGAATGCCTGGCTCACTGCATCATCTCCTCCCTTGCAGCACAAAGTTGGGAGGAGGATAGGCAACACCTGTGGCTGCAGGTGCAGCAGGCGGCACGCCTGAGGGGTGTGCTCGTTAAGCAGCTTTAAAAGCCTCAGTTTGCTTCAGTCCGGCGCTGGTCACTGTAGCAGTGTTCCTGTTGTGACTAGTCCCTGTTTCCTGTACTTAGTTTCTGTGCCTTGTACCTAGTTCCAGTTCCCTGTTCATAGATATTGAGCCAAGTATCTATTTCCAGTTCCTTGTTCCTAGTTTCTGTGCCTTGTACCTAGTTCCAGTTCCTTGTTCATAGATATTGTGCCAAGTATCTAGTTCCAGTTCCTTGTTCCTAGTTTCTGTGCCTTGTACCTAGTTCCAGTTCCTTGTTCATGGATATTGTGCCAAGTATCTAGTTCCAGTTCCTTGTTCCTAGTTTCTGTGCCTTGTACCTAGTTCCAGTTCCTTGTTCATAGATATTGTGCCAAGTATCTAGTTCCAGTTCCTTGTTCCTAGTTCCATGCCTTGTACCTAGTTCCAGTTCCTTGTTCATAGATATTGTGCCAAGTATCTAGTTCAGTTCCTTGTTCCTAGTTCCATGCCTTGTACCTAGTTCCAGTTCCTTGTTCATAGATATTGTGCCAAGTATCTAGTTCCAGTTCCTTGTTCCTAGTTTCTGTGCCTTGTACCTAGTTCCAGTTCCCTGTTCATAGATATTGAGCCAAGTATCTATTTCCAGTTCCTTGTTCCTAGTTTCTGTGCCTTGTACCTAGTTCCAGTTCCTTGTTCATAGATATTGTGCCAAGTACCTAGTTCCAGTTCCTTGTTCATAGATATTGTGCCAAGTATCTAGTTCCAGTTCCTTGTTCCTAGTTCCATGCCTTGTACCTAGTTCCAGTTCCTTGTTCATAGATATTGTGCCAAGTATCTAGTTCAGTTCCTTGTTCCCAGTTCCATGCCTTGTACCTAGTTCCAGTTCCTTGTTCATAGATATTGTGCCAAGTATCTAGTTCCAGTTCCTTGTTCCTAGTTTATGTGCCTTGTACCTAGTTCCAGTTCCCTGTTCATAGATATTGAGCCAAGTATCTATTTCCAGTTCCTTGTTCCTAGTTTCTGTGCCTTGTACCTAGTTCCAGTTCCTTGTTCATAGATATTGTGCCAAGTACCTAGTTCCAGTTCCTTGTTCATAGATATTGTGCCAAGTATCTAGTTCCAGTTCCTTGTTCCTAGTTCCATGCCTTGTACCTAGTTCCTGTTCCTAGCTTTGTGCCCAGTTACTAGTTCCTGTATCTTGTTCCTCTGTCCTGGATTTCGGATTTATGCGTTTATTTGATTTATGCTTTCTGAATTTCCCTTTCTGTCTTCCTCTGTCTGCAGACAGCCTTTCTCTGTACTTTACTATTTGATGCAGCCCAGTTTGCCAGTGTTTTCTGTCCCTTTATGCTGCCCTGGTTACTGAAAAGCATGATGTATTATTATTTACTTTCGTAGAATTAGTTACTGCCTTTTCTCCTTGGATTGGGTGGGAAAGGTTTCCTTTTGTGATATCATTTTCCCTGCTCCTGATCCAACTTATTGAGATTCCACTCCATGTTTTCCATTGCACTTCTGCATTCATTTTCCATTGATTATTAGGTGTGGGTTTGTTGTTACAAGTTCCAGAGTGTTCCCCTTTTAGTTTTCCTCACGAACTATCCATTGCACTTCTGCATTCATTTTCCATTGATTATTAGGTGTGGGTTTGTTGTTACAAGTTCCAGAGTGTTCCCCTTTTAGTTTTCCTCACGAACTATCCATTGCACTTCTGCATTCATTTTCCATTGATTATTAGGTGTGGGTTTGTTGTTACAAGTTCCAGAGTGTTCCCCTTTTAGTTTTCCTCACGAACTATCCATTGCACTTCTGCATTCATTTTCCATTGAATATTAGGTGTGGGTTTGTTGTTACAAGTTCCAGAGTGTTCCCCTTTTAGTTTTCCTCACGATTTATTATCACAATTCATACTTGCCTTTTACTAGGGTTTATGTATTTTGTTATCTTTAACCCTTTGCTTTTACAGCCTTCTGGGTCCCTGTTTGATCTACAGGGTTCGTGAAATCACTGACATTCAAGTGGTCTTTCCAGTCCTCGTGAGTACTGTTTATAATTGCCTTATTCAGTATTCTACAGATTGTCAGTTCACAGAATCTGTCCTTGCTTGCCCGCTACGTGGGTTTAGCGCTGTCAGTATCTGTAAGAGCATAGTGGGTAAAGAGTTTGCCGACTTTTCCTTTCAGCCATAAGGAGGTCCTAAGTGTTTACCCCACATCCCTTTTCCTAGATTGGTAATACTGTTTTACCTTATTGACGTTCCTGGGTTTTACATATATACACAAGACTTGGGTATTATATACACGTTGTTAGATTCAGAGTTGTTCACAGTGCAACTGTGTGCATTTTCCCTTTTGCCATAGTATGCCTTATTCCTTTCTTAACAGTAGGAGGCTAGTAGTGAGCACCTTCGAGGGTCAGTAGGTGGGCCTGAGCCTGGTCTTGAACAGTCCCATTGATTGTTTAGCTTTGATGGCAGCGGGAGAGCCTTCCAGCATAGGGCGCTAGTAGTGAGCACCTTCGAGGGTCAGCAGGTGGGCCTGAGCCTGGTCTTGAACAGTCCCATTGATTGTGTAGCTTTGATCGCAGCGGGAGAGCCTTCCAGCGTAGGGCGCTAGTAGTGAGCACCTTCGAGCGTCAGCAGGTGGGCCTGACCCTGGTCTTGAACAGTCCCATTGATTGTTTAGATTTGATGGCAGCGGGAGAGCCTTCCAGCGTAGGGCGCTAGTAGTAAGCACCTTCGAGGGTCAGCAGGTGGGCCTGAGCCTGGTCTTGAACAGTCCCATTGATTGTTTAGCTTTGATGGCAGCGGGAGAGTCTTCCAGCATAGGGCGCTAGTACTGAGCACCTTCGAGGGTCAGCAGGTGGGCCTGAGCCTGGTCTTGAACAGTCCCATTGATTGTGTAGCTTTGATGGCAGTGGGAGAGCCTTCCAGAGTAGGGCGCTAGTAGTGAGCACCTTTGATGGTCAGCAGGTGGGCCTGAGCCTGGTCTTGAACAGTCCCATTGATTGTTTAGCTTTGATGGCAGCGGGAGAGCCTTCCAGCATAGGGCGCTAGTAGTGAGCACCTTCGAGGGTCAGCAGGTGGGCCTGAGCCTGGTCTTGAACAGTCCCATTGATTGTGTAGCTTTGATGGCAGCGGGAGAGCCTTCCAGCATAGGGCGCTAGTAGTGAGCACCTTCGAGGGTCAGCAGGTGGGCCTGAGCCTGGTCTTGAACAGTCCCATTGATTGTGTAGCTTTGATGGCAGCAGGAGAGCCTTCCAGCGTAGGGCGCTAGTAGTGAGCACCTTTGATGGTCAGCAGGTGGGCCTGAGCCTGGTCTTGAACAGTCCCATTGATTGTTTAGCTTTGATGGCAGCGGGAGAGCCTTCCAGCATAGGGCGCTAGTAGTGAGCACTTTCGAGGGTCAGCAGGTGGGCCTGAGCCTGGTCTTGAACAGTCCCATTGATTGTGTAGCTTTGATGGCAGCGGGAGAGCCTTCCAGCGTAGGGCGCTAGTAGTGAGCACCTTCGAGGGTCAGCAGGTGGGCCTGAGCCTGGTCTTGACCAGTCCCATTGATTGTTTAGCTTTGATGTCAGCGGGAGAGCCTTCCAGCATAGGGCGCTAGTAGTGAGCACCTTCGAGGGTCAGCAGGTGGGCCTGAGCCTGGTCTTGAACAGTCCCATTGATTGTTTAGCTTTGATGGCAGCGGGAGAGCCTTCCAGCGTAGGGCGCTAGTAGTGAGCACCTTCGAGGGTCAGCAGGTGGGCCTGAGCCTGGTCTTGAACAGTCCCATTGATTGTGTAGCTTTGATTGCAGCGGGAGAGCCTTCCAGCGTAGGGCGCTAGTAGTGAGCACCTTTGATGGTCAGCAGGTGGACCTGAGCCTGGTCTTGAACAGTCCCATTGAGTGTTTAGCTTTGATGGCAGCGGGAGAGCCTTCCAGCGTAGGGCGCTAGTAGTGAGCACTTTCGAGGGTCAGCAGGTGGGCCTGAGCCTGGTCTTGAACAGTCCCATTGATTGTGTAGCTTTGATGGCAGCGGGAGAGCCTTCCAGTGTAGGGCGCTAGTAGTGAGCACTTTCGAGGGTCAGCAGGTGGGCCTGAGCCTGGTCTTGAACAGTCCCATTTATTGTGTAGCTTTGATGGCAACGGGAGAGCCTTCCAGTGTAGGGCGCTAGTAGTGACCACCTTCGAGGGTCAGCAGGTGGGCCTGAGCCTGGTCTTGAACAGTCCCATTGATTGTTTAGCTTTGATGGCAGCGGGAGAGCCTTCCAGCATAGGGCGCTAGTAGTGAGCACCTTCGAGGGTCAGCAGGTGGGCCTGAGCCTGGTCTTGAACAGTCCCATTGATTGTGTAGCTTTGATGGCAGCGGGTGCGCCTACCAGCGTAGGGAGCTAGTAGTGAGCACCTTCGAGGGTCAGCAGGTGGGCCTGAGCCTGGTCTTGAACAGTCCCATTGATTGTTTAGCTTTGATGGCAGCGGGAGAGCCTTCCAGCATAGGGCGCTAGTAGTGAGCACCTTCGAGGGTCAACAGGTGGGCCTGAGCCTGGTCTTGAACAGTCCCATTGATTGTGTAGCTTTGATGGCAGCGGGAGAGCCTTCCAGCGTAGGGCGCTAGTAGTGAGCACCTTTGATGGTCAGCAGGTGGGCCTGAGCCTGGTCTTGAACAGTCCCATTGATTGTATAGCTTTGATGGCAGCAGGAGAGCCTTCCAGCATAGGGCGCTAGTAGTGAGCACTTTCGAGGGTCAGCAGGTGGGCCTGAGCCTGGTCTTGAACAGTCCCATTGATTGTGTAGCTTTGATGGCAGTGGGAGAGCCTTCCAGCATAGGGCGCTAGTAGTGAGCACCTTCGAGGGTCAGCAGGTGGGCCTGAGCCTGGTCTTGAACAGTCCCATTGATTGTGTAGCTTTGATGGCAGTGGGAGAGCCTTCCAGCATAGGGCGCTAGTAGTGAGCACCTTCGAGCGTCAGCAGGTGGGCCTGAGCCTGGTCTTGAACAGTCCCATTGATTGTTTAGCTTTGATGGCAGCGGGAGAGCCTTCCAGCATAGGGCGCTAGTAGTGAGCACCTTCGAGGGTCAGCAGGTGGGCTTGAGCCTGGTCTTGAACAGTCCCATTGATTGTGTAGCTTTGATGGCAGCGGGAGAGCCTTCCAGCGTAGGGCGCTAGTAGTGAGCACCTTCGAGCGTCAGCAGGTGGGCCTGACCCTGGTCTTGAACAGTCCCATTGATTGTGTAGCTTTGATGGCAGCGGGAGAGCCTTCCAGCGTAGGGCGCTAGTAGTGAGCACCTTCGAGCGTCAGCAGGTGGGCCTGAGCCTGGTCTTGAACAGTCCCATTGATTGTTTAGCTTTGATGGCAGCAGGAGAGCCTTCCAGCGAAGGGCGCTAGTAGTGAGCACCTTCGAGGGTCAGCATGTGGGCCTGAGTCTGGTCTTGAACAGTCCCATTGATGGTTTAGCTTTGACGGCAGCGGGAGAGCCTTCCAGCGTAGGGCGCTAGTAGTGAGCACCTTCGAGGGTCAGCAGGTGGGCCTGAGCCTGGTCTTGAACAGTCCCATTGATTGTGTAGCTTTGATGGCAGCGGGAGAGCCTTCCAGCGTAGGGCGTCAGTAGTGAGCACCTTCGATGGTCAGCACGTGGGCCTGAGCCTGGTCTTGAACAGTCCCATTGATTGTTTAGCTTTGATGGCAGCGGGAGAGCCTTCCAGCGTAGGGCGCTAGTAGTGAGCACCTTCGAGGGTCAGCAGGTGGGCCTGAGCCTGGTCTTGAACAGTCCCATTGATTGTGTAGCTTTGATGGCATTGGGAGAGCCTTCCAGCGTAGGGCACTAATAGTGAGCACCTTCGAGGGTCAGCAGGTGGGCCTGAGCCTGGTCTTGAACAGTCCCATCGATTGTGTAGCTTTGATGGCAGCAGTAGAGCATTCCAGTGTAGGGAGCTAGTAGTGAGCACTTTCGAGGTTCAGCAGGTGGGCCGGAGCCTGGTCTTCAACAGTCCCATTGATCGAGTAGCTTTGATGGCAGCAGGAGACCCTTCCAGCGTAGGGCGCTATTAGTGAGCACCTTGGAGGGTCAGCAGGGGGGCATGAGCCTGGTCTTGAACAGTCCCATTGATTGTGTAGCTTTGATGGCAGCGGGAGAGCATTCCAGCGTAGGGCGCTAGTAGTGAGCACCTTCGAGGGTCAGCATGTGGGCATGAGCCTGGTCTTGAACAGTCCCATTGATTGTGTAGCTTTAATAGCAAGTGGAGCGCATTCTAGCATAGGATGTTAGTAGTGAGCACCTTCGAGGGTCAGCAGGTGGGCCTGAGCCTGGTCTTGAACAGTCCCATTGATTGTGTAGCTTTGATGGCAACGGGAGAGCATTCCAGCGTAGGGCGCTAGTAGTGAGCACCTTCGAGGGTCAGCAGGTGGGCCTGAGCCTGGTCTTGAACAGTCCCATTGATTGTTTAGCTTTGATGGCAGCGGGAGAGCCTTCCAGCATAGGGCGCTAGTAGTGAGCACCTTCGAGGGTCAGCAGGTGGGCCTGAGCCTGGTCTTGAACAGTCCCATTGATTGTGTAGCTTTGATGGCAGCGGGAGAGCCTTCCAGCGTAGGGCGCTAGTAGTGAGCACCTTTGATGGTCAGCAGGTGGACCTGAGCCTGGTCTTGAACAGTCCCATTGATTGTTTAGCTTTGATGGCAGCTGGAGAGCCTTCCAGCATATGGCGCTAGTAGTGAGCACTTTCGAGGGTCAGCAGGTGGGCCTGAGCCTGGTCTTGAACATTCCCATTGATTGTGTAGCTTTGATGGCAGCGGGAGAGCCTTCCAGCATAGGGCGCTAGTAGTGAGCACTTTCGAGGGTCAGCAGGTGGGCCCGAGCCTGGTCTTGAACAGTCCCATTTATTGTGTAGCTTTGATGGCAACGGGAGAGCCTTCCAGCGTAGGGCGCTAGTAGTGACCACCTTCGAGGGTCAGCAGGTGGGCCTGAGCCTGGTCTTGAACAGTCCCATTGATTGTTTAGCTTTGATGGCAGCGGGAGAGCCTTCCAGCATAGGGCGCTAGTATTGAGCACCTTCGAGGGTCAGCAGGTGGGCCTGAGCCTGGTCTTGAACAGTCCCATTGATTGTGTAGCTTTGATGGCAGCGGGAGGGTTCATAGTGATAATTTCGACAACCAAAATGTCGAAAGTCAAAATTTCGAAAAAAAAGTCGAAAAAAAAAATGTCGACTTTTTTTTTCAATGCATTTTTTTTTCGAAATGGGGGGGTTCCCCCCCAACCCCCTTTTTTAAATTTTTTTAAATCTTTCCCTTTTTTTTAACTCCCGAACCCCTAAAATAAATATATAATTAAAAAAAACGAAAGACGACATTTTTTTTTTTGACATTTTTTTGTCGACATTTTTGTCTGTCGACATTTTTTTTTCGAAATTATGACTGCCCACCCAGCGGGAGAGCCTTCCAGCGTAGGGCGCTAGTAGTGAGCACCTTCGAGGGTCAGCAGGTTAGCCTGAGCCTGGTCTTGAACAGTCCCATTGATTGTGTAGCTTTGATGGCAGCGGGAGAGCATTCCAGCGTGGGGCGCTGGTAGTGAGCACCTTCGAGGGTCAGCATGTGGGCATGAGCCTGGTCTTGAACAGTCCCATTGATTGTGTAGCTTTAATAGCAAGTGGAGCGCATTCTAGCATAGGGTGTTAGTAGTGAGCATCTTCGAGGGTCAGCAGGTGGGCCTGAGCCTGGTCTTGAACAGTCCCATTGATTGTGTAGCTTTGATGGCAGCGGGAGAGCCTTCCAGCGTAGGGCGCTAGTAATGAGCACCTTCAAGGGTCAGCAGGTGGGCCTGAGCCTGGTCTTGAACAGTCCCATTGATTGTGTAGCTTTGATGGCAGTGGGAGAGCCTTCCAGCGTAGAGCGCTAATAGTGAGCACCTTTGATGGTCAGCAGGTGGGCCTGAGCCTGGTCTTGAACAGTCCCATTGATTGTTTAGCTTTGATGGCAGCGGGAGAGCCTTCCAGCATAGGGCGCTAGTAGTGAGCACCTTCAAGCGTCAGCAGGTGGGCCTGAGCCTGGTCTTGAACAGTCCCATTGATTGTGTAGCTTTGATGGCAGCGGGAGAGCCTTCCAGCGTAGGGCGCTAGTAGTGAGCACTTTCGAGGGTCAGCAGGTGGGCCTGAGCCTGGTCTTGAACAGTCCCATTGATTGTTTAGCTTTGATGGCAGCGGGAGAGCCTTCAGCGTAGGGCGCTAGTAGTGAGCACCTTCGAGGGTCAGCAGGTGGGCCTGAGCCTGGTCTTGAACAGTCCCATTGATTGTTTAGCTTTGATAGCAGCGGGAGAGCCTTCCAGCGTAGGGCACTAGTAGTGAGCACCTTCGAGGGTCAGCAGGTGGGCATGAGCCTTGTCTTGAACAGTCCCATTGATTGTGTAGCTTTGATTGCAGCGGGAGAGCCTTCCAGCGTAGGGCGCTAGTAGTGAGCACCTTTGAGGGTCAGCAGGTGGGCCTGAGCCTGGTCTTGAACAGTCTCATTGATTGTGTAGCTTTGATGGCAGCGGGAGAGCCTTCCAGCGTAGGGCGCTAGTAGTGAGCAGCTTCGAGGGTCAGCAGGTGGGCCTGAGCCTGGTCTTGAACAGTCCCATTGATTGTGTAGCTTTGATGGGAGCGGGAGAGCCTTCCAGCATAGGGCGCTAGTAGTGAGCACCTTCGAGGGTCAGCAGGTGGGCCTGAGCCTGGTCTTGAACAGTCCCATTGATTGTGTAGCTATGATGGCAGCCGGAGAGCCTTCCAGCGTCGGGCGCTAGTAGTGAGCACCTTCGAGGGTCAGCAGGTGGGCCTGAGCCTGGTCTTGAACAATCCCATTGATTGTGTAGCTTTGATGGCAGCGGGAGAGCCTTCCAGCGTAGGGCGCTAGTAGTGAGCACTTTCGAGGTTCAGCAGGTGGGCCTGAGCCTGGTCTTGAACAGTCCCATTGATTGTGTAGCTTTGATGGCAGCAGGAGACCCTTCCAGCGTAGGGCGCTATTAGTGAGCACCTTCGAGGGTCAGCAGATGGGCATGAGCCTGGTCTTGAACAGAGCCATATATTGTGTACCTTTCATGGCAGTGGGGGAGCCTTCCAGCGTAGGGCACTAATAGTAAGCACCTTTGAGGGTCAGCAGGTGGGCCTGAGCCTGGTCTTGAACAGTCCCATTGATTGTGTAGCTTTGATGGCAGCGGGAGAGCATTCCAGCGTAGGGCGCTAGTAGTGAGCACCTTCGAGGGTCAGCAGGTGGTCCTGAACCTGGTCCTGAACAGTCCCATTGATTGTGTAGCTTTGATGGCAGCTAGAGAGCATTCCAGCGTAGGGCGCTAGTAGTGAGCACCTTCGAGGGTCAGCATGTGGGCATGAGCCTGGTCTTGAACAGTCCCATTGATTGTGTAGCTTTAATAGCAAGTGGAGCGCATTCTAGCATAGGGTGTTAGTAGTTTGCACCTTCGAGGGTCAGCAGGTGGGCCTGAGCCTGGTCTTGAACAGTCCCTTTGATTGTTTAGATTTGATGGTAGCGGGAGAGCCTTCCAGCATAGGGCGCTAGTAGTGAGCACCTTCAAGGGTCAGCAGGTGGGCCTGAGCCTGGTCTTGAACAGTCCCATTGGTTGTTTAGCTTTGATGGCAGCGGGAGAGCCTTCCAGCGTAGGGCGCTAGTAGTGAGCACGTTCGAGGGTCAGCAGGTGGGCCTGAGCCTGGTCTTAAACAGTCCCATTGATTGTTTAGCTTTGCTAGCAGCGGGAGAGCCTTCCAGCATAGGGCACTAGTATTGAGCACCTTCGAGGGTCAGTTGGTAGGCCTGAGCCTGGGCTTGAACAGTCCCATTGATTGTGTAGCTTTGATGGCAGTGGGAGAGCCTTCCAACATAGGGCGCTAATAGTGAGCACCTTCGAGGGTCAGCAGGTGGGCCTGAGCCTGGTCTTGAACAGTCCCATTGATTGTGTAGCTTTGATGGCAGCGGGAGAGCATTCCAGCGTAGGGCGCTAGTAGTGAGCACCTTCGAGGGTCAGCAGGTGGTCCTGAACCTGGTCTTGAACAGTCCCATTGATTGTGTAGCTTTGATGGCAGCGGGAGAGCATTCCAGCGTAGGGCGCTAGTAGTGAGCACCTTCGAGGGTCAGCATGTGGGCATGAGCCTGGTCTTGAACCGTCCCATTGATTGTGTAGCTTTAATAGCAAGTGGAGCGCATTCTAGCATAGGGTGTTAGTAGTTCGCACCTTCGAGGGTCAGCAGGTGGGCCTGAGCCTGGTCTTGAACAGTCCCTTTGATTGTTTAGATTTGATGGTAGCGGGAGAGCCTTCCAGCATAGGGCGCTAGTAGTGAGCACCTTCAAGGGTCAGCAGGTGGGCCTGAGCCTGGTCTTGAACAGTCCCATTGGTTGTTTAGCTTTGATGGCAGCGGGAGAGCCTTCCAGCGTAGGGCGCTAGTAGTGAGCACGTTCGAGGGTCAGCAGGTGGGCCTGAGCCTGGTCTTAAACAGTCCCATTGATTGTTTAGCTTTGCTAGCAGCGGGAGAGCCTTCCAGCATAGGGCACTAGTATTGAGCACCTTTGAGGGTCAGCCGGTAGGCCTGAGCCTGGGCTTGAACAGTCCCATTGATTGTGTAGCTTTGATGGCAGTGGGAGAGCCTTCCAGCATAGGGCGCTAATAGTGAGCACCTTCGAGGGTCAGCAGGTGGGCCTGAGCCTGGTCTTGAACAGTCCCATTGATTGTGTAGGTTTTATGGCAGCGGGAGAGCCTTCCAGCGTATGGCGCTAGTAGTGAGCACCTTTGAGGGTCAGCAGGTGGGCCTGAGCCTTGTCTTGAACAGTCCCATTGATTGTGTAGATTTGATGGCAGCGGGAGAGCCTTCCAGCGTAGGGCGCTAGTAGTGAGCACCTTCGAGGGTCAGCAGGTGGGCCTGAGCCTGGTCTTGAACAGTTTCATTGATTGTGTAGCTTTGATGGCAGCGGGAGAGCCTTCCAGCGTCGGGCGCTAGTAGTGAGCACCTTCGAGTGTCAGCAGGTGGGCCTGAGCCTGGTCTTGAACAGTCCCATTGATTGTGTAGCTTTGATGGCAGCGGGAGAGCCTTCCAGCATAGGGCGCTAGTAGTGAGCACCTTTGAGGGTCAGCAGGTGGGCCTGAGCCTGGTCCTGAACAGTCCCATTGATTGTGTAGCTTTGATGGCAGCGGGAGAGCCTTCCAGCGTAGGGCGCTAGTAGTGAGCACCTTTGAGGTTCAGCAGGTGGGCCTGAGCCTGGTCTTGAACAGTTCCATTGATTGTGTAGCTTTGATGGCAGAAGGAGAGCCTTCCAGCGTAGGGCGCTAGTAGTGAGCACATTCGAGGGTCAGCAGGTGGGCCTGAGCCTGGTCTTGAACAGTCCCATTGATTGTTTAGCTTTGATGGCAGCGGGAGAGCCTTCCAGCGTAGGGCGCTAGTAGTGAGCACCTTCGAGGGTCAGCAGGTGAGCCTGAGCCTGGTCTTGAACAGTCCCATTGATTGTGTAGCTTTGATGGCAGCGGGAGAGCCTTCCAGCGTAGGGCGCTAGTAGTGAGCACCTTCGAGCGTCAGCAGGTGGGCCTGAGCCTGGTCTTGAACAGTCCCATTGATTGTGTAGCTTTGATGGCAGCGGGAGAGCCTTCCAGCGTAGGGCGCTAGTAGTGAGCACCTTCGAGGGTCAGCAGGTGGGCCTGAACCTGATCTTGAACAGTCCCATTGATTGTGTAGCCTTGATGGCAGCGGGAGAGCCTTCCAGCGTAGGGCGCTAGTAGTGAGCACCTTCGAGGGTCAGCAGGTGGGTCTGAGCCTGGTCTTGAACAGTCCCATTGATCGTGTAGCGTTGATGGCAGCGGGAGAGCCTTCCAGCGTAGGGCGCTAGTAGTGAGCACCTTCGAGGGTCAGCAGGTGGGCCTGAGCTTGGTCTTGAACAGTCCCATTGATTGTGTAGCTTTGATGGCAGCGGGAGAGCCTTCCAGCGTAGGGCGCTAGTAGTGAGCACCTTCGAGGGTCAGCCGGTGGGCCTGAGCCTGGTCTTGAACAGTCCCATTGATTGTGTAGCTTTGATGGCAGCGGTAGAGCCTTCCAGCGTAGGGCACTAGTAGTGAGCACCTTCGAGGGTCAGCAGGTGGGCCTGAGCCTGGTCTTGAACAGTCCCATTGATTGTGTAGCTTTGATGGCAGCGGGAGAGCCTTCCAGCGTAGGGCGCTAGTAGTGAGCACCTTCGAGGGTCAGTAGGTGGGCCTGAGCCTGGTCTTGAACAGTCCCATTGAATGTGTAGCTTTGATGGCAGAAGGAGAGTCTTCCAGCGTAGGGCACTAGTAGTGAGCACCTTCGAGGGTCAGCAGGTGGGCCTGAGCCTGGTCTTGAACAGTCCCATTGATTGTGTAGCTTTCATGGCAGCGGGAGAGCATTACAGCGTAGGGCGCTAGTAGTGAGCACCTTCGAGGGTCAGCAGGTGGGCCTGAGCCTGGTCTTGAACAGTCCCATTGATTGTGTAGCTTTCATGGCAGCGGGAGAGCATTACAGTGTAGGGCGCTAGTAGTGAGCACTTTCGAGGGTCAGCAGGTGGGCCTGAGCCTGGTCTTGAACAGTCCTATTGATTGTGTAGCTTTGATGGTAGCGGGAGAACCTTCCAGCGTAGGGCGCGATTAGTGAGCACCTTCGAGGGTCAGCAGGGGGGCATGAGCCTGGTCTTCAACAGTCCCATTGATTGTGTACCTTTGATGGCAGTGGGAGAGCCTTCCAGCGTAGGGCGCTAGTAGTGAGCACTTTCGAGGGTCAGCAGGTGGGCCTGAGCCTGGTCTTGAACAGTCCCATTGATTGTGTAGCTTTGATGGCAGCGGGAGAGCCTTCCAGCGTAGGGCGCTAGTAGTGAGCACCTTCGAGGGTCAGCAGGTGGGCTTGAGCCTGGTCTTGAACAGTCCCATTGATTGTGTAGCTTTGATGGCAGCGGGAGACCCTTCCAGCGTAGGGCGCTAGTAGTGAGCACCTTCGAGGGTCAGCAGGTGGGCCTGAGCCTGGTCTTGAACAGTCCCATTGATTGTGTAGCTTTGATGGCAGCGGGAGAGCATCCCAGCATAGGGCGCTATTAGTGAGCACCTTCGAGGGTCAGCAGGTGGGCCTGAGCCTTGTCTTAATAATAATAATAATAATAATAATAATAATAATTTGGCACTTATATAGCGCTACGAACCCTCAGGTATCTGAGCGCTGCTTATTATTACCCACAGTGTCTGGTGCTCATTTATCGACCTCGGAAGGATGAAAGGCTGAGTTTGGCCCCACCGGGATTCGAACCTGCATTAGTAGGCTCTGCACGGTTGTCACAGTGAGTGCTCTACTCGCTGTGCCACTTGACCGTCTCATTAATTGTGTAGCTTTGATGGCAGCGGGAGACCCTCCCAGCGTAGGGCGCTATTAGTGAGCACCTTCGAGGGTCAGCAGGGGGGCCTGAGCCTGGTCTTGAACAGTCCCATTGATTGTGTAGCTTTGATGGCAGCGGGAGAGCTTTCCAGCGTAGGGCGCACCTTCGAGGGTCAGCAGGGCGGCATGAGCCTGGTCTTGAACAGTCCCATTGATTGTGTACCTTTGATGGCAGTGGGAGAGCCTTCCAGCGTAGGGCGCTAGTAGTGAGCAGCTTCTAGGGTCAGCAGGTGGGCCTGAGCCTGGTCTTGAACAGTCCCATTGATTGTGTAACTTTGATGGCAGCGGGAGAGCCTTCCAGCGTAGGGCGCACCTTCGAGGGTCAGCAGGGCGGCATGAGCCTGGTCTTGATCAGTCCCATTGATTGTGTATCTTTGATGGCAGTGAGAGAGCCTTCCAGCGTAGGGCGCTAGTAGTGAGCACCTTCGAGGGTCAGCAGGGGGGCTTGAGCCTGGTCTTGAACAGTCCCATTGATTGTGTAGCTTTCATGGCAGTGGGAGAGCCTTCCAGCGTATGGCGCTAGTAGTGAGCACCTTCGAGGGTCAGCAGGTGGGCCTGAGCCTGATCTTGAACAGTCCCATTGATTGTGTAGCTTTGATGGTAGCGGGAGAGCCTTCCAGCGTAGGGCAGTAGTAGTGAGCACCTTCGAGGGTCAGCAGGTGGGCCTGAGCCTGGTCTTGAACAGTCCCATTGATTGTGTAGCTTTGATGGCAGCGGGAGAGCCTTCCAGCGTAGGGCGCTAGTGGTGAGCACCTTCGAGGGTCAGCAGGTGGGCTTCAGCCTGGTCTTGAACAGTCCCATTGATTGTGTAGCTTTCATGGCAGTGGGAGAGCCTTCCAGCGTATGGCGCTAGTAGTGAGCACCTTCGAGGGTCAGCAGGTGGGCCTGAGCCTGGTCTTGAACAGTCCCATTGATTGTGTAGCTTTGATGGCAGCGGGAGAGCCTTCCAGCGTAGGGTGCTATTAGTGAGCACCTTTGAGGGTCAGCAGGTGGGCCTGAGCCTGGTCTTGAACAGTCCCATTGATTGTCTAGCTTTGATGGCAACGGGAGCACCTGCCAGCGTAGGGAGCTAGTAGTGAGCACCTTCGAGGGTCAGCAGGTGGGCCTGAGCATGGTCTTGAACAGTCCCATTGATTGTGTACCTTTGATAGCAGCGGGAGAGCATTCTAGTGTAGGGCGCTAGTAGTGAGCATTTTCGAGGGTCAGCAGGTGGGTCTGAGCCTGGTCTTGAACAGTCCCATTGATTGTGTAGCTTTGATGGCAGTGGGAGAGCCTTCCATCGTAGGGCGCTAGTAGTGAGCACTTTCGAGGGTTAGCTGGTGGGCCTGAGCCTGGTCTTGAATAGTCCCATTGATTGTGTAGCTTGATGGCAGCGGGCGAGCCTTCCAGCGTAGGGCGCTAGTAGTGAGCACCTTCGAGGGACAGCAGGGGGGCATGAGCCTAGTCTTGAACAGTCACATTGATTGTGTAGCTTTGATGGCAGTGGGAGAGCCTTCCAGCATATGGCGCTAGTAGTGAGCACCTTCGAGGGTCAGCAGAGGGGCATGAGCCTGGTCTTGAACAGTCCGATTGATTGTGTACCTTTGATGGCAGTGGGAGAGCCTTCCAGCGTAGGGCGCTAGTAGTGAGCACCTTCTAGGGTCAGCAGGTGGGCCTGAGCCTGGTCTTGAACAGTCCCATTGATTGTGTAGCTTTGATGGCAGCGGGAGAGCCTTCCAGCGTAGGGCGCACCTTCGAGGGTCAGCAGGGCGGCATGAGCCTGGTCTTGATCAGTCCCATTGATTGTGTACCTTTGATGGCAGTGCGAGAGCCTTCCAGCGTAGGGCGCTAGTAGTGAGCACCTTCGAGGGTCAGCAGGTGGGCTTCAGCCTGGTCTTGAACAGTCCCATTAATTGTGTAGCTTTCATGGCAGTGGGAGAGCATTTCAGCGTAGGGCGCTAGTAGTGAGCACCTTCGAGGGTCAGCAGGTGGGCCTGAGCCTGGTCTTGAACAGTCCCATTGATTATGTAGCTTTGATGGCAGCGGGAGAGCCTTCCAGCGTAGGGCGCTTTTAGTGAGCACCTTTGAGGGTCAGCAGGTGGGCCTGAGCCTGGTCTTGAACCGTCCCATTGATTGTGTAGCTTTGATGGCAACGGGAGCACCTGCCAGCGTAGGGAGCTAGTAGTGAGCACCTTCGAGGGTCAGCAGGTGGGCCTGAGCATGGTCTTGAACAGTCCCATTGATTGGTTACCTTTGATGGCAGCGGGAGAGCATTCTAGTGTAGGGCGCTAGTAGTGAGCACTTTGGAGGGTCAGCAGGTGGGCCTGAGCCTGGTCTTGAACAGTCCCATTGATTGTGTAGCTTTGATGGCAGTGTGAGCGCCTTCCAGCATAGGGCAGTAGTAGTGAGCACCTTCGAGGGTCAGCAGGTGGGACTGAGCCTGGTCTTGAACAGTCCCATTGATTGTGTAGCTTTGATGGCAGTGGGAGAGCCTTCCAGCATAGGGCGCTAGTAGTGAGCACCTTCGAGGGTCAGCAGGTGGGCCTGAGCCTGGTCTTGAACAGTCCCATTGATTGTGTAGTTTTGATGGCAGCAGGCGAGCCTTCCAGCGTAGGGCGCCAGTAGTGAGCACCTTCGAGGGTCAGCAGGGGGGCATGAACCTGGTCTTAAACAGTCACATTGATTGTGTAGCTTTGATGGCAGTGGGAGAGCCTTCCAGCGTATGGCGCTAGTAGTGAGCACCTTCGAGGGTCAGCAGGTGGGCCTGAGCCTGATCTTGAACAGTCCCATTGATTGTGTAGCTTTGATGGCAGTGAGAGAGCCTTCCAGGGTAGTGCGCTAGTAGTGAGCACCTTTGAGGGTCAGCAGGTGGGCTTGAGCCTGGTCTTGAACAGTCCCATTGATTGTGTAGCTTTGATGGCAGCAGGAGAGCCTTCCAGCGTAGGGTGCTAGTAGAGAGCACCTTCGAGGGTCAGCAGGGGGGCATGAACCTGGTCTTAAACAGTCCCATTGATTGTGTAGCTTTGATGGCAGTGGGAGAGCCTTCCAGCGTAGGGCGCTAGTAGTGAGCACCTTCGAGGGTCAGCAGGGGGGCATGAGCCTGGTCTTCAACAGTCCCATTGATTGTGTACTTTTGGTGGCAGTGGGTGAGCCTTCCAGCGTAGGGCGCTAGTAGTGAGCACCTTCGAGGGTCAGCAGGTGGGCCTGAGCCTGGTCTTCAACAGTCCCATTGATTGTCTAGCTTTGATGGCAGCGGGAGAGCATTCCAGTGTAGGGCGCTAGTAGTGAGCACTTTCGAGGGTCAGCAGGTGGGCCTGAGCCTGGTCTTGAACAGTCCCATTGATTGTGTAGCTTTGATGGCAGCGGGAGACCCTTCCAGCGTAGGGCGCTATTAGTGAGCACCTTCGAGGGTCAGCAGGGGGGCATGAGCCTGGTCTTGAACAGTCCCATTGATTGCGTACCTTTGATGACAGTGGGAGAGCCTTCCAGCGTAGGGCGCTAGTAGTGAGCACCTTCTAGGGTCAGCAGGTGGGCCTGAGCCTGGTCTTGAACAGTCCCATTGATTGTGTAGCTTTGATGGTAGCGGGAGAGCCTTCCAACGTAGGGCGCTATTAGTGAGCACCTTCGAGGGTCAGCAGGGCGGCATGAGCCTGGTCTTGATCAGTCCCATTGATTGTGTACCTTTGATGGCAGTGTGAGAGCCTTCCAGCGTAGGGCGCTAGTAGTGAGCACCTTCGAGGGTCAGCAGGTGGGCCTGAGCCTGGTCTTGAACAGTCCCATTGATTGTGTAGCTTTGATGGCAGCGGGAGAGCATTCCAGCGTAGGGCGCTAGTAGTGAGCACCTTCGAGGGTCAGCAGGTGGGCTTGAGCATGGTCTTGAACAGTCCCATTGATTGTGTACCTTTGATAGCAGCGGGAGAGCATTCTAGTGTAGGGCGCTAGTAGTGAGCACTTTTGAGGGTCAGCAGGTGGGTCTGAGCCTGGTCTTGAACAGTCCCATTGATTGTGTAGCTTTGATGGCAGCGTGAGCACCTTCCAGCGTAGGGCAGTAGTAGTGAGCACCTTCGAGGGTCAGCAGGTGGGACTGAGCCTGGTCTTGAACAGTCCCATTGATTGTGTAGCTTTGATGGCAGTGGGAGAGCCTTCCAGGGTAGGGCGCTAGTAGTGAGCACTTTCAAGGGTTAGCTGGTGGGCCTGAGCCTGGTCTTGAATAGTCCCATTGATTGTGTAGCTTTGATGGCAGCGGGCGAGCCTTCCAGCGTAGGGCGCTAGTAGTGAGCACCTTCGAGGGTCAGCAGGAGGGCATGAGCCTAGTCTTGAACAGTCACATTGATTGTGTAGCTTTGATGGCAGTGGGAGAGCCTTCCAGCATATGGCGCTAGTAGTGAGCACCTTCGAGGGTCAGCAGGTGGGCCTGAGCCTGGTCTTGAACAGTCCCATTGATTGTGTAGCTTTGATGGCAGTGGGAGAGCCTTCCAGGGTAGTGCGCTAGTAGTGATCACCTTCGAGGTGTCAGCAGGTGGGCCTGAGCCTGGTCTTGAACAGTCCCATTGATTGTGTAGCTTTGATGGCAGCGGGAGAGCATTCCAGCGTAGGGCGCTAGTAGTGAGCTCCTTCGAGGGTCAGCAGGTGGGCCTGAGCCTGGTCTTAATAATAATAATAATAACAATAATTTTGCATTTATATAGCGCAATGAACCCTCAGGTATCTGAGCGCTGCTTATTATTACCCACAGTGTCTGGTGCTCATTTATCGACCTCGGAAGGATGAAAGGCTGAGTTTGGCCCCACCGGGATTCGAACCTGCTTTAGCAGGCTCTGCACGGTTGTCAAAGTGAGCGCTCTACTCGCTGTGCCACTTGACCATCTCATTGACTGTGTAGCTTTGATGGCAGCGGGAGACCCTTCCAGCGTAGGGCGCTATTAGTGAGCACCTTCGAGGGTCAGCAGGTGGGCCTGAGCCTGGTCTTGAACAGTCCCATTGATTGTGTAGCTTTGATGGCAGCGGGAGAGCCTTCCAGCGTAGGGCGCACCTTTGAGGGTCAGCAGGGCGGCATGAGCCTGGTCTTGAACAGTCCCATTGGTTGTGTACCTTTGATGGCAGTGGGAGAGCCTTCCAACGTAGGGCGCTAGTAGTGAGCAGCTTCTAGGGTCAGCAGGTGGGCCTGAGCCTGGTCTTGAACAGTCCCATTGATTGTGTAGCTTTGATGGCAGCGGGAGAGCCTTCTAGCGTAGGGCGCACCTTCGAGGGTCAGCAGGGCGGCATGAGCCTGGTCTTGATCAGTCCCATTGATTGTGTACCTTTGATGGCAGTGAGAGAGCCTTCCAGCGTAGGGCGCTAGTAGTGAGCACCTTCGAGGGTCAGCAGGTGGGCCTGAGCCTGGTCTTGAACAGTCCCATTGATTGTGTAGCTTTGATGGCAGCGGGAGAGCATTCCAGTGTAGGGCGCTAGTAGTGAGTACCTTTGAGGGTCAGCAGGTGGGCTTGAGCCTGGTCTTGAACAGTCCCATTGATTGTGTAGCTTTCATGGCAGTGGGAGAGCCTTCCAGCGTATGGCGCTAGTAGTGAGCACCTTCGAGGGTCAGCAGGTGGGCCTGAGCCTGGTCTTGAACAGTCCCATTGATTGTGCAGCTTTGATGGCAGCGGGAGAGCCGTCCAGCGTAGGGTGCTATTAGTGAGCACCTTTGAGGGTCAGCAGGTGGGCCTGAGCCTGGTCTTGAACAGTCCCATTGATTGTGTAGCTTTGATGGCAACGGGAGCACCTGCCAGCGTAGGGAGCTAGTAGTGAGCACCTTTGAGGGTCAGCAGGTGGGCCTGAGCATGGTCTTGAACAGTCCCATTGATTGTGTACCTTTGATGGCAGCGGGAGAGCATTCTAGTGTAGGGCGCTAGTAGTGAGCACTTTGGAGGGTCAGCAGGTGGGTCTGAGCCTGGTCTTGAACAGTCCCATTGATTGTGTAGCTTTGATGGCAGTGTGAGCACCTTCCAGCATAGGGCAGTAGTAGTGAGCACCTTTGAGGGTCAGCAGGTGGGCCTGAGCATGGTCTTGAACAGTCCCATTGATTGTGTAGCTTTGATGGCAGTGGGAGAGCCTTCCAGCGTAGGGCGCTAGTAGTGAGCACCTTCGAGGGTCAGCAGGTGGGCCTGAGCCTGGTCTTGAACAGTCCCATTGATTGTGTAGCTTTGATGGCAGCAGGCGAGCCTTCCAGCGTAGGGCGCTAGTAGTGAGCACCTTCGAGGGTCAGCAGGGGGGCATGAACCTGGTCTTAAACAGTAACATTGATTGTGTAGCTTTGATGGCAGTGGGAGAGCCTTCCAGCGTATGGCGCTAGTAGTGAGCACCTTCGAGGGTCAGCAGGTGGGCCTGAGCCTGATCTTGAACAGTCCCATTGATTGTGTAGCTTTGATGGTTGCGGGAGAGCCTTCCAGCGTAGGGCGCTATTAGTGAGCACCTTCGAGGGTCAGCAGGGCGGCATGAGCCTGGTCTTGATCAGTCCCATTGATTGTGTACCTTTGATGGCAGTGCGAGAGCCTTCCAGCGTAGGGCGCTAGTAGTGAGCACCTTCGAGGGTCAGCAGGTGGGCCTGAGCCTGGTCTTGAACAGTCCCATTGATTGTGTAGCTTTGATGGCAGCGGGAGAGCATTCCAGCGTAGGGCGCTAGTAGTGAGCACCTTCGAGGGTCAGCAGGTGGGCTTGAGCCTGGTCTTGAACAGTCCCATTGATTGTGTAGCTTTCATGGCAGTGGGAGAGCCTTCCAGCGTATGGTGCTAGTAGTGAGCACCTTCGAGGGTCAGCAGGTGGGCCTGAGCCTGGTCTTGAACAGTCCCATTGATTGTGTAGCTTTGATGGCAGCGGGAGAGCCTTCCAGTGTAGGGTGCTATTAGTGAGCACCTTTGAGGGTCAGCAGGTGGGCCTGAGCCTGGTCTTGAACAGTCCCATTGATTGTGTAGCTTTGATGGCAACGGGAGCACCTGCCAGCGTAGGGAGCTAGAAGTGAGCACCTTCGAGGGTCAGCAGGTGGGCCTGAGCATGGTCTTGAACAGTCCCATTGATTGTCTACCTTTGATAGCAGCGGGAGAGCATTCTAGTGTAGGGCGCTAGTAGTGAGCACTTTCGAGGGTCAGCAGGTGGGTCTGAGCCTGGTCTTGAACAGTCCCATTGATTGTGTAGCTTTGATGGCAGCGTGAGCACCTTCCAGCGTAGGGCAGTAGTAGTGAGCACCTTCGAGGGTCAGCAGGTGGGACTGAGCCTGGTCTTGAACAGTCCCATTGATTGTGTAGCTTTGATGGCAGTGGGAGAGCCTTCCAGCGTAGGGCGCTAGTAGTGAGCACTTTCGAGGGTCAGCTGGTGGGCCTGAGCCTGGTCTTGAATAGTCCCATTGATTGTGTAGCTTTGATGGCAGCGGGCGAGCCTTCCAGCGTAGGGCGCTAGTAGTGAGCACCTTCGAGGGTCAGCAGGGGGGCATGAGCCTAGTCTTGAACAGTCACATTGATTGTGTAGCTTTGATGGCAGTGGGAGAGCCTTCCAGCATATGGCGCTAGTAGTTAGCACCTTCGAGGGTCAGCAGGTGGGCCTGAGCCTGGTCTTGAACAGTCCCATTGATTGTGTAGATTTGATGGCAGTGGGAGAGCCTTCCAGGGTAGTGCGCTAGTAGTGATCACCTTCGAGGTGTCAACAGGTGGGCCTGAGCCTGGTCTTGAACAGTCCCATTGATTGTGTAGCTTTGATGGCAGCGGGAGAGCATTCCAGCGTAGGGCGCTAGTAGTGAGCACCTTCGAGGGTCAGCAGGTGGGCCTGAGCCTGGTCTTAATAATAATAATAATAATAATAATAATTTGGCACTTATATAGCGCTACGAACCCTCAGGTATCTGAGCGCTGCTTATTATTACCCTCAGTGTTTGGTGCTCATTTATCGACCTCGGAAGGATGAAAGGCTGAGTTTGGCCCCACTGGGATTCGAACCTGCGTTAGCAGGCTCTGCACGGTTGTCAAAGTGAGTGCTCTACTCGCTGTGCCACTTGACCGTCTCATTGATTGTGTAGCTTTGATGGCAGCGGGAGACCCTTCCAGCGTAGGGCGCTATTAGTGAGCACCTTCGAGGGTCAGCAGAGGGGCATGAGCCTGGTCTTGAACAGTCCCATTGATTGTGTACCTTTGATGGCAGTGGGAGAGCCTTCCAGCGTAGGGCGCTAGTAGTGAGCACCTTCTAGGGTCAGCAGGTGGGCCTGAGCCTGGTCTTGAACAGTCCCATTGATTGTGTAGCTTTGATGGCAGCGGGAGAGCCTTCCAGCGTAGGGCGCACCTTCGAGGGTCAGCAGAGCGGCATGAGCCTGGTCTTGATCAGTCCCATTGATTGTGTACCTTTGATGGCAGTGCGAGAGCCTTCCAGCGTAGGGCGCTAGTAGTGAGCACCTTCGAGGGTCAGCAGGTGGGCCTGAGCCTGGTCTTGAACAGTCCCATTGATTGTGTAGCTTTGATGGCAGTGGGAGAGCATTCCAGCGTAGGGCGCTAGTAGTGAGCACCTTCGAGGGTCAGCAGGTGGGCCTGAGCCTGGTCTTGAACAGTCCCATTGAATGTGTAGCTTTGATGGCAGAAGGAGAGCCTTCCTGCGTAGGGCGCTAGTAGTGAGCACCTTCGAGGGTCAGCAGGTGGGCCTGAGCCTGGTCTTGAACAGTCCCACTGATTGTGTAGCTTTGATGGCAGCGGTAGAGCCTTCCAGCGTAGGGCGCTAGTAGTGAGCACCTTCGAGGGTCAGCAGGGGGACATGAGCCTGGTCTTGAATAGTCCTATTGATTGTGTATCTTTGATGGTATTGGGAGAGCCTTCCAGCGTAGGGCACTAGTAGTGAGCACCTTTGAGGGTCAGCAGGTGGGCCTGAGCCTGGTCTTGAACAGTCCCATTGATTGTGTAGCTTTGATGGTAGCGGGAGAGCATTCCAGTGTAGGGCGCTAGTAGTGAGCACTTTCGAGGGTCAGCAGGTGGGCCTGAGCCTGGTCTTGAACAGTCCTATTGATTGTGTAGCTTTGATGGTAGCGGGAGACCCTTCCAGCGTAGGGCGCTATTAGTGAGCACCTTCGGGGGTCAGCAGGGGGGCATGAGCCTGGTCTTCAACAGTCCCATTGATTGTGTACTTTTGGTGGCAGTGGGAGAGCCTTCCAGCGTAGGGCGCTAGTAGTGAGCACCTTCGAGGGTCAGCAGGTGGGCCTGAGCCTGGTCTTGAACAGTCCCATTGATTGTCTAGCTTTGATGGCAGCGGGAGAGCATTCCAGTGTAGGGCGCTAGTAGTGAGCACTTTCGAGGGTCAGCAGGTGGGCCTGAGCCTGGTCTTGAACAGTCCCATTGATTGTGTACTTTTGGTGGCAGTGGGAGAACCTTCCAGCGTAGGGCGCAAGTAGTGAGCACCTTCGAGGGTCAGCAGGTGGGCCTGAGCCTGGTCTTGAACAGTCCCATTGATTGTCTAGCTTTGATGGCAGCGGGAGAGCATTCCAGTGTAGGGCGCTAGTAGTGAGCACTTTCGAGGGTCAGCAGGTGGGCCTGAGCCTGGTCTTGAACAGTCCCATTGATTGTGTAGCTTTGATGGCAGCGGGAGACCCTTCCAGCGTAGGGCGCTTTTAGTGAGCACCTTCGAGGGTCAGCAGGGGGGCATGAGCCTGGTCTTGAACAGTCCCATTGATTGCGTACCTTTGATGGCAGTGGGAGAGCCTTCCAGCGTAGGGCGCTAGTAGTGAGCACCTTCTAGGGTCAGCAGGTGGGCCTGAGCCTGGTCTTGAACAGTCCCATTGATTGTGTAGCTTTGATGGTAGCGGGAGAGCCTTCCAACGTAGGGCGCTATTAGTGAGCACCTTCGAGGGTCAGCAGGGCGGCATGAGCCTGGTCTTGAGCAGTCCCATTGATTGTGTACCTTTGATGGCAGTGCGAGAGCCTTCCAGCGTAGGGCGCTAGTAGTGAGCACCTTCGAGGGTCAGCAGGTGGGCCTGAGCCTGGTCTTGAACAGTCCCATTGATTGTGTAGCTTTGATGGCAGCGGGAGAGCATTCCAGCATAGGGCGCTAGTAGTGAGCACCTTCGAGGGTCAGCAGGTGGGCTTGAGCATGGTCTTGAACAGTCCCATTGATTGTGTACCTTTGATAGCAGCGGGAGAGCATTCTAGTGTAGGGCGCTAGTAGTGAGCACTTTTGAGGGTCAGCAGGTGGGTCTGAGCCTGGTCTTGAACAGTCCCATTGATTGTGTAGCTTTGATGGCAGCGTGAGCACCTTCCAGCGTAGGGCAGTAGTAGTGAGCACCTTCGAGGGTCAGCAGGTGGGACTGAGCCTGGTCTTGAACAGTCCCATTGATTGTGTAGTTTTGATGGCAGTGGGAGAGCCTTCCAGGGTAGGGCGCTAGTAGTGAGCACTTTCAAGGGTTAGCTGGTGGGCCTGAGCCTGGTCTTGAATAGTCCCATTGATTGTGTAGCTTTGATGGCAGCGGGCGAGCCTTCCAGCGTAGGGCGCTAGTAGTGAGCACCTTCGAGGGTCAGCAGGAGGGCATGAGCCTAGTCTTGAACAGTCACATTGATTGTGTAGCTTTGATGGCAGTGGGAGAGCCTTCCAGCATATGGCGCTAGTAGTGAGCACCTTCGAGGGTCAGCAGGTGGGCCTGAGCCTGGTCTTGAACAGTCCCATTGATTGTGTAGCTTTGATGGCAGTGGGAGAGCCTTCCAGGGTAGTGCGCTAGTAGTGATCACCTTCGAGGTGTCAGCAGGTGGGCCTGAGCCTGGTCTTGAACAGTCCCATTGATTGTGTAGCTTTGATGGCAGCGGGAGAGCATTCCAGCGTAGGGCGCTAGTAGTGAGCTCCTTCGAGGGTCAGCAGGTGGGCCTGAGCCTGGTCTTAATAATAATAATAATAATAATAACAATAACAATAATTTGGCACTTATATAGCGCTACGAACCCTCAGGTATCTGAGCGCTGCTTATTATTACCCACAGTGTCTGGTGCTCATTTATCGACCTCGGAAGGATGAAAGGCTGAGTTTGGCCCCACCGGGATTCGAACCTGCGTTAGCAGGCTCTGCACGGTTGTCAAAGTGAGTGCTCTACTCGCTGTGCCACTTGACCATCTCATTGATTGTGTAGCTTTGATGGCAGCGGGAGACCCTTTCAGCGTAGGGCGCTATTAGTGAGCACCTTCGAGGGTCAGCAGGTGGGCCTGACTCTGGTCTTGAACAGTCCCATTGATTGTGTAGCTTTGATGGCAGCGGGAGAGCCTTCCAGCGTAGGGCTCACCTTCGAGGGTCAGCAGGGCGGCATGAGCCTGGTCTTGAACAGTCCCATTGATTGTGTACCTTTGATGGCAGTGGGAGAGCCTTCCAGCGTAGGGCGCTAGTAGTGAGCACCTTCGAGGGTCAGCAGGTGGGCCTGAGCCTGGTCTTGAACAGTCCCATTGATTGTGTAGCTTTGATGGCAGTGGGAGAGCATTCCAGCGTAGGGCGCTAGTAGTGAGCACCTTCGAGGGTCAGCAGGTGGGCCTGAGCCTGGTCTTGAACAGTCCCATTGAATGTGTAGCTTTGATGGCAGAAGGAGAGCCTTCCTGCGTAGGGCGCTAGTAGTGAGCACCTTCGAGGGTCAGCAGGTGGGCCTGAGCCTGGTCTTGAACAGTCCCACTGATTGTGTAGCTTTGATGGCAGCGGTAGAGCCTTCCAGCGTAGGGCGCTAGTAGTGAGCACCTTCGAGGGTCAGCAGGGGGACATGAGCCTGGTCTTGAATAGTCCCATTGATTGTGTATCTTTGATGGCATTGGGAGAGCCTTCCAGCGTAGGGCACTAGTAGTGAGCACCTTCGAGGGTCAGCAGGTGGGCCTGAGCCTGGTCTTGAACAGTCCCATTGATTGTGTAGCTTTGATGGCAGCGGGAGAGCATTCCAGTGTAGGGCGCTAGTAGTGAGCACTTTCGAGGGTCAGCAGGTGGGCCTGAGCCTGGTCTTGAACAGTCCTATTGATTGTGTAGCTTTGATGGTAGCGGGAGACCCTTCCAGCGTAGGGCGCTATTAGTGAGCACCTTCGGGGGTCAGCAGGGGGGCATGAGCCTGGTCTTCAACAGTCCCATTGATTGTGTACTTTTGGTGGCAGTGGGAGAGCCTTCCAGCGTAGGGCGCTAGTAGTGAGCACCTTCGAGGGTCAGCAGGTGGGCCTGAGCCTGGTCTTGAACAGTCCCATTGATTGTCTAGCTTTGATGGCAGCGGGAGAGCATTCCAGTGTAGGGCGCTAGTAGTGAGCACTTTCGAGGGTCAGCAGGTGGGCCTGAGCCTGGTCTTGAACAGTCCCATTGATTGTGTACTTTTGGTGGCAGTGGGAGAGCCTTCCAGCGTAGGGCGCAAGTAGTGAGCACCTTCGAGGGTCAGCAGGTGGGCCTGAGCCTGGTCTTGAACAGTCCCATTGATTGTCTAGCTTTGATGGCAGCGGGAGAGCATTCCAGTGTAGGGCGCTAGTAGTGAGCACTTTCGAGGGTCAGCAGGTGGGCCTGAGCCTGGTCTTGAACAGTCCCATTGATTGTGTAGCTTTGATGGCAGCGGGAGACCCTTCCAGCGTAGGGCGCTATTAGTGAGCACCTTCGAGGGTCAGCAGGGGGGCATGAGCCTGGTCTTGAACAGTCCCATTGATTGCGTACCTTTGATGGCAGTGGGAGAGCCTTCCAGCGTAGGGCGCTAGTAGTGAGCACCTTCTAGGGTCAGCAGGTGGGCCTGAGCCTGGTCTTGAACAGTCCCATTGATTGTGTAGCTTTGATGGTAGCGGGAGAGCCTTCCAACGTAGGGCGCTATTAGTGAACACCTTCGAGGGTCAGCAGGGCGGCATGAGCCTGGTCTTGATCAGTCCCATTGATTGTGTACCTTTGATGGCAGTGCGAGAGCCTTCCAGCGTAGGGCGCTAGTAGTGAGCACCTTCGAGGGTCAGCAGGTGGGCCTGAGCCTGGTCTTGAACAGTCCCATTGATTGTGTAGCTTTGATGGCAGCGGGAGAGCATTCCAGCGTAGGGCGCTAGTAGTGAGCACCTTCGAGGGTCAGCAGGTGGGCTTGAGCATGGTCTTGAACAGTCCCATTGATTGTGTACCTTTGATAGCAGCGGGAGAGCATTCTAGTGTAGGGCGCTAGTAGTGAGCACTTTTGAGGGTCAGCAGGTGGGTCTGAGCCTGGTCTTGAACAGTCCCATTGATTGTGTAGCTTTGATGGCAGCGTGAGCACCTTCCAGCGTAGGGCAGTAGTAGTGAGCACCTTCGAGGGTCAGCAGGTGGGACTGAGCCTGGTCTTGAACAGTCCCATTGATTGTGTAGCTTTGATGGCAGTGGGAGAGCCTTCCAGGGTAGGGTGCTAGTAGTGAGCACTTTCAAGGGTTAGCTGGTGGGCCTGAGCCTGGTCTTGAATAGTCCCATTGATTGTGTAGCTTTGATGGCAGCGGGCGAGCCTTCCAGCGTAGGGCGCTAGTAGTGAGCACCTTCGAGGGTCAGCAGGAGGGCATGAGCCTAGTCTTGAACAGTCACATTGATTGTGTAGCTTTGATGGCAGTGGGAGAGCCTTCCAGCATATGGCGCTAGTAGTGAGCACCTTCGAGGGTCAGCAGGTGGGCCTGAGCCTGGTCTTGAACAGTCCCATTGATTGTGTAGCTTTGATGGCAGTGGGAGAGCCTTCCAGGGTAGTGCGCTAGTAGTGATCACCTTCGAGGTGTCAGCAGGTGGGCCTGAGCCTGGTCTTGAACAGTCCCATTGATTGTGTAGCTTTGATGGCAGCGGGAGAGCATTCCAGCGTAGGGCGCTAGTAGTGAGCTCCTTCGAGGGTCAGCAGGTGGGCCTGAGCCTGGTCATAATAATAATAATAATAACAATAACAATAATTTGGCACTTATATAGCGCTACGAACCCTCAGGTATCTGAGCGCTGCTTATTATTACCCACAGTGTCTGGTGCTCATTTATCGACCTCGGAAGGATGAAAGGCTGAGTTTGGCCCCACCGGGATTCGAACCTGCGTTAGCAGGCTCTGCACGGTTGTCAAAGTGAGTGCTCTACTCGCTGTGCCACTTGACCATCTCATTGATTGTGTAGCTTTGATGGCAGCGGGAGACCCTTTCAGCGTAGGGCGCTATTAGTGAGCACCTTCGAGGGTCAGCAGGTGGGCCTGAGCCTGGTCTTGAACAGTCCCATTGATTGTGTAGCTTTGATGGCAGCGGGAGAGCCTTCCAGCGTAGGGCTCACCTTCGAGGGTCAGCAGGGCGGCATGAGCCTGGTCTTGAACAGTCCCATTGATTGTGTACCTTTGATGGCAGTGGGAGAGCCTTCCAACGTAGGGCGCTAGTAGTGAGCAGCTTCGAGGGTCAGCAGGTGGGCCTGAGCCTGGTCTTGAACAGTCCCATTGATTGTGTAGCTTTGATGGCAGCGGGAGAGCCTTCTAGCGTAGGGCGCACCTTCGAGGGTCAGCAGGGCGGCATGAGCCTGGTCTTGATCAGTCCCATTGATTGTGTACCTTTGATGGCAGTGAGAGAGCCTTCCAGCGTAGGGCGCTAGTAGTGAGCACCTTCGAGGGTCAGCAGGTGGGCCTGAGCCTGGTCTTGAACAGTCCCATTGATTGTGTAGCTTTGATGGCAGCGGGAGAGCATTCCAGCGTAGGGCGCTAGTAGTGAGCACCTTTGAGGGTCAGCAGGTGGGCTTGAGCCTGGTCTTGAACAGTCCCATTGATTGTGTAGCTTTCATGGCAGTGGGAGAGCCTTCCAGCGTATGGCGCTAGTAGTGAGCACCTTCGAGGTTCAGCAGGTGGGCCTGAGCCTGGTCTTGAACAGTCCCATTGATTGTGCAGCTTTGATGGCAGCGGGAGAGCCTTCCAGCGTAGGGTGCTATTAGTGAGCACCTTTGAGGGTCAGCAGGTGGGCCTGAGCCTGGTCTTGAACAGTCCCATTGATTGTGTAGCTTTGATGGCAACGGGAGCACCTGCCAGCGTAGGGAGCTAGTAGTGAGCACCTTTGAGGGTCAGCAGGTGGGCCTGAGCATGGTCTTGAACAGTCCCATTGATTGTGTACCTTTGATGGCAGCGGGAGAGCATTCTAGTGTAGGGCGCTAGTAGTGAGCACTTTGGAGGGTCAGCAGGTGGGTCTGAGCCTGGTCTTGAACAGTCCCATTGATTGTGTAGCTTTGATGGCAGTGTGAGCACCTTCCAGCATAGGGCAGTAGTAGTGAGCACCTTTGAGGGTCAGCAGGTGGGCCTGAGCATGGTCTTGAACAGTCCCATTGATTGTGTAGCTTTGATGGCAGTGGGAGAGCCTTCCAGCGTAGGGCGCTAGTAGTGAGCACCTTCGAGGGTCAGCAGGTGGGCCTGAGCCTGGTCTTGAACAGTCCCATTGATTGTGTAGCTTTGATGGCAGCAGGCGAGCCTTCCAGCGTAGGGCGCTAGTAGTGAGCACCTTCGAGGGTCAGCAGGGGGGCATGAACCTGGTCTTAAACAGTCACATTGATTGTGTAGCTTTGATGGCAGTGGGAGAGCCTTCCAGCGTATGGCGCTAGTAGTGAGCACCTTCGAGGGTCAGCAGGTGGGCCTGAGCCTGATCTTGAACAGTCCTATTGATTGTGTAGCTTTGATGGTTGCGGGAGAGCCTTCCAGCGTAGGGCGCTATTAGTGAGCACCTTCGAGGGTCAGCAGGGCGGCATGAGCCTGGTCTTGATCAGTCCCATTGATTGTGTACCTTTGATGGCAGTGCGAGAGCCTTCCAGCCTAGGGCGCTAGTACTGAGCACCTTCGAGGGTCATCAGGTGGGCCTGAGCCTGGTCTTGAACAGTCCCATTGATTGTGTAGCTTTGATGGCAGCGGGAGAGCATTCCAGCGTAGGGCGCTAGTAGTGAGCACCTTCGAGGGTCAGCAGGTGGGCTTGAGCCTGGTCTTGAACAGTCCCATTGATTGTGTAGCTTTCATGGCAGTGGGAGAGCCTTCCAGCGTATGGTGCTAGTAGTGAGCACCTTCGAGGGTCAGCAGGTGGGCCTGAGCCTGGTCTTGAACAGTCCCATTGATTGTGTAGCTTTGATGGCAGCGGGAGAGCCTTCCAGTGTAGGGCGCTATTAGTGAGCACCTTTGAGGGTCAGCAGGTGGGCCTGAGCCTGGTCTTGAACAGTCCCATTGATTGTGTAGCTTTGATGGCAACGGGAGCACCTGCCAGCGTAGGGAGCTAGAAGTGAGCACCTTCGAGGGTCAGCAGGTGGGCCTGAGCATGGTCTTGAACAGTCCCATTGATTGTCTACCTTTGATAGCAGCGGGAGAGCATTCTAGTGTAGGGCGCTAGTAGTGAGCACTTTCGAGGGTCAGCAGGTGGGTCTGAGCCTGGTCTTGAACAGTCCCATTGATTGTGTAGCTTTGATGGCAGCGTGAGCACCTTCCAGCGTAGGGCAGTAGTAGTGAGCACCTTCGAGGGTCAGCAGGTGGGACTGAGCCTGGTCTTGAACAGTCCCATTGATTGTGTAGCTTTGATGGCAGTGGGAGAGCCTTCCAGCGTAGGGCGCTAGTAGTGAGCACTTTCGAGGGTTAGCTGGTGGGCCTGAGCCTGGTCTTGAATAGTCCCATTGATTGTGTAGCTTTGATGGCAGCGGGCGAGCCTTCCAGCGTAGGGCGCTAGTAGTGAGCACCTTCGAGGGTCAGCAGGGGGGCATGAGCCTAGTCTTGAACAGTCACATTGATTGTGTAGCTTTGATGGCAGTGGGAGAGCCTTCCAGCGTAGGGCGCTAGTAGTGAGCACCTTCGAGGGTCAGCAGGTGGGCCTGAGCCTGGTCTTAATAATAATAATAATAATAATAATAATAATTTGGCACTTATATAGCGCTACGAACCCTCAGGTATCTGAGCGCTGCTTATTATTACCCTCAGTGTTTGGTGCTCATTTATCGACCTCGGAAGGATGAAAGGCTGAGTTTGGCCCCACCGGGATTCGAACCTGCGTTAGCAGGCTCTGCACGGTTGTCAAAGTGAGTGCTCTACTCGCTGTGCCACATGACCGTCTCATTGATTGTGTAGCTTTGATGGCAGCGGGAGACCCTTCCAGCGTAGGGCGCTATTAGTGAGCACCTTCGAGGGTCAGCAGAGGGGCATGAGCCTGGTCTTGAACAGTCCCATTGATTGTGTACCTTTGATGGCAGTGGGAGAGCCTTCCAGCGTAGGGCGCTTGTAGTGAGCACCTTCTAGGGTCAGCAGGTGGGCCTGAGCCTGGTCTTGAACAGTCCCATTGATTGTGTAGCTTTGATGGCAGCGGGAGAGCCTTCCAGCGTAGGGCGCACCTTCGAGGGTCAGCAGAGCGGCATGAGCCTGGTCTTGATCAGTCCCATTGATTGTGTACCTTTGATGGCAGTGCGAGAGCCTTCCAGCGTAGGGCGCTAGTAGTGAGCACCTTCGAGGGTCAGCAGGTGGGCCTGAGCCTGGTCTTGAACAGTCCCATTGATTGTGTAGCTTTGATGGCAGTGGGAGAGCATTCCAGCGTAGGGCGCTAGTAGTGAGCACCTTCGAGGGTCAGCAGGTGGGCTTGAGCCTGGTCTTGAACAGTCCCATTGATTGTGTAGCTTTCATGGCAGTGGGAGAGCTTTCCAGCATATGGCGCTAGTAGTGAGCACCTTCGAGGGTCAGCAGGTGGGCCTGAGCCTGGTCTTGAACAGTCCCATTGATTGTGTAGCTTTAATGGCAGCGGGAGAGACTTCCAGCGTAGGGCGCTATTAGTGAGCACCTTTGAGGGTCAGCATGTGGGCCTGAGCCTGGTCTTGAACAGTCCCATTGATTGTGTAGCTTTGATGGCAACGGGAGCACCTGCCAGCGTAGGGAGCTAGTAGTGAGCACCTTCGAGGGTCAGCAGGTGGGCCTGAGCATGGTCTTGAACAGTCCCATTGATTGGTTACCTTTGATGGCAGCGGGAGAGCATTCTAGTATAGGGCGCTAGTAGTGAGCACTTTCGAGGGTCAGCAGGTGGGTCTGAGCCTGGTCTTGAACAGTCCCATTGATTGTGTAGCTTTGATGGCAGTGTGAGCGCCTTCCAGCATAGGGCAGTAGTAGTGAGCACCTTCGAGGGTCAGCAGGTGGGACTGAGCCTGGTCTTCAACAGTCCCATTGATTGTGTAGCTTTGATGGCAGTGGGAGAGTCTTCCAGCGTAGGGCACTAGTAGTGAGCACCTTCGAGGGTCAGCAGGTGGGCCTGAGCCTGGTCTTGAACAGTCCCATTGATTGTGTAGCTTTGATGGCAGCAGGCGAGCCTTCCAGCGTAGGGCGCTAGTAGTGAGTACCTTCGAGGGTCAGCAGGGGGGCATGTACCTGGTCTTAAACAGTCACATTGATTGTGTAGCTTTGATGGCAGTGGGAGAGCCTTCCAGCGTATGGCGCTAGTAGTGAGCACCTTCCAGGGTCAGCAGGTGGGCCTGAGCCTGATCTTGAACAGTCCCATTGATTGTGTAGCTTTGATGGCAGTGGGAGAGCCTTCCAGGGTAGTGCGCTAGTAGTGAGCACCTTCGAGGGTCAGCAGGTGGGCCTGAGACTGGTCTTGAACAGTCCCATTGATTGTGTAGCTTTGATGGCAGCAGGCGAGCCTTCCAGCGTAGGGCGCTAGTAGTGAGCACCTTCGAGGGTCAGCAGGGGGGCATGAACCTGGTCTTAAACAATCACATTGATTGTGTAGCTTTGATGGCAGTGGGAGAGCCTTCCAGCGTATGGCGCTAGTAGTGAGCACCTTCGAGGGTCAGCAGGTCGGCCTGAGCCTGATCTTGAACAGTCCCATTGATTGTGTAGCTTTGATGGTAGCGGGAGAGCCTTCCAGCGTAGGGCGCTATTAGTGAGCACCTTCGAGGGTCAGCAGGGCGGCATGAGCCTGGTCTTGATCAGTCCCATTGATTGTGTACCTTTGATGGCAGTGCGAGAGCATTCCAGCGTAGGGTGCTAGAAGTGAGCACCTTCGAGGGTCAGCAGGTGGGCCTGAGCATGGTCTTGAACAATCCCATTGATTGTGTAGCTTTGATGGCAGCGGGAGAGCATTCCAGTGTAGGGCGCTAGTAGTGAGCACCTTCGAGGGTCAGCAGGTGGGCCTGAGCCTGGTCTTGAACAGTCCCATTGGTTGTGTAGCTTTGATGGCAACGGGAGCGCCTACCAACGTAGGGCGCTAGTAGTGAGCACCTTCGAGGGTCAGCAGGTGGGCCTGAGCCTGGTCTTGAACAGTCCCATTGATTGTGTAGCTTTGATGGCAATGGGAGCGCCTACCAGCGTAGGGCGCTAATAGTGAGCACCTTCGAGGGTCGGCAGGTGGGCCTGAGCCTGGTCTTGAACAGTCCCATTGATTGTGTAGCTTTGATGGCAGCGGGAGCTCCGTCCAGCGTAGGACGCTAGTAGTGAGCACCTTTGAGGGTCGGCAGGTGGGCCTGAGTCTGGTCTTTAACAGTCCCATTGATTGTGTAGCTTTGATGGCAGCGGGAGAGCCTTCCAGCATAGGGCGCTAGTAGTGAGCACCTTCGAGGGCCAGCAGGTGGGCCTGAGCCTGGTCTTGAACAGTCCCATTGATTGTGTAGCTTTGATGGCTGCAGGATCTCCTTCCAGCGTAGGGCGCTAGTAGTGAGCACCTTCGAGGGTATAAAAACATAACTACAAGATATACTGTTATTGTATATAGCTGGAAAATTCCTACAGCTTCTTATAAAACAGTGTAACTGTAGATTTCTTCATACAGTAATCATTGTAACTGTTGAAAAACAACAACAAAAAAGAGAAAGTAAGCTTTATATGCTTGATTGAATCTCTTGTGGAGGATTTAAAGAAGCAGCCTTGAATATAGCAAGGGTTATCTTCTCTTAGGTCGAATATCCCTCAGATTGTAGAAATAATTCACCTGTAAAAAAAGGATGTATTGCTTTTATATTCCTGAGTGTCTGGAATTCAAATACGACTGACACGCGAACACTTTCGCTCGTTTGACCAATGCTGTTGAATTAAAATTAAATGTAAACGCAAAAAACAGGAGATGTCTGTACCTGCTGCGAGAGGGAGGAGTCTCAATTCTCCTTATTCGTACTCTCATAAATATTAAGGGGTGGAGTTCTTCAGAGTGTTTATCTCGAACGCTGGTGTAGATTTTATATTGTCTAGACACCTATCGGTAATTAAAAATAGTATACTTAGTTGGAAAATTATGGTAATTTTAAACTATTAATGATATCATAATATCGTGGTAAGAAAGAGAAAATCTTACCTAGATCTATAATGTTGCTGTATAAATGAAGGAGTTTTCAGGCCTTCAAGCTAGGTCTCTAGTAGCCGTGTATCCAGTCCCTTTCAGATCTGTATGTAAATGCAGTAAACAATTGCTTTGTTGGTCGATTTGTTAAAAAATAAATAATATTAAATTGTCGCTCGAATCTTGAATCTAACAGTGTTAGCCAACATTGAAATAACGGGCAAAGGAATATGTATTGCCACTGTGCATTATGAACATGCGCCTGTGGCCTTTGCACATCTACATATTACTGTGGAGTCCCACATGTAGAGGGCAACCAGGCGTGCCTGTATCACTGCAGAAATCAATATGATTGCAGGAATAGATCTACACAGAGGCTACTAAGCCTCTACTCCACTGTTCCTATCGCTACACTCGTCCGTGATCCCTGTACCTCTCTCTCCCTCACTATTATCCCTTTGGGCCCCAGACAGTATGCCGGACAACCTCTGATGCCTTCGCAGGTGTTAAAGTGAGAAATACTCAGGTACGTTGCATTGGAAATGTATTTAAGAACGATCGATGTATGTTCTGAATTACATGCCCGATCCATTTGGCCAATAACATTTCTGGTCAAACTAGCCCTTTAAAATATGCTGCAACAGATAATACCATGCTTTAAATATATATAAAAACATGAATGTTTAGTGCGAACTGGTTAACTCCATAATTAGGGGACCAGCTCACACAAGTAATCAAGTGGTCCTTTGTTGGTGGTCTCAGACCCGGCACGGGTAGAATGTTTGTCAGTTAATTAATGTTGTACATCTTTTGATTTATAATTATAAGGGAATTCTGAGTGACATGACATGAACATTGGAGCGTAAATGAAAAGAATCTTGAACAAGGATTTCTAGTAACCATACATTTTCTTGCTTTCAAAAATGTTTCCTTTTTCTCTTATTATTTTTGCCTGCTTGCCTTCCTGGACTAATTATACTTTATGATTTCATATGTTCTCACTATATCATGTGTTTCTTTTGGTATTTATAATTTCTTTGCTGTTTATGATTTATATTCATGACTTTGGTTCTGTATAAACTTCATTTTTTCTCACACATGTTTTCTAACAACACTAGACACTTTAGAAATTATATTAAGGAAACTGTTTAACTTATTAGTTTGGAGCCCTGAGGAAGAGCAATTGCTCAAAACACATGTTGGCTCAAACAACGCAGAATAAAATCAGAGGAATTGTAAACTCACGCACTTGACTGAAGTTAATAAGTCTTCATTTTAAATATAGTGCAGTTTCCTTCTTTATCCGGAGGTTGAGCACTGTTTGAAACGTAGTATGTACGTTTGTTTAGTTCAATTATTGGATCGTGAGGGGAACGGTTCACTCTCTAGGTTTCTCTGCGACACCTGACACGTGGAGCTGCCAGCTGCTAGCGCATAGACAGGGTGTGGATCCCCCTTTTTCTTTTTACTTACACATATATCGATATTTTATTGTGGTGATTTCCCTAGCTTAAAGTTAGGGGACCACCTTTTAAGTGATTTTATTTGAATAAAATAAAATATTGATTTGATTCCTAATACTGCCTGCTTCTTGTTGACAAATTGCTTAGTGGCAATGTATATTGGCCGCATTATATTAGGGGATGCACCTCAGTAACAGCTATAATTGAATCCACAAAAGATCTGACAGTGGTTTTGTGATTTTCAAGTGATTTTATTTGAATATAATTACATTTTGATTCCCAATACAGCCTGCTTTTTGTCCCACAATTGTGGGGTGAGATTGCATATTGGGTGCATTATATTAGGGGATGCACCTCAGTGACACCTATAATTGAATCCACAAAAGATCTGGCAGTGGGCTTGAGGTTTTAGGCTCAGGATCAGCCTATCAGCATTGTTTTGGATCACAAGTCCTTTCGGGAGACCCAAGTTCAAGCTATTACAATAATTGAGACATGAAAGCGACATGGCCAGGGAGATCTCCACTGTCTAAGGCACCTTTAGGAATAGTATAATGCAGTTCAGCTCCTCATATGTCACTTCTAGGTGACATCCTGGATGTGAGGAGCAAAGGAAAACAGGCTGGCAAATTTAATATCGAGATTTCGTTATCTGATTAACTCAGAGTATGATCCAAAGTCAGTGGTGTGGGCGAGGCAAGATGATCTTTGTTTAGAAGGTGTTGAGGCAATCATTCAATCATGTATGCAGGACAGGCACGCAGATGCAGACGCCTTTGTGTGAAGGATTACCCCGAATGAAGGCAATCTGGATATCACCAGGATAGGATTGCCTGGTGGTAGAGAAGGCAGCAATGGGTTCAGCAAGTTCAGCCAGTTGCTTGAGGTCAACTTTAAAAGGTAACAGAGAAAGGAATGAGCTTACTAAAAGGGCACACTAAAAGTCAACATTGATGGCCTGGAGACTGACCTGACCTCACTTGTGGATGCCTCTCAGAGAGGAAGGGGAGAACCCACCCAAGAACCAAACCTTTGATGCAAAAAAAGGCCCCCAAGTTATTTCTGGTGATGTGGAATGTCTCACAGTGTTGACCAGCATTGGCAGGTCAAAGAGGATTGGGATCGCTGGGGCACCCGGGCCCAGGGATTGAAGCTGCCTGTCCCTCGTGAATAGTAAGGCAGGCTCTGTCCCTCTGGTAGACGGAGGCAGGATTGATTGTTGTGTAGTAAGTTGTTCGACTTGCTGTAACAAATGAACTGATGGATTGCCTTTGTGTAAACTATCTTCCCAGGAATAGGGTGTTGGTTATAGAATGGCAGTTAGTCAGAACAGTTTGGACATGTGGCGGTTTCTTCAGATGAGGGTGATATGGGAAGTGGCCAGTGATGAAAGAGATACTAGCAAGAATATATAAGCTGAGAGCCAGAGACACAAGGATGCCTTTGATTGTGGATGTCTGACGGGGAGAAAATGCGCCAATGAGACCCTCTTCTTCTTCACAGTTTTGATGATCTCTGCTCACATCACATGTTTGAAGGTGGCAACGATAGAGAAGGGGTAAGAAATGGGAAGCTGGGCGGGGGCGGGTAGGGGGCAATGGAGCATATCCTGGTGGCAATGCGAGATTGAACGGATTTGACTTTTTCACAAAAAAAGGACGAAAGATGGTCAGGGAGGTCTTCGAAGTCGCGAGGACGTGAACCTTCTGGTGCAAGTGATGATTCCTACTATGCTGTGGGCACCTCAGCTGGGATGTGAGGTGCCTACAAGATGTGGTCATGCAAGCATGCATCCTTCTTTACATTACTTGCTTTGCAGCAGCCTCTACTATGCTGTGGGAAGTTCAGCTGGGATGTGAGGTTCCTACAAGATGTGGTCATGCAAGCATGCATCCTTCTTTAGATTACTTGCTTTGCAGAAGCCTCTACTATGCTGTGGGCACCTTAGCTGGGATGTGAGGTTCCTACAAGATGTGGTCATGCAAGCATGCGTCCTCCTTTAGATTACTTGCTTTGCAGCAGCCTCTGCTACGCTGTGGGCACCTTAGCTGGGATGTGAGGTTCCTACAAGATGTGGTCATGCAAGCATGCGTCCTCCTTTAGATTACTTGCTTTGCAGCAGCCTCTGCTACGCTGTGGGCACCTTAGCTGGGATGTGAGGTTCCTACAAGATGTGGTCATGCAAGCATGCGTCCTTCTTGAGATTAAGTTAAACTTCCCTTTTCCTCTTCAGAAGGGGCAGCTGTGTATCATATCAATTATTCCTTTCATGTGCTGTTTTACCCTATAGAGCTGTTAGGAGCCAGGAGGCCAGGAACTCTTGAAATCTCATTGTGTAGCCCGGGCTGCACATTTTCCCATAGGCCTGAAGGGACAGCTGAGCTCTCAAGGGTTGGTGGTGGTCACCAGTCTCACAGGTGCCTGATGGGGGATAGGAATATTCCCAGGCATGGGCCGCCTATTGGTCGTTCAAACAAGGCAGAAAAGAGACACATCACTTCCAGAGGTAGGGCTCCCCAAGAAAGAAAGACACCCAGAATGTGAAGAAGCAGAGGAACAGACTGAAATATTTCTATTTGTATTTATTTGAATAACAGGGATGTCAATTTCAAATACAAATGACAACACATTTACAGATGGTGGAAGCCTTCCCATGAGAGAGAGCCTGCACAATAGCATAAAGAAGAGAAAACGTCGTGAGACAGTCTGTGATGTGTACAAATATAAGGACATATACCAGGGACAAAAGAAAACAAACAAACAAAAATGATATAAGGAAAAAGGTGACTGACCAAGATAACATTAACCTAAGGGGGCAAGTGCTTCAAACTAAAGAGGAGGAGTAATTAAATCAACAAAATTACATTATTTTATATATTACATATCCAGTTGCAGCTGTTCTCAGGACAGTCGAACCAAATATTAAAGTCATCCAACATGAAGATTTAGTTATAGGAAGTCTGCAAGTGCGTCATGAGTTCAGGCCACTCCATGGGAAACTGGGAGGCATCACTGAGGGACTGCAGCGGGTGAAGGAAAGAGATGGATTAGGGTCAATCTGACACTTGGAAGCCAAGCATTCACGGGCGTGGGCATCAAGGGCAGAACCATGGTAGTGGCGGCACAGGTTGGGGAGATGATGTGCACCCCATCGCCAGTGTTTTGCAATCTGTTCATGACATGGATGTTGTAGAGTGTAGACAATAGGGTATGAACACAGTGGGTATAGATGTTCTCGAGCCACCTCTCTGTGACTCCCAGAAGGTCCAAAACCCACGTTTATTGCTGGACATGACAGTACCCATATTAATGAAAATACCCGAGGAAATGGCTTTTTTTGCTAAAGCCTGACAGGTTGCTTGGTGATGAGAATAGAGGTGGCAAGGGAGCGCGTGTCCTTAGGGGTTCCCAAAGGAAGTTTAGTGGGGAGCAAAGGGGACGATTCAGGAGCCCCTAAGCTTTCGCCCCACTGTCTAGGGATGAATGCCTGACCAAGAAGGGCCAGGATGAAAGTGTAAAAGGTGATGCAATTCTGATGGTTCCCCTGAAACTAATCGTGCCCTTAAAATGCATGTTAATAAACACTTTAATTCAAGAGTGGGATGTACGTGTGGTAGATGGGAATAAGGAGTAACACATGGAGTGGAGAGAATGGTGCAAAGCTGAACCAACATGGGTCTACACCAACCGCGGCCAGGGGCAGGCACACTGACCCCATATGGGATAGATACACTGAGCCCATATGTGACGGGCACACTGACCCCATGCAGGACAGGCACACTGACCCAATGTGGGACCGGCACAGTGATCCCATGTGGGGCAGACACACTGACCACATATGGGAATTACACAGTGACCCCATACGGGACAAAGACCATGCAGTGTGCTTGCACACTCAGGAGTGGAAGTAAGAACACTGATCACACCTCGTATAAGTGTGGCATGGGGTTTGAGGGAAGGTGTGCAAGTACTGGCAACAAAGGGGAGGAGGGTGCAGAGGTCAGGAAAGGGAGGGGAGGCAAGAGAGCCAGAGCACTTGTCAGGTGCAGGAGGTAGTGGATGGGCACTCCTGCCTCAGGGGGCTGCAGAATGGTATAAGGGATAGAAGGAGAATTGGTGGGGGCTACAATCAGCAGGAGGCGGTGCAAGGAGACACAGACATGTCATTTACAGGAAAAGGGAGGGAAAATAGGAAGATATATGGGTTTAAAGTGTAAGTAAGGGAGGGAGGATGAGTGAGAGAGGACAGGAGTTCTAACAGATTGGAAAAAGACACCCAAGCAGCCATGAAGCCAGCATAAGGGACCAGCACCATGGCCAGTGCAAGCTCCACAGAGATACCATTTCCTTTGCCAAGCCATTAGCCGCTGAGCTGCCAGGGCCAGTCCATCCTAACTCTTGCCCCCTACCGTGTGGGCCACATCTCCCTCTACTTTCCTTCAACAACTTTTCTGTCCTCCGGCCCCTCCCTTGCCTCCTTACTACTAGCCCCCCTACACTGGAATGCTCTCCCTCTGCAATCAAAGCTGCACAGTCAAGGGGACTGTTCAAGACCAGATTAGGAAAGTAGATTTAGTAGTGACATTACTCCTGACGAAGGTCCCATTAACAACTTATAGAGGACTGAAACATGTTGAGAATACGATAACAGTCAATGTTGAGTACCATTAAGAACAGCTATATGTCAAGAAATTGATGAATGTGTTTAAGAGACGTTAATTGGAACCGCTCAAACTAGATTAACCCCCGATTAATTATAATCAGAGCCGAGTTTAAAAGGCTGTGTATGTCACAACTCTTGAATTGTATTTTTTATATACAGTGTTTTAAGTGTTGAAGTTTTTATATATATGTATTTTTATGACTTAATAAACTATGAATAGAATATTTACCAAACAGTCATTTGTTTAATGTTGAGAACTGTTGAATAGAGTTTTCTACCTCTTGTTTACATAAAGGCTAACACTGTGGCACATAAGCCTTGGGTCTATTGCAATCTTCAGCCACTTATCATGGATCCTGCTTTACAGCCTGTTCAGGCTTCATTTACTTTGTTCTTGATTTATTTCTTGGTTATTTGTGAAGCGCCACTTACATACATACATACACACACGGTTGAAATAAAGATTTTCTCAGCAGGAGCTAAAAACAGCGCATTTGGCATTCTACATGGCGTGTGAAATAATACTTTTTCTCTATTACATTTGTATTTGATTGTTGTTCTTATTTCTTGGTTAGGGGCTTTTTGTATCAGAAATGCTGCACACATGACACTCACAGTATGTAGAGAGACCCCCTAAGGAGGGCGCCCCTGCCACGGTACCAGCTAACACCTGGAAATGGATTATCAGCGGAGCAGAGAGGGTCCTGCGCTGATCCAAGGACTTTCTGATTATGTGCAACACACGAGCAATGGCAGTTGCATAATACAGAACTACATTTAATCCATAAACTAATTTGATAATCCAATGTATTTATTACACAGTATGCCAACAGGTGTTTCGCTCTGAGCGAGCTTTCTCAAGGCGCTACATGCAAAAAGACAAGCATTTGTAACGTGAAGACCAGTGCATCTGTGAACAGAACAAATGAAAATCTAGCCACGTAGTGTAACATGTAGCAACAACAGTAGACAAGTAACCTGATTGGCTAAGGATAAACACTAGCACATCTACTATAGGAGCTCTAAACACAATTACCTTTGCCAGCCAGACTGCAATTAGGTCCTTCAGCTGCATATACATGTTCCCTTTCAGTGCCAGTACCATCTTGCATAATCATTATAACTCATATTCTAGACTAGTGGGTTCTGCAGGTGCTGTGAGACACACAAGGGGGTCACCAAAGTATTCTAGCAAATGGTTGAGCGGGGCACGTGTGAGTTTTTCATATGCATTTTGCTTATAGTTGGGTAGAGGTTGTTTACATGCCACTTTTTACCAGAGCTAAATTGTGAGTAAACCACATATGTTTTTTAAAAGGTATGCTTTTAGCCTGTGGTTCATCCGCAGCCCTAATTTGATGTGTGTTTTAAATGAGAGGTATCCAGATGGTGAGGGGGTATGGCTACAAGTGGGGGGATTGACTAAGGAAATATATAAATATTATAGACCTTCAGGCGCTGTGCCAGTATTGACAAAATCGCAGTCTGCATGGGTGGGCACACATGTAACACCTGGGAATGGCAGGTTGGTCTAATACATGTGCAGGGGGTCATTGGTGGCAGGGTGCACTTTCGTTGGTCAGCAGATGGTCCTGAGCCTAGTCTTGACCAGTTCCATTGATTGTGTAGCTTTCATGGCAGCGGAAGAGCATTCCTGTGTAGGGGGGCTAGTAGAGAGGAGGCAAGGGAGGGGCAGGAGGACAGATAGGTTGTTAAGGGAAAGTAGAGAGACATGCACCAGCAAGGTAGTGGGGTTAGGTTGGACTTTGTCTGGCAGCTCAGCAACAAGAGGCTTGGCAAAGGCAATGGTGTGTCCGTGGAGTTTGCACTTGCCATGGCGCTGGTCCCTGCTGCTGGTGCTATGGCTGTTTGGATGTCTTTTTCCAATCTGTTAGGTCTCCTCTCCTCTGTTACTCATCCTCCCTCCCTTACTGCCACTCTAAACCCATATATCTTCCTATCTTTCCTCCCTGACACAGTGTAATAGACGTGTGGTGGAGACGAAGGGGCCGTAGCCCAAGCAAGCAGTCTTATTTTAAAAGGGGTTGAAAGAAAGATTGAACGATGTAATAGCTCAGGTAGGACCCCAATAGCTCAGGTAGAACCCCAACCTGAGAGATGTACGGCCCTGATTGATTTGGTCTCACGATTAGACCATAGGATTAGTGAACGCAGAGAGGACAAAAGGAGACCCAAACGACTGCCTTTGGTGTGTCTAGATAAGAGCAAAGAGGTCACACCACATCAATCTGAGCTTGAGCTAATGTAGATAGGTAGTGTACAGGGTCCCCCGTCACAAGAGGAGAAAGAAAAGCGGCGAAAGTATAATCTCTTTTTATATTGTGGCAAGGCAGGTCATTACATTCAAGGATGTTCATATAGATGAGAATCCTTCGATTATAAGTCACATGGCTGAGAATATATGGGCAAAAATGTCTACAGCGGTGACACCCCACACATAAGGTATTGACCCCTCCTACTCAGTGGGGATATAATATTATTAAATCTCAAACAAAGGAAGGGTGTTAATCCATTACCATCATTCCCATATATACCATCAGACACAGTATGTACCTAGACATCACCATATACACAAAATAAGTATCGGGTGTATGTCCTAAACACACATAACATATTTTATTATTAAATATTCAAAGCAACAAAATCATGACACCAAAATCTAAGAAACATAAAAAGCATATGCACATGTTACAATACAATATACAAAACGCGTACAAAGTTTTTGTTAAAAAACCAGGAAATAATAATTAGAACTGAAAAAGGCACAGAGCCAAATTAATTGTTGTTGCTCAACACTGTACCCATCATAGCCCGACTTATATAAGTTTCTGTTCTAGATGTTATGTAATAACTGGACATTCCTCAGGGGCAATCATGTATCTTGTTCTTTGACGTGGCGTTCTTTTTCCACTCAAGATTCTAATTCTTAATTTCGATTATGGTACTCCAAAATCTGTAACACGTATCCCAAGGGTATAAATCTCTTAGGCCGTATTAGCATAGTAATCCTTAGTTACATCCACAATGGTCATCACATCCAACAAGGTCCACATGGTCAAACTTGCCAGTCCAACTGAATTTTCACAAATATTCTAACCAGTTTCTGTGGCTAATAGTCCAATCATTGAAAAGAAGACGGTATATAGAAACAACGTCACCGCACATATGTGATGCATCAATCACGTTACCCACATTGATCACAGCGGTCCAAGAGTAGGCGTTGTGGAGTTCGAACGGGGCGACACCTTGTAGAAATCCAGGTAAACTTCCGAAATAAGAGGCATTTGATGCACGCAAAAGAGTTGGGACATTTATTTACTCCTGACAGTGGGCCTCATTACGACCCTGGCGGTAATCGCCCGTCATTACCGCCATGGCGTAATGAGCGTTTACGCCGTGGGACGATGGCGTAAAGAGCGCCACATCACGACCCATCGCGCACGAGCATTACGCCATGGCGGTAATGCAAATAACGCCATGGCGGAAAAGGCCCCTACCGGCATCGCTAAGCGAGCAAGGTGCCCTTCCGCCAGCGTAAGTAGCGGCCACCGTAATTTACGGCCACCGTAATTAGCGGCGGCCGTAAAAGGCCAAACCGGAAATAGCGTCATCGCGCCGGAACGGGAAGCAGCCCGTCGGCCATCTTTAAAAACACAATCCATCGCCATCCTACCAAACAACACCAGACCCAACCCTGACACCTGTCCCAACAAAACACCCACCCATCCAAGTTCCCGAAAATGCCAAAAAGCGTGAAAAAGGCATGTGACCGCCTGCGCCAGGAGCGATTCAGCCGGGAGGAACTCTGCATGCTAGCGGAGACCCTGCAGGACAACGCAGGTGTTGTATTCTCCCCTGAAATGACCAGGACAGCAATCGGGAAGAAGAAGGCCATCTGGGCCCTGGTGGCTGAGCGCGTCAGCGCGGTGGGGACCGTACCCCGCACCCCACAGCAGTGCCGGAAGCGCTGGGATGACCTGCGCATACGGGTCAGAGCCGTCATCTCGGCAAACCGCAACCTTGCCCAGGGAACCGGTGGAGGGTCGGAATCCCCCCTGAAACTCCAACCGTGGGAGGAGATCTGTGCTGCCACCATCGGCATGGAATCCATCGAAGGCGTTGGAGGGATGGAAAGGGGAGCCCCGACATCAGGCGATGAAGGTAGGTGCCTCATACAAGACATGCCATAGTCACAGCAGTCCAATCATGTGTAGCACAAGGATGCCCTAGAGTGTAAATGCAACACAAATCAATACTGCCCATAGCCACATGTGAGCACCACCCTGCATACACTGCTGGCACCCGCATACCTGCATCCACATACCACACCAAAAGGAGACAACCTGCATGGCACTGCCTGAAATCTGCCTCATCCACTGGCCAAAATAATGTCAACCATTGTCATTCAAAAGTCCATATACCCATCAATAACGCCCTCCCACCTTTGCTCCACCACAGGCACAGAATCACACCCAGAGGACCAGGACACCCCTGCGCCGAAGAGGGCGAAGTCCACCAACAACCTCCCTGCACCCTCAACCTCAGCTGCAGTGAGGCAGACCCCACGACAAGCAGGTCCCACTGCAGGCATACCGGAGGTCCCACCGGCAAGCACCCCTGTTGGCAGCAGGCCAGCAGCAGCTGCTCCACCTCCACCGACATTGCCTGCCACAGAAGGCAGGGGGTCAGCGGCCAGCAGCAACATTGGGGAGACAGCTGCAACAGCTGCATGTTCTGACTCGGACATGGAGCAGGAGGTCAGAAGCCCCACTGACCAACTACATTCCCCCTGTTTCTCAGACGCCAGCCCCCATGAGGGCGACACACAGGGGCACACTGAGGCAGAGGAGTGGCCTTCCACCCCACGCCCTGTCCACACTCCACAGGAGGGGACCAGCCCCTCCATCACTCCACCTGCACTGGCCATGGGCCAGCACGGCCAGCCGTCCCTCGAGGACATCACTCAACGGCAGCATCAACTGTCCGCAATGCTGGATGAGCATGCCGCGGAATGTGTGGGGGCTAGGTTTAGCATTGAACAGGCCACGGAGACACTAAGGGCGGAAGTGGCGCAGAGCACTGCCACCCTGAGGGATGCCATGCAGGCCATGTCCAGGGACATCTGTGCAGAACTTGCGGCCTTGCGTCGTGCGGTCACTGGCCTCACCCACACACGACAGGACGTGCATGCACAGGAGCAGCCAGGGACATCCTCCACTGCCAGTTCTGCGCAGAGCAGCCCCGTGCGCCGTTCCGGACGCAACCTGCGCTCCACAGCCAGGGGTGCCCCGGGTGCCGGGAGAGGGGGCTTGTGACGGCCTGTGGACACTGTCACAGGCATCTGTTGACAGCTACATGGGGTGTGTTGGGGTGTGCAGGGGGGAGGTGGGAGGTGGGAGGGGGTGTGTTGGGGTGTGCAGGGGGGAGGTGGGAGGTGGGAGGGGGTGTGTTGGGGTGCGCAGGGGGGAGGTGGGAGGTGGGAGGGGGTGTGTTGGGGTGTGCAGGGGGGAGGTGGGAGGTGGGAGGGGGTGTGTTGGGGTGTGCAGGGGGGAGGTGGGAGGGGGTGTGACACGACAGTTCATAGTTCCAATACACTTTTTTCTTTCAAAAAAAGGAAATGTGTGGACATTTTCATTGCGTATGTGTGCTTTATTGGTGTACAGTCCACAGTGTGCATGTCCCAGTGACACACAGTGCCCCAAGTGCAGTCTCCATGCGATGAACACCAGCCGTGTGTGCTAGAAGCAGTGGTTGATGATACTTTGGCGCATGGCACGCCCCTCCTGTGCATCGCCTCCTCCATGTGGTGGCGCCCCATCTGCACCCTCCTCATCCTCATCCTCATCGTCAGGTGGTTGCAGTTCTGCGTCAGGGGGCAGGGGCACATTCCGTCTGACGCACATATTGTGCAGCATGACACATGCCATGACGATCTTTGCCACCTTCTCATGGCCATACAGGAGTGCCCCACCAGACCTGCTGAGGCTTCGGAACCGTGCCTTCAGGAGGCCGAATGTCTGCTCTATGACCACACGAGTACGTGTATGTGCACGGTTGAAGTCCTCCTCGTGCTGGTTCTGCGGGTTCCGGACTGGCGTGAGGAGCCACCTCTTCAGGGGGTAGGCTGCATCACCTGTATGTAGGCGAGAATGTATGTGTCAGTCATGTTGTCTGATCAGGAACATGATGTTCCACCATGGCAGGCATGGAAATGTTACCTTGGCTCACTTCTACATGCACTAATTGATTCACACTATGCAACCAGTATATGCTCATAGCTGCCATGGCCTGTTTTGCATGCCATCACCCTATGTATGCAGAGGGGTTTTGTGCATTGTGAGTGGCCTTCCTCTGTAACCGTTCTCTGTGTTACTCACAGCCAGGTGGAGTATGCATCATCCCCCCCCCCTTTCTGCCAGGTGGAGTATGCATCATCCCCCCCCCCTTTCTGCCAGGTGGAGTATGCATCATCCCCCCCCCTTTCTGCCAGGTGGAGTATGCATCATCCCCCCCCCTTTCTGCCAGGTGGAGTATGCATCATCCCCCCCCCCCTTTCTGCCAGGTGGAGTATGCACTGGTACGTCATTCCCATGCCCACTTCCATGACATAGCACTCACCGAGTAGCCAGGATCTTGGGCCTGCATGTCGCTCCATGTAGCGTGGTATTGTGGAGTTCCTCAGGACCATGGAATCATGGGTTGATCCGGGGAATCGGGCACAACAATGTGTGATGATCTTGTTGGAGTCACAGACCATTTGCACGTTGATAGAGTGGAACTGTTTCCGGTTGCGGTACGGTACCTCCATGGCACGTGGAACCACCAATTCCACATGGGTGCAGTCGATGGCACCAATGCAACCGGGTATGCTGGCTAGTGCATGGAAACCCACTTTGGTGTTTGCAATCTCCTGGCCAGTCCGTGGTAATGAGATGTGGTCGTCTGTGTGCTTGAGGAGGGCATCGAGCACTTGGATGAGTGTTCGTGAGAATAATGGTTGTGAAATGCCATGCAGGTGCCCCACTGTGTGCTGGTAGGTGCCTGTGGCCAGGAAGTGGAGTACAGCCACTACCTTCAGTAGGGGGGGGATGGCGGTTGGACTTTCTATCATGCTGACGATGTCGTCGTGTGTCATGTCTACGATGGCGGTGATGGTGTCCCGGTCCAAACGGTACAGGGTGTGGATCTGCTCAGCAGTGAGGTTGTTTGGATTGGCTCTGATGCGTGGGATTGGGGGCTGCCTGCGTGGTGGCACTGGCTGTGCTGGTGGGGCTTGCTGGGCCTGCCTTGCCCTCCTTCTCCTCCTGCGTCTCCTCTGTGCTGCCTGTTGTTGTTGTTGTTGTTGCTGTTGTAGTAGCACATGCATTGCTATCAGGTCCTCCAGCCCCAACATTGCTAGTCGTATTGGCATCATTGTGGAGTGTGACTGGGTGTGGGTAGGGGTGGGGTGTGCTCTTTTTGTACTCCCCTGAGTCTGTATTGCCTTCACCTGTGCTTTTTCTGTGCACCTGTGGCAGCTGCATTCACTTGAATTGGCCCTTTACGGTTGGTTCGCGATGGCGTTATTTGCACCATGGCGGTAAGGTACTTAGCGGCCTCGGTGATGGCGTTAGGTGCATGTCCGCTTGGGTCGGCATTTGCGTGCCTTTCCGCCATGGCGCTAAGTACGGTGTGGGCGGTCGCGTGCGCGCACCCTTAGCGCAGTTAGCGGCAGCGTTAACTACGATGCCGCTATTGGCATCGTAGTTTACGGTCAGGAGTCATGATCGGACCTGGCGGAAAACGATGGCGGTAAGCATTCACCGCCATCGTTTTTCACTTAGCGCCAGGGTCGTAATGAGGCCCAGTATGTCTTCGACAGGCCCGTATGAATGTCCATTTACCCGGACGCAGCCGTAAGGATAGGAGCAAGAATTGACACACGCGGCGTCAAGTTTTGAAAGAAGTAGACGCGGTTCATCCTTTCTTTTGGTAAGCTCTCTAAAACCTCTCTTGAACCGCTGTAAAAATGGGCGGGCTAGTATTATAAAAACGAATGTGACGGAATTGGATTGAGTTAGTGTTGAGCTAACATAGAGAATATTACTGTCCATAATAGGTCCAATAAACAACGACAAGAGATGAAATTGGGCATCTAGTTTTCCTCATGTGACACAGAGGAAATAAAAGGTAACACGATTTTATTTACGAGTGGTATTGAGCACAATGCTTGTAGATGCATGAAATAATGATAAGATGTGGCATGTTGCAACTGGTCACGTGAGTAGGGTAGTTACATAAAATAAAAGAAAGGACGTTTTTGTAGAACTAAAGAAATGCAGCCAGAGTAGATATGGTTGAGTATTTGGGTGGACTCATTGCCCCAATTCTGTCTCAATTAAAGAAAAGATAGTCCTTAAGCTATAAATAAATGTGAGGATATGTTTTCCTTGGTATATCCAAATTCTCTGACACAATACACAAAATCAGAGATGGCCCTAATTTAGATCCATGTTTGTTTTAATTTTTAGATTGTATGGTACACATCACGGTCCTAGTATGCAACACGTTGAATGGCACTACGTGAAGAGAATAACAAAGTGTCCTGAAGACAGAACTAATGAGAAATGCAAAAGAATATTGTTTTGTATGCATTTCTGAAATGGACATGGGTTCTAGAAACACATGTTAAGTGTTAAATGCAAAAGAAAATTGTTTTGTATGGATTTCTGAAATAGACATGGGTTCTAGAAACACATGTTAAGAAGTGTTGACACATCTATCCTCCCCTAAAAAAGGAGTTGTTACTTCTATCCTCCCCTAAAAAACGAGTGGTTTAATAGATACAAGAACTATTGTTGGCACATTTGTTTACAAATGATTTGGCATTTTGTGTCTTGATGCATGTACACTAATAATGAAATGGTGTTTTGAGAAAAATTATTTGGTTGTGTGAACCATTCGAACAATTATTTTTTTATAAGAATTGGTTTTACCATGATTATGTTCTATAAATGTATGAATATTAAAATATGTATGTTATTTTTGATAATTATGAGCTGTCTCTTGAATTATGTTGAATAGAATATGTGTGGATGTGCCAGGTGGATATTAGGAACAACCTTCTAGTTTAAAGGGAGGAAGCCGTTGTTGTGGGATTTCCCTTTGTACATGTTATATTGTAGTCCTTACCCAAACGGTCCCTAAAAAGAGGACAAATACAGCTCTGTATAGCTGATGTTTATGTACAACCCTTTGGCTGGTAGAGCCATCACTAATTTGGTTTAACAAATTGAGTATGACAAACTGTCAATATGGAGAATGTAAATATTGTTTCGTTTACAGGCAAACAATTAAAACGATTTTTTGATCTGCCATCGATTCTAGGTCAACCCACGCTGGTAGCACCAGTGGCCACACCACCTAATACTAATGATTTAGATCTGCTGACACAAAAAAAGAAGAAATTAATCTGTACAGAATCCCACGGTCAGCTAATGGTAGAGTACTTAAAATCAGGAGTAATACCAGAGGGGTTACAGGTTAGAAACATCACTAGGGTGTTTCTAGACAATCCAAAATTCATGGCGGGTTTCAGTGGTGTAGGCAACAAATGCTCCTGTGACTGGGTGATCCTGGTTATATCTACGGCAGAAGAAGAAGCAAAAAAACAAAAGGGAGAATTAACAACTCTTGACAAAAAAATCAGAGATGAATCTATAATACCAGAGATACAAACCCTACTTGACAAAATAGAGGAGACATGGAAAAATGTAATACCTTTACAATTGATAAGATGTTGTGGAAATTGAAAAAAGATGTTCAAAATTCTAAAGAGGAGGTTACCTATCCCTACCTTGTTGCGGGCTTTTTCACACAAAGTAACACTAACCAAGGTAACAGTGCGGGCATTAACAATAGACTACCATTTAAGAAATTTGTCACCTTCTCCAATTCGTCGAATAGTAGTGACGCAGGTTCAAGCAATGGCCCTCAGACCAACCAAAGTGGGAACTTACAAACAGGTCGTCCTTTTCAGTCCCGAGGCAGACGGGGGAGACCACGCCAACCAGGGAGCCACGGGATGCGAACCCGCCAGTGGCAACCACCGCCAAAGACATGGTAATGCCTATATTTACTTTGAGTACCCATGTACTAACAACTTTTGAGAACCAAGTCCTAAGTAAAGGTTTGACTTTTGTACCTGCAAATAAGGCTGACCCCTTAAAGACTGAGATTGAGATGAGGAATTTCTTTTGTATCATAAGATTGAAATATTTCTTTCGGGATGCAGAGGGCCAATGATCAAAACAACAAAGTACTTCTGGTCTAAAACCACCCTCAAATTTCACTCCTGGGGCTCTAATGGTCTCACCTGAGATCATTAGTTTTGAGAATAATGTTCTCCGGGATATGAGAACATTGGTAAAAACAAAGAATATCTACAAGGACAATCTATCGAGAGAGGAAAGAAAGGCGTTGAAATCATTGGCAGATAACAATCTTTTTATCATCAAACCGGCAGATTAGGGGGGCGGAGTGGTATTATGGGGCATTGAAGCTTATAATGCAGAAATTAAGAAACAACTTTGCAACCTTGTCTTCTATAAACCATTACCCTGTGGCCCTACTACGATGATCCTAGATGAGATCACTAGTCTTATGACTTTTGCTGAACAAGAAAGGTGGATAGACAGTGATGAAAGATCTTTCCTTATCCAACAAAATCCGACCACTCCGGCATTGTATTGTCTGCCGAAAATGCATAAAGATGCAAATTGTACGCCTGCACGACCAATTGTGGCAGCTATTGGTTCTATTTTGGAACCACTTTTAATCTACACAGACTTCTTTTTGAGACCGTTCGTTGTGAAAATGCGCTCCTTTATCCAGGATACCACGTATATGATCCACATTTTGGAAAATGTAACTACGACTTCAGAGGACCTTTTTGCGACACTTGATGTGGAGGCCCTCTACACCAGCATTCCTCAAATGAAATGCATTAACATCATGCAAGGTGTGTTGGAAATGAGAGAGGATAAAACCGTTCCCTCCAACTTCATTACGGAGTGTATCAAACTTACATTGGCTAATCATTTTATTCTTGTTGATGGTAAGTTTTAGTTACAACAACATGGCACAAGCATGGGCTCGACTTTTGCCACAGATCTGGCGAACCTTTTTATGGACGACTTGGAAGGTCGTTCAGTCTACGCAGAGGACAATCCTTTCAAACATCTGATGAAAACTTGGCATAGGTATATTGACGACATCTTCATGTTATGGACAGGGAATAGACAAGATTTAGATCTGTTCCTGATATGGCTGAACCAACAAGAACCTTGCATTAACTTTGCAATGACCTCAAGTGTCACTAAGATCTCTTCTTTAGATCTAGAGATCTATAAAGGCACCAACAACACTATAGGTATGACACTTTTCAGGAAATCAACTGATAAAAATTCATTGTTATTGTTTAATAGCTACCATCCGGCAAGTCTACACGAGAATTTACCCTTTGGCCAATTCTTTCGTATAAGAAGGAATTGCAGCCTGAAAGAGGATTTCGATATTAATAGCAAATACCTATCTGCAAGACTAAAACAACGGTGCTATCCGCCTCATGTGATACTTAGATCTTTTAAGAGAGCCAGAAATACTAATAGACAGGACTGCCTTCAGAAACAACTTAGGGCTAAAGAAGATAAAATCACAAGTGTATCAACTTTTTCGCTCATTAGCAATGCCCTACGGCGAAGCATATTGAAAAATTGGAATATGGTCAACACAGATGATTTTTCGATCAAAAAACCACGTTTGGCGTTTAAACGCATGTCAAACTTACGCGACAAATTGGTTCACACGTACAAGGAAGTGCACCCAGTGAATGACCAGACCACATTGTGGAACATGCAACCTGTCGTGGGCCACTATAAATGTGGAAAATGTTCAGCATGCAATTTGACATCAAATACAAAAGAAATAGATCTGAAAGGCCGAAAAATGGACATTAAAATTTTTTTCTAATTGCAATACGAAATGGCCAATATATGTGATTAGGTGCCCATGTGGGCTATTGTATGTTGGAAAGACAAAGAGACCCATAAGACAAAGGATCTGTGAACACAGATCCTGTGTCAAAAATAATGTGCCAGATAAACCATTAACGGCTCATTTTGCACTAGCAAAGCACACCCATGAAGATATACGTTGGTATATAATTCAAACACTGGGACCTCATCCGAGAGGAGGAGATAGGGATTTATGACTGAGAAAACTGGAACAAAAATGGATGTTTGACCTCAACACAGTGAAAGATGGCCTTAATATTGCCATATAGTGGGGTCTTTTCATCCACTAAATATAAGCCCCTTTTAAAAACAAATATTAACAGGCAATATCCACCTTAGTTATGACGATGGAGACATACACTGTTGGGTTGCCCTAACTACGTGTCCCAGTCTTAAATACCGAATTGGTATAAGGAACGTCTGTCATCAATATTTCCTTTAAAATATACCAGTCATTAATGAATTGTGGAAGTATAATTCATGAGCGGCATAGTTAAAAATAATTTCATTGCCCACACCCAGTTGGAGCGATATTACTGCCACATTCACGTAGATACTGGCAATGTTGCCAATATTCAATGCATCTTTTAAAATGGCGGTTCGCCGTCACCCAATTTGCACAGGTTGTAAAGTAGGTTGTGGCTAATAGACCCACTCGTGTCCAATCATTGAAAAGAAGACGGTATATAGAAACGACGTCACCGCGCATACCTGATGTGCATCGATCACATTACCCAAATTGATCACATCGGTCCAAGTGTAGGCGTTGTGGAGTTCGAACGCGAGTGAAAGAAGACGGGGCGACACCTTGGAGAAATCCAGGTAAACTTCCGAAATAAGAGGCATTTGATGCACGCAAAAGAGTTGGGACATTTATTTACTCCTGACACTATGGGCCTCATTACACGGATGGCGGTATTGGCACATGGACCAAGGTGCTATTACCATTAACGGTGACCGTTAACCATTACCGCCATCCGTGTAATGAGGCCCTATGTCTTCGACAGGCCCGTATGAATGTCCATTCACCCGGACGCGGCCGTAAGGATAGGAGACAGAATTGACAAAATTATAAAGAGGAGGTTACCTATCCCTACCTTGTTCCGGGCTTTTTCACACAAAGTAACACTAACCAAGGTAACAGTGCGGGCATTAACAATAGACTACCATTTAAGAAGTTTGTCACCTTCTCCAATTCGTCGAATAGTAGTGACGCAGGTTCAAGCACTGGCCCTCAGACCAACCAAAGTGGGAACTTACAAAGAGGTTGTCCTTTTCAGTCCCGAGGCAGACGGGGGAGACCACGCCAGCCAGGGAGCCACGGGATGCGAACCCGCCAGTGGCAACCACCGCCAAAGACATGGTAATGCCTATATTTACTTTGAGTACCCATGTACTAACAACTTTTGAGAACCAAGTCCCAAGTAAAGGTTTGACTTTTGTACCTGCAAATAAGGCTGATCCCTTTAAGACTGAGATTGAGATGAGGAATTTCTTTTGTATCATAAAATTGAAATATTTCTTTCGGGATGCAGAGGGCCAATGATCAAAACAACAAAGTACTTCTGGTCTAAAACCACCCTCAAATTTCACTCCTGGGGCTCTAATGGTCTCACCTGAGATCATTAGTTTTGAGAATAATGTTCTCCGGGATATGAGAACATTGGTAAAAACAAGGAATATCTACAAGGACAATCTATCGAGAGAGGAAAGAAAGGCATTGAAATCATTGCAAGATAACAATCTTTTTGTCATCAAACCGGCAGATTAGGGGGGCGGAGTGGTATTATGGGGCATTGAAGCTTATAATGCAGAAATTAAGAAACAACTTAGCAACCTTGTCTTCTATAAACCATTACCCTGTGACCCTACTACGATGATCCTAGAAAAGAATGTTGTTTTGTATGCATTTCTGAAATGGACATGGGTTCTAGAAACACATGTTAAGTGTTAAATGCAAAAGAATATTGTTTTGTATGCATTTCTGAAATAACATGTGTTTCTAGAACCCATGTCTAAGTGTTGACACATCTATCCTCCCCTAAAAAAGAGTGGTTTGATAGATACAAGAACTATGGTTGGCACATTTGTTTACAAATGATTTGGCATCTTGTGTCTTGATGCATTTACACTAATAATGAAATGGTGTTTTGAGAAAAATGATTTGGTTGTGTGAACCATTCGAACAATTATTTTTATAAGAATTGATTTTACCATGATTATGTCTTATAAATGTATGAATATTAAAATATGTATGTTATTTTTGATAATTATGAGCTGTCTCTTGAATTATGTTGAATAGAATATGTGGGTATGTGCCAGGTGGATATTAGGAACAACCTTCTAGCTTAAAGGGAGGAAGCCGTTGTTGTGGGATTTCCCTTTGTACATGCATATAATATGTGCCTGCGCTGTTGCCATAAAATCATGTTTGAGAGGATAAGAGGATCTCTGCCGCTACTAGACAGTCTGATGGTCAATGTTTGATTTAGATTTTAATTGCATTCCAAGTTATTACCGGTTCAGTACCATAGCAATACATGCATTTATGGAAATCCACACAATAATTTCTTATATTATTTCAGTTTCTTGCTCTAAAAACACTAATTCCAAGTTTCTTTTTTCAGTCCAACAGTGTAACGATCTGCAGGAACAAAGCATTTTTAAAAGGAGTCCTGTGGAGGAATAGACGGGAAAATGATTTTCCAAGAAGACTTTTCCCATGACGGCTAACGCCCCAGCGACACCTTCTCAGGATGCAGAGAATCATTCCCACTTTCTCCACTGCAGCCTCTGGAAAGCTTATGGATGTCAGAAGAGCTTAGAAGGCACATAACCTCTTGTACCCACTGGGTACCATACACTGAAGATATTAACCATCTAATGACGAGTACCTCATTTACCGTACCAGGGAATGTAGATGTGCACAGGAAATAGGCCACGTACATGTACTGAATGTAGCAAGGGGTACATTGATTGCATGTAGATATAAGAGAACCACAAAAGAAAATCTGATCCTGGGACAGGCGCATGCATGCATTGAATGCAACACAACTTTCTTTATAAAGTTAAATGCTAGGCACAATCTTAAAATAAGCACAGGTAACTGTAATCCTGAACAATACCACTGCCGTACGCTCAATGTTACACCACTCTTTCTGGGAGCACAAAGGCCAAAAAACTACAAAGGAGTGGAAAGCCCACAAGAGAAGGATTGGAATGACTTACAAGCCTAACCATCAGAAGTTTGCATGGTGGAAATCATTGTAGAAACCGATTCCCAAATGTCGGCAAGTTGAAGCCACTGATGCCCCATGGCCAGCATAACCAGCTAAACACCACCTTCTCTGGCACCGGGGATGGCTGACGTGGTTGCTGAAGTACATTGTAAATGTTGACAACGGCACAGCAGCACCTGCCAGAGTAGCATCTGAAGACACTGAGCTGCACTTACGAAGCGTAAAAGGGAAGTATGTGGTCATGCAGAACGTTGCGCTGGCATGCCCTGCCATCTTAATAATGTACATTCAAGTGATTGCTATTATGCAGAAAGATACCTGCCCAAGGGATGTACTTTCCGGTTGAGTGACTGTATATGAGTACTGACTGTATGAAAGTATCTTTTATAAGGAGAAAATGAACAAGACTTACAGTAATGTATTCAGGAGCTATTAGCTAATAAGATAGCACTGCGGGTTACACATTGACAGTTGAGATATGTGTGTATTCTTCAGGACACAGGTTACAATCCTGGCAAGGCCAACTCAGTCACTCAACATTCCGAGGTTAAGTGAAAAACAACTTCACATGGTTAATGTTAATTATGTATATTATGTTCTATGTGCAGAGCTTTAGTGAAAAAATATATATACAACAAATTAAAATGATTACTGCAGGGAGTGAACATATGAACTCCAGTTCTGGAAGGATTTTTTTAGAATGAGATAGCTTTATAACCCGAATGCCCACTGAATGGAGTAGACTGTATACATGTTCCGAGTGCAGAAGAGTATTTTGTAACAGTTCCCACTTAAAGAGACATCACGCAGGACACACCACACAGGGAGCACTTAAAGGCACTAGAGCAAATGATAAAGCTTTAATAACGCAGGAAAATTAAGCAGAAGCATCACACTGAGAAATAACAATGCCCCAAAGCAACACCTTCAAATGTACACCATGAATAACTGATTTAAGTGTACAGGGGGAATCAAGGCTTTCATTATAAATCAAAAGGTGATCAGGCACCTGACACCACTGTTGAAAACCATACAAAGGGACTGAGTGTGGCAACGCTTTCTTATCAAATAGAAAGCTGAGGCTATATCAGCCAACTCCCACTAGTGTTAAATACTACATATTAACTAAGTGTGGGAACGCTTTTATTACTAACTCTCAGCTAATTCTACAACAGAACGCTCAAACTGGCAAAAAACCATTTAACTGTAGTGAGTGTGACAAGACATTCATTACAAATAAACAGCTCATCATGAATCGCAGAATGCAAACGTGCGAGAGACCATGCAAATGTACAGAGTGTGAGAAGGCTTTCATTACAAAAAGTCACCTGATGCGTCATCAGGCAGTACACACTGGAGTGAAACCATTTAAATGTACAGTGTGTGACAAGGCTTTTGTTACAGAGGCGTGCCTGATCAGGCATCAGGCAGTACACATTGGTGTGAAACCGTTTAAATGTACAGTGTGTGACAAGGCTTTCGCTATAAAGGTATGCCTGCAGGTCCATCAGGCAGTACACACTGGCATGAAAACATTTAAATGTACAGAGTGTGATAAGGCTTTCACAAGAAAGACATACCTGAATCTCCATCAGGCAGTACACACTTGCGTGAAACCATATAAATGTACAGAGTGTGACAAGGCTTTCACTACAAAGAGAGAGCTGATGCAACATCAGACAGTACACACTGGCATGAAACCATATAAATGTAAAGAGTGTGACAAGGATTTCATTACAAAGAGAGAGCTGATGCTACATCAGGCAGTACACACTGGTGTGAAACCATATAAATGTACAGAGTGTGACAAGGCTTTCATTACAAAGAGCGAGCTGATGCTCCATCAGGCAGTACACACTGGAGTGAAACCATTTACATGTACAGAGTGTGACAAGGCTTTCATTACAAAGAGAGAACTGATGCTACATCAGGCAGTACACACTGGTGTGAAACCATATAAATGTACAGAGTGTGAAAAGGCTTTCACTAGAAAGGCATACCTGATGTTTCATCAGACAGTACACACTGGTGTGAAACCATATGACTGTACCGAGTGTGACAAGGCTTTCACTAGTAAGACATGCCTAATACGCCATCAGGCTGTACACACTGGAGTGAAACCATTTACATGTACAGAGTGTGACAAGGCTTTCACTAGAAAGACGCTGCTAATGCTGCATTGGACAGTACACACTGGCGTGAAACCATATAAATGTACAGAGTGTGACAAGGCTTTCGCTAGTAAGACACTCCTAATGCGCCATCACACAGTACACACTGGCGTGAAACCATTTAAATGTACAGAATGTGATAAGGCTTTCAGTAGAAAGACATACCTGAATCTCCATCAGGCAGTACATACTGGCGTGAAACCATTTAAATGTACAGAGTGTGACAAGGCTTTCACTAGTAAGACACACCTAATGCGCCATCAGGCAGTACACACTGGCGTGAAACCATTTAAATGTACAGAATGTGATAAGACTTTCACTAGAAAGACATACCTGAATCTCCATCAGGCAGTACACACTGGTGTGAAACCATATAAATGTACAGAGTGTGACAAGGCTTTCATTACAAAGAGCGAGCTGATGCGCCATCAGGCAGTACACACTGGAGTGAAACCATATAAATGTACAGAGTGTGACAAGGCTTTCATTACAAAGAGAGACCTGATGCGACATCAGGCAGTACACACTGTAGTGAAACAGTTTAAATGTACTGAGTGTGACAAGGCTTTCATTAGAAAGGGAGACCTGATGCTACATCAGGCAGTACACACTGGAGTGAAACCATTTAAATGTACTGAGTGTGACAAGGCTTTCATTACAAAGAGAGAGCTGATGCTACATCAGGCAATACACACTGGAGTGAATACATGTAAATGTACCTAGTGCAACAACGCTTTGAGTTCAAAAGAAGGTCTGAAACATCAAAGTATTCAAATTGGCGTTGAACCATAGAAATATATGAAGTGTATAAACAGACATCTGATGCTACATCAGGTAGCTCACACTGGCATGAAAACCTGTAAATGCTTGACAATACTTTCATTACAAACACACATCTAATACAACATCAGAGCACGCACACTGGAGTGAAAGCGTAAACATGTACAGAGTGTGACAAGGCTTTCATTACAATTAGCAACCTGATCAGACACCAGATAATTCAAACCATACATGTGTTCTGTGTGTGGCAAAGCTTTCGCTCATTCAGAGGGTCTCTCAGTGCATCAAAAATACCACAATGGTGTGAAATCATATACATGTACTAAGTGTGGCAAGGACTTCATTACAAAGAGACAGCTGATCAGTCATCAATTAACTAATTCTAACTAAGAACATACAAATCTTTGTGCCAAAAGCGTTCTATCGTTACATCAGAAATGCTTCACTCTGTGAAACCATATATGTGTTCTAAAGTCCAGAAACACTTTCAATTAAAGCATTAACTAATATAGCACCATCATAACTTCTGAGGATGAATGGGAATGTCATGATGGTGATCAGGTTTACAAGAATAATATATTGGTACAAAGAATTCATACAAGTTAGACGCCATGTGAATGTTCTCACAGTAAAAAATACTTTTCACAAAGAGTTGACTACTATTCCCGTACCATATAAATCTACTGAGTTTGTCCAGGCTTTTATCTAAAAGAAGATCTGACGCGATATCGAAACGCTCCCGCAGCAGAACAGTATGCATTGTCTGGATGTTCCAAAGCTTTCTGGCTGAAGTTTGCTCTATTGCAACATCGGAAATACTGCACTGTGTTATGGCAGAAGAGGAAATAGGACTGATCAGTTTAGGGATTTGAGAAAGTAAGAAGGCTGATTACTGCAGGTAAAGTGGTGAGCAACGGGTATTGTTATTTGTTTTTATTGGTCTTCTGCCTAGGTGGCCATTTTTATCACTGATCGTTTCTGAACTGTGCTGGGTATTATCTGCGGCTCTACGTGCTTCTCATCCTTTTTAGGAAGCCCTCAATAGATTAATTCCTGAAAGAGGTTCATGATAGCACAGGGCTTTGAGGATACCCTTGACTACATTCATTTCTGACAGAGGTTCATGATAGCATGCGGTTCTGGTTGCCCCGTGGGTGTAATCTTGCAGTATCTCCCAGAAGCCTATGCATATCTTCCTTGGTATGTGTTGTAGATTTCCTGTGCTTTGAATGTTGAAAAAAAGAAGAAGCAGATTCTGAAAGATTTAAATATGGACCATAAACAATATTCAGTGATTGGGTCTCAAATATAGTTATCAAAAAATGAACCGATCCAGTAATCAAAGTGCAAACAAAGATGCAACAGTATTTGTTTTTCCATTAATTAGCTCTGTATTTGATGATTTACGGTGTGTCCCTCTCCCTTTGTGTCTGTCCACTAGCTTTTGTGTGTCTTTTTGAACATAATTTAAGATTGTTAAAATGTGTTTCTGCTCCTAAAGGTTTTTCATTTTAGGAATGGATTTAGGATGTGTATTGTATTCATTTTATGTTGCTTTCTATGTGGAATCACTTTTTTTTCCAGCTCTGTTAGCTCTTAAATAAAAATTATAATTGGAATAAAGAAATACTAGACTGGTGTGAAACCATATCAGTTTTCTAAATCGTAAAAAGAGACAGCTGTTGTTGCAGCCAGGAGGCACAATTTGATTGCATGAAGTGCCACACCGCTTGGATTAAACCAACTGATACAACTGAGAATCACTTTAAATATACTGGGTGTACCAAGTGTTTCATCATAAAGAAACCTCTCATGATAAGGTTGAAGAACCTTACTGGCGAGAAAGCATGAGGGTGTCCTGTATTTGATCAGGCCTGTTCAAGAAAAACACTGATCTGGTGCAGCGGCATTCAAGCCATTTAGTGTCCCAGTGGGTGGGGGGAGAAAGGTATGGCTTTCTAGCCACGGTGTCAAATTTCCATAGTTACAAAAAAACACTTGGTTTGGGCTACTGCCGCACCCATTGCAGCAAGGCAGCCCAGTACAACATGGCCCCTGCTGCACATGCTCAGTGTAATGGGGCAAAGTCTATGGGGATGGGGCTCACCCAGGAAAGACATACAGCCTGGAATCATGCTTCCTCTAACACGTGGAATATGCTTCCATGCAGTTTCGAAGGTTTTTCCACTGAATTTTAAAGGTTTCATTGCTATGCATGTTTCATGCTAAATCTGATAACCTTAACTCTCTCCTAACTAAAGAAAGCTTTTCACTGAATTTCAAGGATTTTGTTATACTATAGTTTCTTCAGGCCGACTAGCAATGAATGGCCTTCGGCCGTTGCCACTTTGCACCAGTAGGTTTCTTTGGGGCCCACCAGCTGTGCCCTTGGGCGCATAAATACATTACCCCCTGCCTAGGAGAAGTGAGTAGTAAAGCATGATACCTATAATCATCAAACTAGGCTTGACAGGTTTCCATGCCCCTTTTGGACCGGATATCCAGCCCCTATGATGTCACTTCTGGCACGTGACCTCATAAGGTGTGCCCCTGAAGTTCCGCCTGGGCAAACATCCCAACCCGGAAGTGCTGCAGGTGTGTTTAACAGGAACTTGGTCCTTAGCGGGGATGTCCCACAGGATGTGACATCATAGGGGTTAGCAGGAAGGTCCCCCCAAAGCCTGGAGTCCCTAGGGGCCCCAGGGGTTCGTCCCCTGGATGTCCTCCGCCCTTCAAAACTCAGCACCACACTTCCAGGTCTTTGTGGGTGACATCCGGAGGATCCGCCGATGGGGTCTCCTACAAAGACCCGGAATTGTGGCGTTGGGTTTTGAATGGTGGGGTGCATGGAGATGATGTCTGAGCGGCGGCCATCTATAGAGGTGGAGCGTGTAGGGTGCATATATACAGAGGGGTTTGGTGTGATGTACAAGCCACTCCTGAAGCCCTAGAAAAACCTGATAGCTCAAAGACCGCAAGACCGGGAATTATGATGCACTACAGCTACTACTCTAAGGACAATACAGAGGCCGAGGATTTGAAAGCCATTCAAAAATAGTACATCCCTGAAAGTCCGCCGGCACCGGCTCTAGCCGTCGACGGGGACCCTGATGATGCAGCGGCTATGGATAAGACACGGGAAAGCCAGCCTGGGATCATCGACTCTGGTGTAGATGACCCCTACACTGATGCAGACTACGTAGATATGGATAAGGCTGTTAAGGCTCTTAAGGAGTTGCTGTATGAGGATCTGAATGTTTTAGAGCAGCTGTTTCCAGAGGCCGCAATGACCCCGGCGTTAGACACAGCATCCGATGAAGACAGGTTGTTTATGGACGTCACTAGCGCCTCTGTGCTGGAAGATGCTGGGTCTGAAACGTGTACTATGGCAAGTAATAAAGCAAGGCTGGGGTGTGCGGGTGTGTGTGTGTGTGTGAAAAACCTGTGAAAACATATGCTCAAGAGTTAAACTTCTTTCTTTTTTGAATTGCAGAAAATGCCAGAAAAGCTTGACGGCGCGGTGGGCCTGACCAACGCATTTAACGCTGTCAATTATTATTGCGTGTGCTGTTCTAAAAAGGGTCGAAAGCTCAGCATTCCCAGACGCTGATATGTGTAAGAAATGTGACATTTTGAAACGTTTTGAAATTTCTGATGAGGAAGAAGATGTAAATATGACCTTTTTGGAGACTGTAACGGTTCAAACTTTTGCGGCGTCTGTTGTGAAAACATGTTTGAAGCGTGATTATTACCGATGGTGTGAAGGGCATAAATGTGGAGACCCGCAGCAAGATGCACATGATTGTTTACTCCCGACTTATCAATCTGGAGCAATACGGGGGATATGTCAGATGTTGAAGTCATATAACATTTATCAGATGCTTAAATGTGTTTATAAAACCATGGGTATGCGTGTACATGCTAGTATGGCAGGGCTACTAACAAAAACAATCCTGGAAATACACACGTGTCGCAAGATTTTTAGAAACATGTTTAATGCAGAGATACTTTTCTAACCTGTTCAGTCTTAGGAACAACCATCAGGGGTGTCCGGTACTGCAAAAGCTTTTTTTTTTAAAAGATAAAAATACAATAAACCTGATCCTTATACGTGTACCGTTGTTTCTAGGGTAGCGTTTCTGGAGGACAAGCCGGGCATGTGGAGCGCTACCTGACGCCTGAACGTATGTGTGTGGAAAAACATTTATACGCTATGCTGAAAGCGAGAATAGCTGGAAACAGCCCACACCTGTTGTGGGTTTTTTTTACACCGGGACTCCGATATGCGCAGACTTGTGAAAGTGCAATCTGTATAAGGGACATCTCTAACATCATCAAGATGCCGGCTTGAGATGAATACGGTTCTGTATTCCGATACAATTTGGGATCTTTATACCTGCGTCCTAGAACCGTGTTGCAACACCACGTGGCTGAAATGTATGCAAGATACCTCTGCCTTAAAGGTCGTATTTTACAAGCCTCTGAACTATCTGAGCTGTTAAATGCTACGAGTATCTGGTGCCTACAGAGTTACAGGTGGGGCAACCACGTCGATGTGTATAGCTTGTTATGTAATGCGTCCAATAAAATATCAGCGTTGGTAACGGTTCGTCATCCCGTACATGTATACTAATCAGTATAAAAAAAGTAAAAATAAAATGTTATACACCAACCCTGTGTCTGGTTATTTTTTTGTAGTGCTTCAATGGATAACAACACGCATTCAAGATTGCATAAAAGCTATTATGATAAATGCAGTGTTGGGAGATATGGGGGTGTTGATGCGCTTTATCGAAAATTACAGCATGATAAACACCCCATCACACGCGGAGCTGTCAAGACCTGGCTATTTGGTCAGGAGACGTATACCCTCCATAGAAATGCTAGAAAATGTTTTAAAAGAAGAATGACCTTTGCAGCCTCGAAAGACAAGCAGTGGCAAGCTGACCTGGTGGATGTTTGTACCCTTGAAAAGCAGAACTCAGGTGCACGGTACATCCTGACGGTGATAGATGTTTTATCAAAATACACGTTTGCCGAGGCCTTGAGGGATAAGACTGGTGCAAGAGTGGCTGCGGCCTTCAAGCATATCTTCAGCAAGGGCCGAGTACCTGTAAAATTATAAACTGATGCCGGTAAGGAATTTCTGAATAGGCCCCTCCAAAACATTCTAAAGCAACACAGTGTGCATCATTTTATAACACACACTGAGGTTAAAGCAGCGTTTGTTGAACGTTTTAATCGAACCCTGAAATCTAAACTATGGAGGTATTTCATAGCCTATAATACGCAACGCTATGTGGATATATTACAGACTTTTATCGATGTGTATAATGACAGCTACCACCGGTCTATCAAAATGCCTTCCAGGTCTGTAATCTCTGAAAACTCATTGTCAGCGTGGCGGAACCTGTATGCTGGAAGACTATCGGAGAAGACCAAGAAAACAGCCTTCTGCGTAGGGGACCACGTTCAAGTATCCAAGTTAAAAGGTGTCTTTACAAAAGGTTACCATCAATCCTTTACTGATGACATTTTCATAGTGGCAAAAGCATCCGTGAAAGAGTTGAATGATTATGCTGGTGAAGTTGTAAGCAGTAATTTCTACACAGAGGAGTTACAAAAGGTGGTTGACGATCCCCAGCGTCTTTATAGGGTTGAAAAAATTATTCAGAGTAAAGGTAAGTGGTCTAAGAAACAGCATCTGGTAAAATGAGTAGGTTGCCCTGAGAAATTCAATAGTTGGGTCAACGCAGCATCTCTAGAGGATCTAAAAAACAGAGACGCTCCCTGAGAAGAAGAAGAAGATGGAAAACACTGGCTTTTATATCACCTTACCCAGTAACGCCTCTTTAGATATATTCCCGAAAAACAAAATATCGATTATTCTGTTAAACTGGCTAAACCCGTTAATTTAAAAGGTCAGTGGGAAGCGGGGCTGATGGAGATTCAGTACTCCCATACGTGGGACACCCAGGACAAAAAAGATTCCTGGTATACCATCAGACGTGGAAAACCTGCTGAATTGATAAACGAGGGTTTTCCTCACGGCTTCTACCCCACAATACAAGCGCTGCTAGGTACTATCAACAAATCGATTGCAAGTCTCTAGCGCTATGCAAATATACACCTGTTTCTAAATAACTCCCACCGGAAAGTATTTGTAAGATCTCCCAATCTTACTGTGGAGTTTATATGTAGAGGGAAACTTTGGATGGTGTTGTGGAACGTTCAACATATAAAAAATAATATGAAAAATACGGACAAAACACGTACAGATATTGATGGTCGATTTTACAGCCTCTTGATCTACAGCGATATTGTAGAATACCAAAGAGTTGGTGAGTCATATGCCCCCCTGATGCGAACCTCACAAGTCAAGGATGAAAATAACGGCATTGTTAATGTACTATACATGAAGCCTGATTATATTCCAGTTTCTAAGTGTCATTTTGACACCATCACATTCAGATAAGGGACGATCACAGTGATCTGGTCTCATTTAAATATGGGGAGGTCCTGGTGAAACTACACGTGCGCCCTAGATGGGAGAGAGACAATGGCCCTCATTACAAGTCAGGGGGTGGACCATGGTGCTATTAGCACCATGGTCCATGCCGGATTCCGCCATGGTGGATGGCGGAATTTCCGCCCCATTCCAAGGTGAGTGGGGCGGTAATTCCTCATTCACCATTTGCCCTTCCTCATTCCCATTTTTGCCCCATAGGGCATAATGGGGATGGGGAAGGCGCTAATTACGGCACCTTGGACTTTAACGCCTGCAAAAAGCAGGCGTTAAAGTGTGAATCAGGTGTTAAGGGTTAACGGCGCCGACGGCGCCGTTAAACCCTTAACGCCTGACTTGTGATGAGGGCCAATGAGAGCATGGTGATCACGAAGAATTATTGGGAGCCGCACACTTATTGGCATTATTACCGCAGACAGGCCGGTTATGGAAATCAGCCCTACTTCCAAGGCACGCCTGTGATGTGTGGTGAGGGTCTAGGCAGTATTTTCAGAAGTCTTTTTCAGAGGGCCATGCCCTTCCTGCGCAAAGGGTTTGAATAAGCCAAGCCGCATATGAAAGCAGCTGCTACAAATATTGCTAAGGATGTGGTGTCTACTGCAACAACTTCCATCGCAAATCGTTTCAACCAACCAGCACAAGAGGGTTCTGGCCTGGTTTACGTGGGTAAAAGCCCGGCAAAAAGAAAAAGGTGAGCTTCGCACAGGCGGGGGCCTCCAAAGCCGCATAAAAACAAAGATCAACAACTAGATCCGCTCAGAAGACAAAACGTATGACAAAGAACAGATGGGGCAAGCGAAATAAAAACCGATCCAGCATCAATATTTTCTAAAAGATGGCATTTATCCATTCTGTCTCGGGGGAATGTGTGAAATCGGAACTAGACCTGTTTGCCGTGCCGCCCCTAGCGGCACTATCATCATTAGCCCCCATCGAGTTTTACATATCGGGCCCAACGGAGATGAACCTGGATCTGAATGACAACTTACTCTACCTAACCTGTAGAATAACTAAAGAGGATGGGACAGCTATCGGAGCGGCTGCCAAGGTGGCCACGATTGCCTACTCGGTGGCCACCCTTTTCAACCAGGTGGACATTACTCTAGGTGATTGCTTGATTACACAGAGTGTCAATATGTACGCCTATACAGCGTACCTTGAAAGCATTCTGAACTACAGCAATGACACTTTGGACACCCAGCTCACTGCAGGGCTTTTTTATAAGGACACGGCGGAACATATGGAGGATTATGGTCTAGATGGAAACAACAAGGGTTTTATAAAGAGATCATTGTATGCGACTGGTAGCAGAAATTTTGATTTACTAGGGCGTCTACACGCGAATCTGTTTTTCCAGGAGAAACTTATGGTGAATGGTATTGATCTGAAAATTAAACTCTCTCGAAATAAAGACGCTTTCTGTCTTAACAGTGATGATGCAGAAACCTACAAACTGGTAATAGTATCAGCGAATGTATTCATTTAAAGGGTCAACGTGTCATCTACGGTCAGACTCGCTCATGCTTACGCTCTACAAGTATCTAACTTGAAATACCCTGTGGAGAGGACCTCCTTGAAAATCTTCAGTGTACCAGCGGGCAGCCGTGTCGCCAGTCAAGATAACTTATTCTTGGGACAGCTACCCAAAATAATCATTATTTGCTTTGGGGATAACACCGCTTTTTTAGGGGATTACACAAACAATCCTTTTAATTTTAAACATTACAACATTAACTACGCTGCTATTTTTAAGGATTGGGTTGTCATACCCGCCAAAGCTTACAGCCCTAGTTTTCAACAGAAAAATACAATAAGGGAGTATCTGGGACTGGTCTCCACCAGCGGCAAGCACATGCGTGATAAAGGATTTGTGATACCGCGTGACGACTACGACGGTGGTTACACCTTGGTGGCTTTTGATTTGAGACCCGATAATGCATCAACAGGACATTATAATCTGATTAGGAATGGTAATTTACACCTTGAGGTACAGTTTGCTGCAAATTTACCAAGTACTGTGAATCTTATTATTATGGCCCTATTTGACTCAGTCATAACACTCAACAATCAGCAGCAGGTGCTGTACGATATGTAATGGATACCTACCAGATCATGCGTTTCCTGCGTAAAGACAAACATGCTGTGAAAACATTTCGAGGCGTGTAGTCGTGTGATAACATTCCAATGGATATACCTGGTGAGCTGCCCATCAGCTTTGTGGTGAACACAGATCCCCAGCATCAAGGAGGCACACATTGGATAGCTATGCTTATAGACGCTGATGCAATAACTGTTTTTGATAGTCTGGGGTGTTTCCCAAGCCACCCTATATACAACAGTGATCTATTGGACTATGTTAAACATATAGCACCTGTATTACATTATCATAGAGCTCAGATGCAGCATTCTGAAGCCGTGAAATGTGGGCAGCACGCTTGTTACTTTGTATCTAAAATTTCTGAGAAACAATCACTGCGGTCTGTTATGCAATCCTATTCTCTTGATCTCAGACAAATTGATCAGATGGTTGCGGATTTTGTGAAAAAGTGTAAATATCGCCAGCCACCTGTAAATGTATATAGTTTTTGTCAGAAATGTAAGCGTGTTACTAACCAGTAGATATGTGTACAGGTCTAAATAAAAACATCTTGTACTTTTAAACAACAGTCTCCTTCTTACTTGTGTACTGTTTAATTAATATTTTTTAAAAAACAAAATGTTGTGCTAGACATGCTTGAAATAATTAGATGCAAAACGTGTGGTTGGTATAAATAATAATGGTATTTTATTACAAACAGAACCTTTGTTTATACAGTTTGTAGGGATATAGATATAAAAGCATTTACATAAACACATATTTTATTACAAACAGCGCCTTTGTTTAATCAACAGGTTTGGGTATACTTATAAAAAACAGATACATAAACCCATATACATATACACATTACAATGGTTAAACATGGCTCTTAAAATTAAAAAAACACACAGTTACACACTAAACCTGGCCTCGCGTTTGGGTTTCTTTTTTTTTCTTTTCTTTAAGGAAATATCTAGGGAATCAACATCCTCTGATGGGGTTTTAACACCTGTGTCTTTCAATGTCTCAAGCAGCTCGCGATGCCCCATATTTCCCACTAAAGTAGCAGGAATGTTTAAGTCCGCAGCAGATTGCATGAACAGATCCCAGCCTCTAGGTTTTTTGTGTCTCCAAAAGGCCTGCGGATTGGTAATGCTGCAAACTAAATCATGGGCGTTTTGACAGCCGTGCCTTTATATACAAACTCCCCCTTTGCGTTCCAGGGTACCAGCCCCTGGTCACCATTCATCTTGTTCAACAATGGTTCAGCATTTTTATGATAGCAGGGGTTAATGGTGTTCAGGATTTCCGCCACCAGGGGATCAGAAACGGGGAGTCCGGGGCTTGTGTTGCCGAGACTCGTGGGCTCTTCTGGGCTCTTCTGGGGGCATGTACAATGTTAGTTTGTTCTTATCTTGTGTAAAATGTGTTAAGTATGTTTGGAGAATAGATGAATAGAGGGTAACTTTGTCGTAGATTGTTTTAAAAGTTTTCTTTGAACTTTTATGGAGGGCTGCTTGATATGCAGTTTCTTGAGGACGAGCTTCTTTTTTTTTAAGACACCTAACTGACGGCCGGATAGCGGAACGTTCCCTCTGACGGTGTTGAAGGCAATCTCGGCTATAACCGATACTAAATCATCAGAAGCAAGAACAGAATGGCCTTGCGTTGCTGGGGCGGTACCGTTACTAACATTTGAAGGAGAGCGTAATTCTGACGTATACGTGCCGTCATGATGGTCAGTTGTGGGTACTAATCAGGGCTGCTTTTCTCCTCAGTGGGTTTTTCAAGAGGCCTTTTGTGTGTAAACGACTGGTAAATCTGTCTTTAAATCCACCATTAAGTAGCCATAAGGTTTATGGGTAGCGTCTTCAAAGGCCTGCATGAAAAACCGGCTACATCTGTCTAGCTAGAACCGAGAGTTGTTGTTTATCTCTGGGGTTCTTAAACAGAATGATTTAACTGGCGTTTAGCGTTATCGAACGGTTGCCCTTGCCCTTGTAGAATACATTCTGTACAATGTAGCAGATACTAAGGTCACAGGGGTGTGAATACTGCGTGAATGTATTCTCCAGCTCGGAGCTATGAGCACCCTCCATCATGAGATCATCTACGATAATCATAGTAACAAGGCTGGGTGGTAGCAACCGGTCGTCATTCGGAGAATATGGTAAACCCTCCACAAACTTCATGTGTGGTATTTTAGAGGCCAGTTCATTATGCAAGGGCTGCCAGCAAGAACAAAACCAGATGACATTATCCGGCGTGGCCAACATCGTGGTGTGGGCATTTTCTAGGAGCTGTTTGATAAAATAGCTTTTATAGCAGCTGGAAGGACCCGCTAGCACGCATGAAAATGGGTGTTGAAATCGGGTGTCCATCTTGCGCGATGCTTCCTTTTCAGTAGCCGTAGGGTAATGTTTTGTAGTTGCTTGTGAGAACCCGTTTATCAAACACCACCCTCAAAGTCTTCTGCAGCATCTGGGTGCTAATTTCCCAGCGCTTTTTCTCCCGCACTATGGATGGCTGCTGCACCACAATAGCCTTCGTAGTGTTTTTTTTAAAGTGTACTCACACACTAACTCTTTCAAACTGTCAAAATTGATCTTCATGCTGTTGCTGACATTCAAAGTGATGCCTTTTACTTTCATACAGAAGCCCCTGAGGATGTCCGATAGGAATATGTTTTGGGCCCTGCAGAAACAAACCCTATAATGTGCTCACCAGGAGCTAATTCACTTGTTAGATTACCCAGATAATCACCCAGTGGGGGATTCTCCTGACTGGGGGCGCCAACAAAAATGACTGAATCAGTGTCATGGTACAAACACCACTCCTGGAGAGCATCCATGATGGTATAAAGTTCCAAACAGGCATGAGCTGTTGTGAAACACGCAATAAATATGTTTATATTGTTGGAACACGTCGGGTACTCCTCAGCGTATTTCCAACAGAGGCATGCTGTTTCCTCATCTATAAACTGCAGGCTTGAAATGTCATAACCAGCGTCTAAAAGATAGGTTGTCAACTTGTAAGGATCGGTTATAATAGCTGTGTTTGGTAAATTTGTTCTCTGAGCAAACTTACACCATAAGGAATTTAAACACAGCTTAGCTAGTTGCCATCTGGAGGGGTTATTCTCGATGAATTCTGGTCTTAAATGTATACCCTGATGTGTGTAATACTCATCTATGTACTTCTGTCGAGAAGCGGGGTCATCGCAGCCCTCGGGGTATCCTGAAGATTCTTGTTTGCTCTGCAGGAACATACACATGTACTTGCAAAAGAGTTCTACCGTGATGTTCTCAAATTGACATATTTCATGAATCTTCCCCAGATGGTACCCTTTCTGCAAGGCCACTTTTAACTCGACGGTACACCAGGACCCATGATCGAGCGATCCTCCTCGCTGTGTGTGCATTTTTCAGTCTGTTTTGACTCTGCACAAGCCATACACAACGGGAACATGAGTTTACCAGAAATCCTCTGAGGGAGGACCGGGAAATAAAGCTTCTTAGGGGGGTACTCTTGGCATTTGATCAAGCCAAAATACTGCTTAATATCCCCAAAATGTTCATAGATGATACATGGGTGCCCTAAAGGGTAGGGTTTTGAATGGATGACAAAGGGGTAGAGGCTGGTAAAGTCGTAGAAGTGTATCTTCTCACCAGGGCCTGTTTCGTGATAGAGCTTGATGGCATTAGTCCTACCTCCAAAAAGAGCGTCACACAGTTCTAGGGGTTCTGGTAAATTTGTATGCTTAAGGAAAATCTTTAAATTGTATTCTTTTTTCAGCATTTCTGCCCACTCGTGCTCCCAAAGCGTAATAACGCGCAGATACCTGGTCTCAAGAACATTTTTTTTAAAAAAGAGTTCTCCTGTAAAGATAATCATAAGTACACGCCGTCAGGGTGTTATAGTCATCTTTCTTGTAACATTGTGGGCACCCGTGATAAAAACACCAGTTAAACTCATAGGCCTGTTGCACCCCATTTAAAGAAGCATAGCCGTCTAGAAAATAGGGGCGATCTTTTTCTCTCCTCCCCGCAGGGCATGTTGTATAGGAGTCTTGATCTGCTCAGCCATATACATTAGCCACTGGATGGAGGGTGTGGAAAAGCGTTTTTGGCACCCGTGATACATGTCTCGGAGTATGAGGGCTATTGTTTCAGACTTTAGAAACAGCTGCTTGTATATATGCATACACATGTTAGCCGGGTGATAAATGTAAAGGGATCTATGTAGGCAACATATGTTATCTTCATCTCAGGGTTTTGAAGATCATCCATAGTGTGCACCTTTCGGGTCAGGTCTATGATGCGTCTCGAAAACTGTTGCAGACGGCTCTCAAAATATTGACATCTTCACAACAATAGGTTTTTAGCATTCTCTTAAAATCAAAAACCTGTGTTCGGGCCTCTGTATACTATTTAGGAAAGGCCTCCTTGTCAGCAGGCATCATGTATTTTGACCCATAACACTCCATAGGGGGGATGGCTCCCACATAATTCTGATTCTGAACCATATTAAAGAAATGGGGAAATACCCTTTGGACCCCGGGAAACCAAAAGCCTTAGGCAGTTTGCTTAATTTCATGGCCAGAAAATTCAAACTGTCGATAAAGCAAATTTTACGGTCTGGTACAGTGAGGAGCTTCAGCTTTGCACACTGAGTTATCAGTTTGACGTTGACTCTCTCATTAATCAGTTGTTGTATTATGAAGAAGCCATCGTAGCCCTGACTGTTGTGAGCCAAAAAGCTATACCCTCGGAATTTCTTAGCCAGAAATGTGGTGATGAATCACTTGGCACAGTCAATTCCCTCGAATTGCCAGCTGTCCTCACGAGTGAGATGCTTAGCATAGATATAGTTGGGGATGTGTATGCCTGTCTCTTGCATGCGTTTCATCTCAAAGATTATGTAATTCCTTGTCTTGGCTTCTTCTTTTGGATGTGTCATATAACACTGGTGTTCATCCAAGGAGACCCCTTCTACATCACATCGGGGGCATATCCGTCCCTTACAATCATGCTTGACCTTTATAAAATGGCTGCAGGTCCTGCAGTCTGTTTTAAGATGACATACCTTGAGAGGCTTTTTCAATGTGTTGTTGAAGACAGTCTTTGGACCGGGCAAATGTTTTACACCGGGGACATTTAAACCCCGATTCACTGGTCACCACGCAACCATCTCTCTGACACATGTTACAGTGTAAGTGACACCTGTGAGCCGCCTAATTGCTGTATATGTGACAACAATGAGGGCATACATTTCGAGCCCCTAAGGAACTCTGAAGGTTTAAGATTCCATAATAGTGCTGATTGTGGTGTAAAATATATATAGTGTTCTTATTCATGTTGTCACCTGCCAGGAAGTATTTCCAAAACCTGTCCTCATTATACAGGATTTTGATAGGTACACTGAGGTGATCTTAAAATAAACACAATTCATTAAAGCCAACAATTATATCAGGGGATATACCCACTACTCTGTGAACATCCAGAGCTTTTAACTGAATGTACCCGTCCGTAATCATTCTAGGCTTTAGCAGGCCTATATTGCTTGCAGCCATACATATGTTCAAGTCCCAGTAATTGAAATCCAAGAGCCATTGTTTCTTCTTGGACACCACCATGCTGTAAAGGGTTTCTTGAGGGGCCTGTACACCCCTCCCTCTCTACACCAGACAACCACCAACACTAGTCTCAATGGCACGTTTATGACCAGTTCCACCTTACTTTGTGGCAGTTTTCCAATGTTTTCTCAAAACTCCAAAACATCAAAGGTCTGCCGAAATGACCGCCTGGTGAAAAGAGTCCTGTTTAAAACAGTGCTGTGTTGGCGTATCTGGACAAAATCGTTAGGCCCAACCGTTTCAAGAATCTGGGAGAAGAGCCTTACAACCGCCTCTGTGATCATTAATAGACCCTGACCAGTTGATATTAACTGATCCAAATTTACAAAGCGGAACACTTCATAGTGTTAAACGCTTCTAAACTTTGCTAGATCTCTCTGGTATGTACCCACACTCTGCAAGAAAACCATGTCCGTTTTGTGCTGTGGTGGTGTGTTTTGGGGCTGCGCGTCTAAATCTTTAAGTGTGCGCTGCATGATGATTATTTTAGCTTTTCTCATGCATCTCAGAAACATTTTCTGCTGCCTGCGGGTTTGAAGCCATTTTAAACGACGTGCCGGTAAATCTTTTACAGGTATGCAGCGCTTTTTAACCGGGTTTGAGAGGGTGTTTGTATCTTCCAACACTAGCCGCGGTGTCTTAGGTGCTGCGTTTAAGTGGGTCTCGGATGTACCCATCCCAGGGTCCACCCTGGGTCTTAAGGGCTCAGGGGGTTCTGCAAAATCAGGCCTGGGCGGTCTATGCTTTTGTAGCCGACGTTTCTTTTTTTCTATTTTATTTTTAAGCGTTGGGGCCTGTTATTTTTCATAATTTTTTTAGCTGGGTGAACACCTGTTTTTAGACTCTCTAGTGAAAAGGATGTGCTTGGCCTTAGAAATGTGCTTACGCATATCTGCTAGAACATTTTTACCAAACCGGTGTCTCAAGTTGCAGGCCTGGCGTCATAATCTATAGTTGTTATGCAATCCTAATAAGTGCTTTTCCTTTCTCCGATTTTTTTAAACTGGGGGCTGAAATATCTGCTTAAAAATACTATCCCTTTTAGAATCACAAATATTTACAAAACCGTTGGCTTTATTAAGATTCACAGGCTTTGGGGTATTTAAGGGCTGTAAATTAAACTCGGTACAATAAATAATTGTTGTACGTCATTGTTTGTTTACACCGTTGGGACCCCTGCAGGACAGATCAAGGTGTTTCGGGGGATAGCCTGATCCACGGATAACCGAGGCGTATACGAAGTCTTGAGACTCTATTTTTAAGGGGGAATCTGAAATTAGTATAATAGGATCCACCTCTAGGGTCACACTGGTGCTGGGTTGAACCCCCACACATTCTATATCTTCAGAATTACTAAAAGATATCTCAGCTTTGGGGACCGTAGGTGAGTATGCGGGGGGTGGTGGTGTGATCGCCCCCAACCGGGGGACCACAGTAGAGGATTACCAAAGCCTATGCTGTTGGGGCTTGTAGGTGAGTATGCGTGGGGTGGTGTGATCGCCCGCCAGCTGGGGGACAACAGTAGAGGATTACCAGAGATTACGCTGTTGGGGCTTGTAGGTGAGTATGCGTGGGGTGGTGTGATCGCCCCACAACCGGGGGTCCTTAGTAGAGGATTACCAGAGACGCCAACGTTGGAGCTCGTTGGGGAGTCCAAATGAGGTGGTGTGATCTCACCCCAGCTGGAGGTGCATGGACGCGGGCTAACCGCAACTCTGACTAAAGCGTTTTCAGAGCCCACTACCGGGAGCCACGGGCCCGGTGTAATGACACCCCTGATCTGTCTTCTGGGGAGTTCTAACATTCACAGGTGCTACAGGCCCGGGTGTTTCAATAGTCTGGGGAATATGGTTGTTGGGCACAATAATACATTGCAGGTTAGATGGCCCTAGAACATTTGCAAACCCTTGAGACACCCGCCTCCTGTTAAGCGAAAAGCACCTCTTTTTAATTAAAAGGAACTTCACCGCCCCATCTAACACAGAGTGATGAATATTGGCATTGTACAATGGTGGTGCGGACGGCTGACCTGTAGTTGGCGGGGTGCGTGGTGTTGGGATCACAGAGGGCGGTTGTGCTATAACTTCTTACTCAGCAGCGTCACACGCCCCTACAAGTAAAAGAAAAAAAACAGTTTTAGTGTTGTAGTAAAGAACAATCAATACTTTACAATGCAATGCTTGGGTAAACCTAAAGGGTTACAAGCCCCCATTTAAATATTAAAGGACCTAGTTGGTAAAAAATAGCCCATGCAATACTCTAGAACAGGGGTCTCCAACCTTTACGTTAGCTAGAGCTACTTGTAGTGGAGGCCAACAGTGGAGAGCTACTAGCGGGTGATATCGGGGTGAGGATATTTATAAACCTCTGAATTGTTACCAATATTTTTTGGGCTCGATTATTTCCTTCTCTATAAACAGATGGAATAACATATGCCTTCACGATTATATTAAGAACTTCAAAAACCCCTTTGTTGCATTATTATTTATTAGTATCTGTCTCAAAAAGAAAGATATTTGTTGGACTACCACACAAATATCCTGTCATTTTTGTGCCCTTCCTTTGCGTTTTATGCAGTCTTTCTACATGCTAGGCAAACTATTGTTTTCCAAATGTGCATTTCACACTTACATAAAAAAAAAGTAATTTACAAATTGAAAAATGTTGCTTGCGTTCACAAGTTTTCTTTGAAATTTTTTTTGTTGTCAGACACCACACATAATCTGTTATTTGCCAGTAATATAGCTCAGCGGGTTGAGCGCTCGCTGCTGCGATCTGAGCGTGATCTGCAGGTCGCAGGTTAAAATCCCAGCAAAGCCAACTCAGCCTTTCATCCTTCTGAGGTCGATACATGAGTACCAATTTCAGTTGGGTGATATTGCATGTAAATATGTGCTTTGTAAAGCGCTTTGGATTAAGGCGCTATATAAATAACACATCATTATCATTATTTGTGTGCCCCTCTGTGTTTTAGCTCAAGTTATATTTATAAAGATGTTATATGCTTGTCAAACTGGTTAATCACAAATAAATTTTTCTGTTATGCTGACAGCAGTTTTTAGGAAATTAAACTGTGGGTTCATGGGTGCCAACTTTTGATTTTCAGAGGGGCAGAAATATCCCCACCTCAGCCCTGAAGACAAGCAAGCAACCAGCCCAACCCATACCCTGGCCAAACACATTGTATAGCACTTTTTTTATAATGCATTGCAAAAAGTCATACGATTAACAACCTGTAGTTTTGAATATATAACATTTCAGCATCGGTCTGTCAACCGGCTGAACTACCCTGGTAGGCTTCTACTGTACAGCGTGTCTATGGATTGCTTAATGTACTAAAAGTGGGTGTACTTGTGTCATGTAAGTGATTTAAAGTGGAAATGTACGGTGTGGAATTTGGAAAAAAACCACCTGAAAGAAATTGCACCATTTTTTAAATATTATTTTGAACATTTCCAGGCGAGCAGCAGTGCTATTGTGATATTTTTATTGCGTGGTCACAATGATCCTGATCCTGCCCCAGCCCCTCCAACATCTCTGGCTAACAAGAGCAGCTTACTTAAGAAAGACTGTCGTGGGGGCGCACTAGGCCAACTGTGGTACTACAGGCGGCCTGCAGTTCCAAGTGGCACAGTAGCCAAGTTCTCTGCCTGCAATTGGGCTGACTAGGGTTCGGAGCCTGAACACGGAACATGGCTACACAAACACCATTAAATGATATAACTTAGGAAACACCATTAAATAATATAATTTAGGATTAACATTTATTTTTCGGTATCTTCAGCGCGGGCGACTGAAAAGGCTCAGGCGAGCTACTAGTCGCCCGCGATCGACTGTTTGGCGACCTCTGCTCTAGAATAACATGAGCGGTCCGGTATGGGGTTTTACAAAGACACACTGACATATTAACGGTCACTGCTGTGGAGAAGAAAAAAAAAAGGGTTTGTCGTTTAGGAGTTATGCAGCCTTACAATGTGTATCCTCCTCAGGTTGCTTCCACTTTAATGAAGATTCAACCACGGGTGTTGGGACTCCGGCTTGGGGTCTGGGCGCAGCATCCGATGTTGCTGGTCCACAGGCATGGGGAACTGGTGGGAGCAGTTTGTTTGTTTGTTTGTTTGTTTATTTCTAATGCAAACCAAACCCAGAGGTAACAGGGCGCAGCAATAGGAAAATGCAAGGCTTACAAAGTTTCAGGTAGTTCACAATATGACCACAAACATGTACAGGTAAAATTATTTACAGACAAAGGATGTATAAAATGCTCATCTTATATACAAATCAGAACTACACAGTACAATTGCTATAATTTTAACAAGGATAGGCAGCGTCAATGGCGTGTAGTGTAGTGGAGGCAGTGGAGAAAGACCACCTAACCTACAGTCAAGTTGAGATGCATGATATACCTCCTTCTAAAGTGTAAGTAAGGTTGGTCTGCTCTCAGCTTGTGAGGCAAGGAGTTCCATAGTTTATCAGCCTTCACAGGAAAGCTGTTGCCACCAATCTTGGTAAATCTAAATCTTGGTATCACCAGGCAGTTAGTGTTACCGATTCTTGTAGGCCTACTAGAAGTTCTTCTCTTCAGCTTTGTGAGTCAAGGAGGCCATTTTTAACTGTATTTTATTGTAAGTGGAGAACCACTTGTGTTGCTGTCTGGTTGAGGCAATGTGAATTCTTTTGTTCATGCCTAGTGCAGCTCTTAGAGCATTATTTTACAAAATGTGTATTCTCTGAATGATTTTTTATTGGCACCAGTGTAGACAGCATTGCAGTAATCTAGCCTAGAGAGAATTAATGCTCTAGCCAGGATAATGCAGCTTTCGTTTGAGAGAAATGGCTTACCAGCTCTAATAAGCTTACAAGTGTAGGCAGTGGTAGAGGCCAGAGATTTCAATTGTTTATCAAAGGACATGGTGGAGTCGAGGTAGAAGCCAAGGGTTTTTACCTCCTTTGATACCTTAATAATATTTACATCAATGGTAAATGAGGAATATTTGTGTCCTAGTTTATTGATGTTAGAGTGAGTACCTAGAAATATCAACTCTGTCTTGTCACCATTCAGACATAGACTGTGAGTGGCCATCCATGCCTGAATGATGAGGTATACCCTATTGACCAGCGCCAAGTCCTTGCAATGATCCCCAGAAAGTGGGAGGAGAATCTGTGTATCATCTGCATAGTTAGTGTAGGTGATACCCAGAAGGTCCAGATCATCGAAGGGTTTGGTGAATATATTGTATAGAGTAGGGGAAACGCAGGAGCCCTGGGGTACACCACATAGGATCAGGGAGGGGTCCACTGCTGCCGATGGGGAGAACACCCTCATGGTTCTCTCGCTCAGGAAAGATTCTATCAATTTGATAGCCTCAGTGGAGAAGTGGGCTGCTGAGTCCAGGTGCCTGCAAAGGACCTTGTGATCCACCAGGTCAAATGCAGCTGAGAGATCAAGTAGTAAGAGCAGTGCTGTCTCCCCTTTATCTCTCAGCTCATCATCTGTGTTTTCAAATCAATCAAGGCAGTTTCTGTCCCGTGTAGGGGGGCGGAAGCCAGATTGTTTTAACCCTAAGAGTTTATGTAACTCAAGGTATTTTTGAATCTGAGTATATGCAATTTTCTTGAGTATTTTTAGTAGAAATGGTACCGTCGTAATAGGGCGGTAGTTGGTAGCAATAAGAGGGTCTAAGGTTGGCCTCTTTAAGAGTGGGAGTACCCAGGATTGTTTTAAGTTGGCAGGGATGGTGCCAGAGGAGAATGAGGCGTCGACCAGTTTAGAGATAAATGGGGAGAGGTCTCTAGCGGCATCTTTTATGATCTGTGCTGGACAGATATCTCCTTTGCAATTGGATGGCTTAAGGGATAAAATATTTTTTTCTACCTGTAGAACAGATGTTTTGGTAAAACGGAATCTGTTCGTCTGGGCAGTTGGGGTATCACTAAGTGGGATAGTATTAGCGGAATGTGATAAATTCAGAGAATCTTTCTTTGAATTTATTTTATTTTGGAGAGTGTTGATTTTATTGGCTAGTGCCTGTCGAATATCTGAACACCAGGTTTTATTTTTGTTGCATGTGTCCGGTGTAGAGGTCTTTTAGTATGGTAAATAATTCCTTCATACTAGAATTGGATTTGGCAATACGTTCATTACTGAGTTACCACCAGGATCTACATCAAGGAGTCACATGACAGACATATGCTTCAAATACATAATCATATTTTACACTAAAGACTCAATTCGTGGAAAACACTCGGGCCCCTATAAAAAACATACATGCTTTGCAGGGTTCGTCCTTTAATGAACATATCTAAAGTGCCAGCAAGAATTACCTGCTACAATGCCCGATGCCTCTCTCCCTGCCTCAGAAGTACCAGCCTCAGAATAGCATGCCTCACATTGTTGTTGATCGTCATTGGGCTTGTCTTCATCATAGGTGTGACCATGGATCATCGCTAAAAAAATAAAGAAACAAACAATGTTATTGTAAAAGGAAAAAAAATCAATATTTTATTTTGGGAAATAAACAATCAAACTAAAAATCATAATCGAGTTACACCTATCAAATATTAATAACCATTATCAATACCTGATATTAATGCTCAATAATAAAAGAGATATTAATACCCAATATTACATTATTAAAGATAAACCGTCCCTGATAATGCCAGCATATGACATTATCATGAATATTAATTTCCGTTACTAGTAACGGCTCTTAAATATTAATAGTACACACCCAAGGTATCTATAGTATGAATTCCATATTCTGCCAAGAGGTCGATAAGTGCTTCGGAATTGACGCACGCGTCCTCTAAGACTGCATCCCATGTAGCATGTTCATCGGCTAGAAAAATAATGAAATAAATAAGCCTCTGGCCTCCCGTACTGCAAAAGCCCAAACCCTGGGGTATCCGACACCCGCTTGCACAAGAAACACGACAGGCCATGCTTGGTGTCCTTATTTGCGGGGTCCCATTGGTGGACAGCTTGATGAGTGGACTGAGGCCCCCCAGATAAAATGATAAACATTGATTGTCTTCTTTGAATTTATGAATTAAAGCCGGTCTCTGGGATAAAACCTTTGCAGGGCGGACACTTCAGCACTACACTATATAAACTGATGACAAATAGGAAACTAAAGGTCAAATGCCCCATTTCGGTACTGCATGTTCCTGGGAAAACATTTGTATTGGTTCTTGGAGTTTAAAACATGCACACCTTTTAACGTTTAACTATTAGCGGTAAACATCCTCTCTGTTGATTTTATGAAAGGAAAATGCCATGCCCCCTGTGCAACAAAACGCAGGCTGGGGAATTGGTCATTAGCGGACCCAGACCCCCAGCCGCAGGCCAACACCTCAGAAAATAAAGGCCTTTAACAGATGACCGCTGATAAGGGTAGGGGATGCCATTCAACCACACAGCACCCCCCCCCCCTCCTCTTTCCAGATCTCCTCTGTTAAAGCCCCTCACTTCGGATAATAAAAACCCTTAACAGCCGGCATCTGGAAAGAGGGGGATGCTGTGTGGTTGAATGGCATCCCCTGCGCTTAAAAAAAAATAAAACATACTGCGGCGCAGCACGGTGTTGTATATTAATACCTGAAGGAAGACAGGAGCCAGGCAGGGGTTTCACCAGTGCTTTATTTCTCCTGGTTACTCTGGAGCAGTTGGCATATAAACAGTGCCCGGAATAACAAAGGCCAACGTGGCCAACAGGGGCCGGGCTGCAGTAACCCTAATATTTCAGCTTTAATGCCGAATTAATCCCGTGCTCGGAGGAGCCGGGAAGACGCAGCTGTCCGTGTCCTCAGCTCGTCCCGTAATGCGCGCGTAGCGCGCGGGGGCGGAGCTGTGGGCGCGAGCGAGGTCTCGCGAGACCGGGGCTCTCGCGACATCCCTACACACGGCCATCCGCAACATGGATCTGCATTAGATCCACATTGAGGATCGCTGCTGCAAACCGCGGGCATCTTAAGTAAATACGGTGTAATCAGAAGACAGCATCAAATGCTGCAATCACACGGACATCTTTACAAATGACTGCAGCCTTTTTCTTTTCTTTCTTAAAACGTGGCTCCTGCAGGGGTTAGCTGAACGGCCTCTGCTCGCATCTGTTTACCTTGCAGGAACCAGCACAATGGACAAAGCCCTCCAGCCGGGAGACACAGATGACCTTATCTATGGAAATGCAGCTGCCTTAGACTCTGTCGTCCCGCAGTGCGGTCTTTGTTCACCAGGCCCTCCGCACCTGAATGCCAGAGGTCAGCAGCTAGCATCTTGAGGTGGAGGGCCTGGGGAGCATGTGTTGTGTGGGGGTCTAGTGTTTTGTCGACGTGAGCACCGTGACTGTGTCATGACGCTCACATGCTTATTTAATAAAAGGGGCTCTGCTGGCGCTGCGAGAGCAGAGCCCCAGGAAGTGGCAACTTGTGTCTGTGTGTGTGTGCTTGTGTGCAGGTTGGGGGCCTGCCACGTGGTCGTGGTCTTGTGTGCGGCGCGGCCCGAGTGCCCTCAGAGCCGCGACCGCTGAAGTCTGGGGGTGACACCCCCGCACTGTGGAGCCTGCGCCCGGTGACACCGGGCGCCGTAGGGTGCCTCCCTACACGAGACACGCCGGTTGTCCACCGACGTGTCTACGGTGATCCTGACAGCATCTGTGGGCTGCCCCGGAGACCGGAGGCAGACCCCAACACTGGTGACGAGGTTGCGCCCGCCAGCTGGTGATGGTGGTGGGCGGAAGAACAGACCCGCGCACAAGGCCGCAATCGGCGGCTGTTTAGGAGAGGCACATGGTGGCCGCAAGATTGCGGGTGGCCCCGGGACCTGTTGCGGTCCTCCTGCGCTGGTTGCCTGGTGCCCGCGGTGGGAGCTGGAGGGGGCCCGGACCGCGGACAAAAAAAGGGGGCGTGGCTTGGAGCTACGGCCCGCGACTCGCTTGCAAGCCTCATCTGAAGGCCTGTTTTCTTCCCCCAGGCACCAACGGGGAAGAGCGGGAAGGGGCGTGGCCTGCTTGCGAGCCCCGCACACAAAGGAAAGGGGGCGGCTGCCAGGTCCCTGCTTCACCTGCAGAGCCTGAAAGGGGGATCCCCCCGCCCGGGCCGCCGTGGTGAACGGCCCAGCCACAAGTAAAGGAAAGCCCCTCCACATATGGGCCTACAAAAAAAACGTTTCAAGTGTGGGCATCGTGACTGGCTGGGCTGCCCCAGGGAGGGAGAGAACTTGGAACGGCCCAGGAAACGGACATTGCCCCTCCACAAGCCGCATTTGTGCGAAGCCCTGGGGGTTGCGGCTCCATCTGAAGTGATCGTGTGCCCCTGGGCAGGAAGAACGTGGGCATCCAGGGTGGTGAACAGTGCAGTGAGGACACCCTGTGCTGCATCAGCAGCGGGCCCCGAAAGAGGAGCGCTGTCCTGGGTGCATCTGGGTGCCGTCAAAAGGTGCTCCCCACCAAGGATCAAGATACCTGAAGCCCAGTAACAGCAGGCATATATCAACACCGGTGACGGCATCCGGCATCCCCAACTGCAGTCAGCATGGCGGATGATGAGGGGATATGTCGGGGTCAGCTGGCACCAATACCCAACTTCGATGTCCTGGATGCGCCTGTAAGTCTGGGACCCCGGTGGACAGCCTGGGTGGAAAACCTGGAGCTGTACTTTGAGGCGATGGAAATCAAAGACGCAGCAAAGCGCCCAACACTCCTGTATTCGGCCGGGCTAGCCGTCCAGAGGCAGTTCAAGACATTAAGGCCCAGAGATCAGTTTTACGATGCAGCCATCGCATTCCTGAACAAGTACTTCAGGCCCATGGTCAACAGGGACTATGAACGGTTCAGGATGAGGTGTGCGAGGCAGGAGGAAGGGGAAAGCCTTGATGCATTCCACGGGAAGCTGCGCGGAATTGCACTCTCCTGTGACCTGGGGAATTTCGAGGAGGACGAAATCCGGGCACAGATCATCTATGGCTGCAGCTCCACAAAACTGCGCAAGCAGGTTCTGAGGGACCCATCGCTGACCCTCGATCGAATATTGGAGCTTGGCCGGGCCCAGGAACTGGCAGAGGTGCAGGCCTCGGTCATGGGCTCCTCTAGACACCACCTAAAGATGGAGGTCCCCATGCTGCAAGTGAAGGTTGAGGAGGTGGTGGCTGTCAGCAGGTGGCCAGGAGGAAGAGTGATGAGGAGGGGAGACTGGCCGAAGAGAGACCCCAATGCTACCATATGTCATCAGTGTGGGTGGGATCTTCCACACCCGCAGGACTGCCTGGCAATGGGACAAATCTGTGGAAGGTGCGGGAAAGGAGATCACTTTGCATGAGTGTGTCTCGCTCCAGGCCCAGCCGGCATGGTGGGGGCATCAGGGGGGAGTGAGGTGAAGGGGAGAAAGACCCCCAAGGTGGCGGCAGTCCAGGTGGCGGAGAGTCCCCAAGAAGCACTGTATGATATTGGGGAGAAGGAGTACGAAGAGAATATATTCTTATTGTCCTGCGGCGGCGCCGGGGGCCAGTTTGATCCCGGGATTTTCTGAGGTGGAGGAGCCCGTCATAGGGCCCCGTGGTGTGAGGACTGGAACACACTTGTTTGTTTTGCAGTGTCAAAAATGTTTGAGTGTTTAGTATCTTTCAGGTGGTGCGCAGACTGGAATGCACCAAATGTTTGCGGTGGGTTTTTGTTTGATTTTGTTTGCTTATAATAAAGGAGGGATGTTGTGTGGGGGTCTAGTGTTTTGTCGACGTGAGTGCCGTGACTGTGTCATGACGCTCACGTGCTTATTTAATAAAAGGGGCTCTGCTGGTGCTGCGAGGGCAGAGCAGCAGAGCCCCAGGAAGTGGCAACTCATGTCTGTGTGTGTGTGCGTGTGTACATGTTGGGGGCCTGCCACGTGGTCGTGGCCTTGTGTGCGGCATGACCCGAGTGCCCTCGGAGCCGCGACCGCTGAAGTCTGGGGGTGACACCCCTGCACTGTAGAGCCTGCCCCCGGTAACACTGGTGATCCCGACAGCATCTGTGGGCTGCCCCGGAGACCGGAGGCAGCCCCCAACAGCATGGAGGCCTCAGAGCTGACCTCTATATTCGCCATGAATTAGCATTAAGATGCGGGCGCGGGAAACAGCCGGCATCTTAATGCTAATATAAGTCTTTTAAAAAATAATAAAGCCAGCAGGGGGCTCTGTGAAGTTAATTTCACAGACCCCCAACACATCCGCACAGATGGATTCCCACACATTCCAAGGGTGGGGGTTGCATCTGTGATCTCCGCCCCCGGCCATCTCAGATGATGCAACATGAACCCATGGAATGTGCGGGCAGCACGATGGGTGATAAGCATGCTTTTAAAATACAGGGGACGTGGCATGTATTCCCAGACCGGCCCAACCTTTCCAGGGGTGTGGGCCTACCTGGCAACACATATGCCATGCTTATGTTTGGATGTTTAGGGGTCGAGGATTTAAATTTCTTTTAAATAACAGGGCCAGGGCAACGAAAATAATTGCAAACATAGCTCTTGAAAGGGGGCCCATGCCAATCAAGTGACTGTTACTTTCTCCTTGGTCACAGCAGAAAGTATCGAGTCCCTGATTGGTCAGCGTAAACCTACTACTCATAAGAACAACCCTATCCTGGCCTACCTGGTCAAACAGCACGCTCATGCTCTCAGTAAGCCTGTCCAGAATCCAGTGAATGCCTCACTCGCCGAAGGCTTTGTATCTGCTGAATTTAAAAAATCCCATCCGACTTGACAGAAAAAAAGCCTACTTTGGACTATAACACACTATCGCCCCATTACGTGCCTCTTGCGGGCTTTCCGTAATCCTGGAGACTGTTGTCACCACCCAGTTACAGGTTTTCCTAGAGGAAAATAACATCCTAGACCCTTACCAATCAGGATTTAGAGCAGGCCACAAGGCCGAGACTGCTCTACTTGCTGTCTGGGATGATCTTCGAGACTGCTGACAATGGTGATATCAGTAGGCTTGTCATGCTTGTCCTGTCGGCACCCTTCGATACAGTGGATTTCAGCATACTCAAATCCAGACTATCATCATTGGCACATGACCAATAAGGCTATTCAGTGGTTTCCATCATTCTTGTCCAACCGCTTGCAACAGGTTAAGGCAGGCTCATACCTGTCTGAAGCTCTGCCTGTGAATGGCTGAGTTTCACAAGGATCATCCCCGTCGCTGATAGTTTAATTTATATATCCACCCACTACTCAATGTATTTGCCCAATTTGATCTGCGTTACCATTTGTATGTGGACGATACACAAATATATGTTCACCTAAAGCAACCTTTGGAGGAAAGAGTGCATGTGATGCGCACACTACCCGGCCACTCATGTGCATTTGGTATGGCACTGCCCGTTAGTCATGGGTTTTTTGGATGAGGTGTTCCCGACACTTGACGATATACTGCAGGAATGCAGATAGAAGTCTCACCATTGGTGGCCCTCCTGGGGTACACAAAGAGCATATCAGGGCATGTATGGCGTTTGGTAGAGTTGTTAAATGGGCAACATACATGGGAGGGTTGCACATATCGCTGCCCATCTCAACAGGGCAATACATATGGGAGGGTTACATATATCACTGCCCATCTTAAATGGGCAATGCACATGGGAGGGCTACACATATCACTGCCCATCTTAAATGGGTGATACACATGGGATGGCTACACATATCACTGCCCATTTTAAATGGGTGATACACATGGGAGGGCTACACATATCACTGCCCATCTTAAATGGGCAACATACATGGGAGGGTTGCACATATCGCTGCCCATCTCAACATGGCAATACATATGGGAGGGTTACATATATCACTGCCCATCTTAAATGGGCAATGCACATGGGAGGGCTACACATATCACTGCCCATCTTAAATGGGTGATACACATGGGAGGGCTACACATATCACTGCCCATCTTAAATGGGCAATGCACATGGGAGGGCTACACATATCACTGTCCATCTTAAATGGGCAACATACATGGGAGGGTTGCACATATCGCTGCCCATCTCAGCAGGGCAATACATATGGGAGGGTTACATATATCACTGCCCATATTAAATTGGGCGATATACATGGGAGGGTTACACATATTATGGCTCATCTTAAATGGGTTATACACATGGGCGGGCTACACATATCACTGCCCATCCTAAATGGGCAAAACACATGGGAAGGCTACACATATCACTGACCATCTTAAATGGGTGATACACATGGGAAGGCTACACATATCACTGCCCATCTTAAATGGGTGATACACATGGGAGGGCTACACATATCACTGCCCATCTTAAATGGGTGATACACATGGGAAGGCTACACATATCACTGCCCATCCTAAATGGGCAAAACACATGGGAGGGCTACACATATAACTGCCCATCTTAAATGGGTGATACACATGGGAGGGCTACACATATCACTGCCCATCTTAAATGGGGGATACACATGGGAAGGCTACACATATCACTGCCCATCTTAAATGGGTGATACACATGGGAGAGCTACACATATCACTGCCCATCTTAAATGGGTGATACACATGGGAAGGCTACACATATCACTGCCCATCCTAAATGGGCAAAACACATGGGAGGGCTACACATATCACTGCCCATCTTAAATGGGTGATACACATGGGAGGGCTATACATATCACTGCCCATCCTAAATGGGCAAAACACATGGGAGGGCTACACATATCACTGCCCATCTCAAATGGGCAACATACATGGGAGGGTTACACATATCACTGCCCATCTCAAATGGGCGATATACATGGAAGGGCTACACATATCACTGCCCATCTTAAATGGGCAATATACACGGGAGGGCTACACATATCACTGCCCATCTGAAATGGGCAATACACATGGGAGGGCTACACATATCACTGCCCATCTTAAATGGGCAAAACACATGGGAAGGCTACACATATCACTGCCCATCTTAAATGGGTAATGCACATGGGAGGGCTACACATATCGCTGCCCATCTCAGCAGGGCAATACATATGGGAGGGTTACATATATCTTTTTTTTTTTTTTTTTTTTTTTTTATTGGTTGGTTGATAATCAACCTTTCAATTTAATATACAACATAATTAATCACACATTAACCAAATAGATCAAGCTAAAAATCAGTATTCAGCAAAACCCAACGACCCCACCACTTCAACATTCAGTTATTTCTCATTAACAACAGAAAGTGATAAAATCACAATTCATATATATACATCATCTGAATTTTCATCTAAAATTAATTAATTCAAATAGAATCAAATTCCACATCATTAAAACCACTAATAAACCACCAGCAAGGGGGTATTGGTTGCAAAACACATGTCGTCCATTTCGAGGGAGATTAGATTATACATTCAATTATCTCGAGGTTTAGAGCTAGCAGAAATTGAACTGTAGCTATACGAACAGCTTGGAGAGGTGAAGAGAATATTCTAGACCAAAGTACATCTTTAGTTAGACAGTTATAATTTTCGTACAGTTTTTTAAAAAATTTACAGCGTAAATCCTTTAGTGAGGGGCACTCTACTATCAAATGTTTTAAAGTTTCCTCGCATTCTGGTAATTGACAAAACCGACAATTATTTTCTTGTTTTGTTATTTGGCCTCTTCGTGCTAAAATTTCTCTAGTGGGCCATAAATTAAGTCTAAATCGAAGGTAATTGTTTCTAAAATGGTGCGAGGGGAATTTCAGTAAATAAGAGGCCGCAACTCTCATTCTTTTCGTACCAAAAGGCAGGCCGCAATAATCTTTGTATTGCGAGCAAAGCTCTAGAGTGCAAATCCAGTCATGCTGATATAGCTTTCTTTGTGCACGGTTGGGATTAGTTAAAAGCAGTTCTATAGTTATATCGGCCTCTACTAAAAGATTAATAACAAAATTTCTCCATTTTTTGGGAAAAAAATGTGTGGATTTCAACATATATATGGCCAATATATAAGATAGATCTGAACAATTTGTGCACAGTAGAAATTTCCTCATTAGCGAACACAGTTTCCATGCATAAAAAACAAACATTGAGAGGACACCCAACTCATATCGTATCAAAGGCCCTGGGGTTGAATTCGGTAACTTAAGCACTGACCGCCAAAATTTTGCCTCCAATCGGTCCCAAAACACACGGTCTCTTGGTATTTTAGTTTCTGAGCCGTATGTTATTATTGGTAAGACTTTTTGCGCATAATATAACAATATCTGAGAACATGTAAATTTACCAAATTTTTGCAAAAGGACTTTAGCTTGGCTTATTAGTGTTTGCAATTTTTGTTTTACATCCTGCACATAGGGTATATCGCACTTCAGATTGTTAATAATCACTCCTAGATATTTGTATTGTGGGGTGATAGAGATAAGCTCTTCCTGAAAGGTCCAGACAGACGATTTTAGAGGACGACATTTTTTTTTATTATTATAACATTGCATGATCTGTGTTTTGCTTAAGTTAATAGCCATATGATTTCTTTGAACATACAATGAAAGCCCTTGTATCAGCCTCTGTAAACCAGCCGGCGTTTTAGAAATTAAAATAAGATCATCCGCATATAATAACCATGCAATTTGATGAGATCCAAGTTTTGGCGCATCTGAGTTAATATCAATAAAATTCTTACCCATGTCCAGTATAAATAAATTAAAAATAGTGGCCGCCAGAATACAGCCCTGTTTCAAACCTCTTGCTGTCGTAATTTTAGAAGTTAGCTGCCCAGCTAAAGTGGTTCTTATTTGAATTGCGGTATTTGTGTGAAAAAGCGCAATTAATTTAACTAATGAGCCAGGGCAGCCCATTTTAATCAATTTTCTAATTAGCAGGTGTCTATCGATTGAGTCAAAGGCCTCTTTAAAATCTACGAAAGCTAGAAACAAGGGCTGATTGAGATATTCACATTTAGCTTTAATCGCATTAATTGCTGTGATATTTATTGCCGTACCTTTCCCTGCCACAAATCCGGTTTGAAAGACATCAGTTTTACCAGCAGTTTCAATCCATGCTCGCAAGTCTCTAAGAATAAACCGAGCAAAAATCTTACCCGGTGTATCAAGGAGGGCAATCGGTCTATAATTTGACGGGTCTTGTCTATTACCCTTCTTGAATACCGGGACAATAATAGAGAGAGACCAAGATTTAGGCAGTTGTTGAGTGCGTATGATTGTAGTGTAAAGTTGATACAAAATCCTTGCCCATAGGTTCGGATCTTGTTTCATCATATGATTAGATATCCCATCTGGCCCAGGGGCACGCGAGTTACTAGATTTGGTAATATAAAATAAGATGTCTGTAACTGAGAATTGCAAGGTAAAGGCTCCTGGATCACACTGACTAAGTAGTGAATTTGTATTCTCAGGGCAGGCATACAAATTTGCATAATGTTCAACCCATTGGGCCTCTGCCACATCATTGATTTGTAGGGAAATCTGCGTGTTAGGGTTGGTCTTATTAATTAGTGCCCATATTTGCGCAGAGTTTTTTGATCCCATCTTTTGGAGCATGTGTTCTCCATCAGTTTGGTAAAGAATAGCTCGATGGGCCTTCATCCAATTTTTATGTTTTGTTTTCAATGATTTGAGGGCTTGCCATTTTATTTGGGAGGGCAAAGACAGAACTACCTTTTTTTCCCTTCTAAACCAGGACTTTTGTTGCTGTACTTCCTTGTTAAAAGAATGCAAGGGAGAGTACTTTGTCTTTACCTTATTTGTTGTAGCAAATGTATGCAACAAGTCACTATACTCTAGTGACTTTTTGGATCCTAATACCTTTTCATACACTATTGTTTTTTCAAAAACCCTGGCAAATTTTGCCAAATTGTGTTCAGTCCAGTGTACTCTATTCATACCTTGATTCACTAGTAGAGGATGATATGTATTATATATCTCCTCTTTTCTCTGTGGAGCCGTACAATGCCATTTCACATTCAATATGTTGTGATCACTATCCTCAGTAGAGATCACACAAAACAACTTAATATCAAGAAATAATTCTCGATTAACATAAATAAAATCAATAATTGCACCGGAGTGACCCCTTTTCCACGTATATTGTGGCGGGCTGTCGGCCGGACATGAACCATTTAGCATAACCAAGTTTTTCGACTCAATAAAGGAGTTCCATAAGACCAGTCTGCTATCCCTGCGATTATGGGGAATATCCAGACAGTGCAAATTTAAGTCACCAGCTAGAATAACATGCGGGTATATAGGGAGTTTGATGATCTCTGACCATAACTCTTCCAGATCGCTAAAAAATGTTTTGGTGGCTATTGCAACTGGATTCCAATATATATTTACAATCGCATATTTTTGTTCTCTTATAGTAATAATTATCAATTGGGTATACCGATTTGGCGCAGACTGGTGTTCTAGAACAACTTCAGAGGACTTGTTTAGGGCCACAAGGAGACCGGACATGGGCCGACCTTTCATAGAGCGTATTGCCGGATTAAAAACTATTTCAAAGTTATCCCACACTGGCCGCTCCGTAAGCCAGGTTTCTTGAAATAAAATGATATCATGCTGCGATAACTTGTTGGAACCATTCCTCAATAAATGCCCATGACCTCGAGTATTCCAACTTATCATAGACAAAAGTGGTGGAGGATGTTGCAAGATAAGTTATGACTGCTTTGATACAGAATGGAGCATTGGATGATAATTTTGATTACTCGACTGAGCACATACGCCCTGTCTCTGATTAGAAATATAAGGCTGCATTGATGTATTTTGCACCGCAGGAATAGGAACCTGATTTGACACATCAATGAGGAGCTCAAACCCTAATTCGTATATTTCTTGTTTTGCAAGCCACAAAGTGTTTAACACAACTCGTGAGAGCACCCAAAACCGTGCAACAGAGAGATCGTTATCATAAATAAATTCCACCAAATCAATATCGGAAGATTGCAGATCATCTAACGCAGGGATTTCAGCTAGAATTGCAAGTATACTAGAACGATTTAAGTCATACTTCACATAAGGTGTATCTCTGCACCGAATAATCAATGGGTATAGCGGTTGTTTGGATGATGTTTTCGATTTTTTTGTTGATACTGATGGAAACTTGTCAGAATGAGGCCAGCGTGTACCCACAGAGTGATTTTGTTGTTGAGGATATATATCGACCTTTGCAACGGGGCCAACCGGATAATGGCTCGAATCATTTGCTTGTAAATGCGTGATATGCTGGTCAACCTCTAACTTCGTAGATAATGGAGCATTTTTGTGTAAGTTAGTCATATATTCTTCCACCACAATTTTAATTACTTGTTGTATTGGGATTTCGGATACATCAAATAAGGGTTGTTTGTTAGAAGATGTATCAACCGGATTAGTAGTAATTTTGAGGGGCACAGACATTTTTTTTAAAGAAGAGGGCCCAGGGATCAAGGGCGTAATAAGTGGTTGTGCCACATGATTCTTTTCTGTATACACTGTTATGTGAGGTTTCTCTCGAATGTTAGGGTCTTTCGACATCTCAACCTGGTCATTCGAAGGTCGCTGTTTGGACATGTAATGATCAATCTCCTTTCTAATTTCGTTCCGTCTAGCTTCAGCATTCTTATCTATGATCAGCTCGAGAGAACAAGGTGATGGAGCTACAAAGGTATCACAATCTTTTACTTGTACCACTGGACATAAGGGTACTAAGGGGAGTGACGCTTGTGTGTTTGCCGCCTTATCCTGTTCAGCAGCCTCGACTAATGCGTCTAATGGGTCATAGGCTACTATCTGGGTCGGGCATGCCGTGGGCTGTGTACTAATTTTCTTGCCGTTAACCAAGAAGTTATATTTTTTTTGTACTGCCTCTGCGGCCATGATGGATTGTTTCCTAGGCAAGGATAGGGCTTTAATAAAAGCTTTACTTGCCGAGGTTGATGCTTTAGTTATGTTTTTAACATTTTTTGTTTTTTTACCACTCGGGTTCTGTTTTGGTTTAGATGTAATTTCGGGTGGCTTGGGTGCATTAGATGTAAATATGTTAAACACTTGTTTGTCACCAAGGACAATCGGATCTGGGAGAGATTTGTCTTGTGGTTTTTCAGTTTTTTGGGGGAATGAGAAAACATCATGAATTACATTGGGAAAAGCAGGTAAAGGCGTAAATTTCAGAGGTTGTGATTGTGTACTGAACTCAATAGGGGATTTATCAGAATTAAGTGATTTCTCAGAATTTAATTTTGATTTTTTTCGGGAATTCATCTCAATACTGAGCTTAAGCGTAGCCTGCCAATGTAGTAATTTCTCAATCTGTTTATCATGTATCTGCAGTTTTCGATCAAGTGTTTCAAACAGCTTAAAAAGAGAGGAAATAGCCAAATTCATGGCATGCAACGTAGTCTCGATCAAAATGGACGGAGAAATAACTGGAGGCAAAATAGGGTCATCAGGTGGTTGAACTGAAACATCAGGAATACGTCTGGGGGTCGGAACAGCAAATGAAGCGACTAAACTATGCGCTGAGTCTGAGTAAATAAAAGAGACTTCGGGTAACTCTAATGAGTTCCGACAATCATCTCCTTCCAAGAGAGAAGAGTTTGAACTCAGTTCAATTATTGCAGGTTGAGAATCCACTAAACCTACACAGCTTTTAATCAGGGGGAGGGGAGAGGGAACATAACAACCATGTGGTAATGTACACCCACCCCGAACCCCCTCAGCAGGGCCCAAAGAATTCAGACATGGTGTTTGAGGCTCTTGATTTCTATTGGAATTGATATTGGACCCTGGGGATTCAGGTGCTTCACATATTACAGGCATTGTATGTGGCTCTTTTAAGAGGGGGATGACGCCCTCTTTAATAAGGGTGTTATCAGAGACTCCCAAGGAATTCTTTACATTAGAGGGTTGAGTGTTCGTATTAAATGTAAAGCAAGAGTCAATTGATTTCCCGGTGAAGTCACAGGATAGGGGTTTTGTCTCAAAGAAGTAGCGTTTTATATCCGCAGAAGATGTATGCCTATTAGAATTAGAGGCACTAACAGAATGATGCCTCCGAGGCGTACTACCCATTAAATTTCGTGTCTGAGTTTCTACATTGTCCTGGACCAATGTTGGGCCATTCATCTTTGTACTTCTTAAAGTACGCATGTCACCTTATAATAATACAGTCACCAAATGAGATATACAGTTAAGTTAAAATTTTGAATAAAGAAATGGTTATAAAAACAGGGTAAGTAGGTACTGCTAAAAAAAGATGATCCGATAACAAGATAAAAACTTTAAAAGTAAAATGTTATGCTGGAGTTTTTTTAAAATGCTTGGGACAGGACCTTAAATGTTATCTTGATCAGTAATTGCATGTAAACCTTTGCCGTCTAGGGAACGCCCGATGGCTTAAGGAGCAGCCTTAGTCCGTCTCTCCTCCCCAAAGACCGGCTTAATTAATAGTTAGAAATAATGGTCCTGAATTTAGATGAATAAGTCATAAAACAATACTTTCCGCTAGCCGATCGCGCCGAACAGCCAAACAGCACCAGCCCTTCTGCCACCAGGGCTTCGGCGCGAGGGTGGCTTCACTGCTGATTTATGGCACTTCACTGTGTCACGTGAGCCAGTCACGTGATCCTCGGCGGCCCCGCCTCCTTCAAGACAGCAAGAGCCCTGTGCTCGCAGTGCTGTTCAGAGGGGGAGCGGCAGGCAATTCCCAGGTCAAACAATGAAACGTGGATCAGCGTTCTCCTCCTTCAACAAACAGGCAATTAAATGCCTTCAGTCAACGCCGCTCGGGCGGCTTCACTGCTGATTTATGGCACTTCACTGTGTCACGTGAGCCAGTCACGTGATCCTCGGCGGCCCCGCCTCCTTCAAGACAGCAAGAGCCCTGTGCTCGCAGTGCTGTTCAGAGGGGGAGCGGCAGGCAATTCCCAGGTCAAACAATGAAACGTGGATCAGCGTTCTCCTCCTTCAACAAACAGGCAATTAAATGCCTTCAGTCAACGCCGCTCGGGCGGCTTCACTGCTGATTTATGGCACTTCACTGTGTCACGTGAGCCAGTCACGTGATCCTCGGCGGCCCCGCCTCCTTCAAGACAGCAAGAGCCCTGTGCTCGCAGTGCTGTTCAGAGGGGGAGCGGCAGGCAATTCCCAGGTCAAACAATGAAACGTGGATCAGCGTTCTCCTCCTTCAACAAACAGGCAATTAAATGCCTTCAGTCAACGCCGCTCGGGCGGCTTCACTGCTGATTTATGGCACTTCACTGTGTCACGTGAGCCAGTCACGTGATCCTCGGCGGCCCCGCCTCCTTCAAGACAGCAAGAGCCCTGTGCTCGCAGTGCTGTTCAGAGGGGGAGCGGCAGGCAATTCCCAGGTCAAACAATGAAACGTGGATCAGCGTTCTCCTCCTTCTCCTCCTTCAACAAACAGGCAATTAAATGCCTTCAGTCAACCACAGTTACATATATCACTGCCCATATTAAATTGGGCGATATACATGGGAGGGTTACACATATTATGGCTCATCTTAAATGGGTGATACACATGGGCGGGCTACACATATCACTGCCCATCCTAAATGGGCAAAACACATGGGAAGGCTACACATATCACTGACCATCTTAAATGGGTGATACACATGGGAAGGCTACACATATCACTGCCCATCTTAAATGGGGGATACACATGGGAAGGCTACACATATCACTGCCCATCTTAAATGAGTGATACACATGGGAGAGCTACACATATCACTGCCCATCTTAAATGGGTGATACACATGGGAAGGCTACACATATCACTGCCCATCCTAAATGGGCAAAACACATGGGAGGGCTACACATATCACTGCCCATCTTAAATGGGTGATACACATGGGAGGGCTATACATATCACTGCCCATCCTAAATGGGCAAAACACATGGGAGGGCTACACATATCACTGCCCATCTCAAATGGGCAACATACATGGGAGGGTTACACATATCACTGCCCATCTCAAATGGGCGATATACATGGAAGGGCTACACATATCACTGCCCATCTTAAATGGGCAATATACACGGAGGGGCTACACATATCACTGCCCATCTGAAATGGGCAATACACATGGGAGGGCTACACATATCACTGCCCATCTTAAATGGGCAAAACACATGGGAAGGCTACACATATCACTGCCCATCTTAAATGGGTAATGCACATGGGAGGGCTACACATATCACTGCCCATCCTAAATGGGCAAAACACATGGGAGGGCTACACATATCACTGCCCATCTCAAATGGGCAACATACATGGGAGGGCTACACATATCACTGTCCATCCTAAATGGGCAAAACACATGGGAGGGCTACACATATCATTGCCCATCTCAAATGGGCAACATACACGGGAGGGCTACACATATCACTGCCCATCTTAAATGGGCAACACACATGGGAGGGTTACACATATCACTACCCATCTCAAATGGGCGATATACACGGGAGGGCTACACATATCACTGCCCATCTTAAATGGGCGATATACATGGGAGGGCTACACATATCACTGCCCATCTCAAATGGGCGATATACACGGGAGGGCTACACATATCACTGCCCATCTCAAATGGGCAATATACACGGGAGGGCTACACATATCACTGCCCATCTCAAATGGGCAACATACATGGGAGGGCTACACATATCACTGCCCATCTCAAATGGGCAACATACATGGGAGGGCTACACATATCACTGCCCATCTCAAATGTGCAATATACACGGGAGGGCTACACATATCACTGCCCATCTTAAATGGGCGATATACACGGGAAGGCTACACATATCACTGCCCATCTCAAATGGGCAATATACACGGGAGGGCTACACACATCACTGCCCATCTTAAATGGGCGATACACATGGGAGGGCTACACATATCACTGCCCATCCTAAATGGGCAAAACACATGGGAAGGCTACACATATCACTGCCCATCTTAAATGGGTGATACACATGGGAGGGCTACACATATCACTGCCCATCTTAAATGGGCAATGCACATGGGAAGGCTACACATATCACTGCCCATCTTAAATGGGTGATACACATGGGAGGGCTACACATATCACTGCCCATCTTAAATGGGCAATATACACGGGAAGGCTACACATATCACTGCCCATCTCAAATGGGCAATATACACGGGAGGGCTACACACATCACTGCCCATCTTAAATGGGTGATACACATGGGAGGGCTACCCATATCACGGCCCATCTTAAATTGGCAATACACACGGGAGGCCTACACATATCACTGCCCATCTTAAATGGGTGATACACATGGGAGGGCTACACATATCACTGCCCATCTTAAATGGGTGATACACATGGGAGGGCTGCACATATCACTGCCCATCTGAAATGGGCAATGCACATGGGAGGGCTACACATATCACGGCCCATCTTAAATTGGCAATACACATGGGAGGGCTACACATATCACTGCCCATCTTAAATGGGTGATAAACATGGGAAGGCTACACATATCACTGCCCATCTTAAATGGGTGATACACATGGGAGGGCTACACATATCACTGCCCATCCTAAATGGGCAATGCACATGGGAGGGCTACACATATCACTGACCATCTTAAATGGGTGATACACATGGGAGGGCTACACATATCACTGCCCATCTTAAATGGGCAATGCACATGGGAGGGCGACACATATCATGGCCCATCTTAAATTGGCAATACACATGGGAGGGTTACACATATCACTGCCCATCTTAAATGGGCAATGCACATGGGAGGGCTACACATATCACTGCCCATCTTAAATGGGCGATACACATGGGAGGGCTACACATATCACGGCCCATCTTAAATTGGCAATACACATGGGAGGGCTACACATATCAGTGCCCATCTTAAATGGGCGATGCACATGGGAGGGCTATACATATCACTGCCCATCTTAAATGGGAGATGCACATGGGAGGGCTACACATATCACTGCCCATCTTAAATGGGCGATGCACATGGGAGGGCTACACATATCACTGCCCATCTTAAATGGGCGATACACATGGGAGGGCTACACATATCACTGCCCATCTTAAATGGGCGATACACATGGGAGGGCTACACATATCACTGCCCATCTTAAAGGGGCGATACACATGGGAGGGCTACACATATCACTGCCCATCTTAAATGGGCGATACACATGGGAGGGCTACACATATCACTGCCCATCTTAAATGGGCGATACACATGGGAGGGCTACACATATCACTGTCCATCTTAAATGGGCAATGCACATGGGAGGGCTACACATATCACTGCCCATCTCAAATGGGCAACATACATGGGAGGGCTACACATATCACTGCCCATCTCAAATGTGCAATATACACGGGAGGGCTACACATATCACTGCCCATCTTAAATGGGCGATATACACGGGAAGGCTACACATATCACTGCCCATCTCAAATGGGCAATATACACGGGAGGGCTACACACATCACTGCCCATCTTAAATGGGCGATACACATGGGAGGGCTACACATATCACTGCCCATCCTAAATGGGCAAAACACATGGGAAGGCTACACATATCACTGCCCATCTTAAATGGGTGATACACATGGGAGGGCTACACATATCACTGCCCATCTTAAATGGGCAATGCACATGGGAAGGCTACACATATCACTGCCCATCTTAAATGGGTGATACACATGGGAGGGCTACACATATCACTGCCCATCTTAAATGGGCAATATACACGGGAAGGCTACACATATCACTGCCCATCTCAAATGGGCAATATACACGGGAGGGCTACACACATCACTGCCCATCTTAAATGGGTGATACACATGGGAGGGCTACCCATATCACGGCCCATCTTAAATTGGCAATACACACGGGAGGCCTACACATATCACTGCCCATCTTAAATGGGTGATACACATGGGAGGGCTACACATATCACTGCCCATCTTAAATGGGTGATACACATGGGAGGGCTGCACATATCACTGCCCATCTTAAATGGGCAATGCACATGGGAGGGCTACACATATCACGGCCCATCTTAAATTGGCAATACACATGGGAGGGCTACACATATCACTGCCCATCTTAAATGGGTGATAAACATGGGAAGGCTACACATATCACTGCCCATCTTAAATGGGTGATACACATGGGAGGGCTACACATATCACTGCCCATCCTAAATGGGCAATGCACATGGGAGGGCTACACATATCACTGACCATCTTAAATGGGTGATACACATGGGAGGGCTACACATATCACTGCCCATCTTAAATGGGCAATGCACATGGGAGGGCGACACATATCATGGCCCATCTTAAATTGGCAATACACATGGGAGGGTTACACATATCACTGCCCATCTTAAATGGGCAATGCACATGGGAGGGCTACACATATCACTGCCCATCTTAAATGGGCGATACACATGGGAGGGCTACACATATCACGGCCCATCTTAAATTGGCAATACACATGGGAGGGCTACACATATCAGTGCCCATCTTAAATGGGCGATGCACATGGGAGGGCTATACATATCACTGCCCATCTTAAATGGGAGATGCACATGGGAGGGCTACACATATCACTGCCCATCTTAAATGGGCGATGCACATGGGAGGGCTACACATATCACTGCCCATCTTAAATGGGCGATACACATGGGAGGGCTACACATATCACTGCCCATCTTAAATGGGCGATACACATGGGAGGGCTACACATATCACTGCCCATCTTAAAGGGGCGATACACATGGGAGGGCTACACATATCACTGCCCATCTTAAATGGGCGATACACATGGGAGGGCTACACATATCACTGCCCATCTTAAATGGGCGATACACATGGGAGGGCTACACATATCACTGTCCATCTTAAATGGGCAATGCACATGGGAGGGCTACACATATCACTGCCCATCTTAAATGGGTGATACACATGGGAGGGCTACACCTATCACTGCCCATCTTAAATGGGCAATGCACATGGGAGGGCTACACATATGACCGACCATCTTAAATGGGTGATACACATGGGAGGGCTACACATATCACTGCCCATCTTAAATGGGCAATACACATGGGAGGGCTACACATATCACGGCCCATCTTAAATTGGCAATACACATGGGAGGGCTACACATATCACGGCCCATCTTAAATTGGCAATACACATGGGAGGGCTACACATTTCACGGCCCATCTTAAATTGGCAATGCACATGGGAGGGCTACACATATCACTGCCCTTGGCAATTGCCATGGGAGGGCTACACATATCACGGCCCATCTTAAATTGGCAATGCACATGGGAGGGCTACACATATCACTGCCCATCTTAAATGGGCAATGCACATGGGAGGGCTACACATATCACTGCCCATCTTAAATGGGCAATGCACATGGGAGGGCTACACATATCACGGCCCATCTTAAATTGGCGATACACATGGGAGGGCTACACATATCACTGCCCATCTTAAATGGTGATACACATGGCAGGGCTACACATATCACTGCCCATCTTAAATGGGTGATACACATGGCAGGGCTACACATATCACTGGCCATCTTAAATGGGTGATACACATGGGAGGGCTACACATATCACTGCACATCTCAAATGGGCAATGCACATGGGAGGGCTGCACATATCACTGCCCATCTCAAATGGGCAATGCACATGGGAGGGCAACACATATCACGGCCCATCTTAAATTGGTGATACACATGGGAGGGCTACACATATCACTGCCCATCTTAAATGGGTGATACACATGGGAGGGCTACACATATCACTGCCCATCTCAAATGGGCAATGCACATGGGAGGGCTACACATATAACGGCCCATCTTAAATTGGCAATACACATGGGAGGGCTACACATATCACTGCCCATCTTAAATGGGTGATACACATTGGAGGGCTACACATATCACTGCCCATCTTTAATGGGTGATACACATGGGAGGGCTACACATATCACTGCCCATCTTAAATGGGTGATACACATGGGAAGGCTACACATATCACTGCCCATCTTAAATGGTGATACACATGGGAGGGCTACACATATCACTGCCCATTTTAACAGGGCGATACATATGGGAGGGCTACACATATCACTGCCCATCTTAAATGGGGGCTACACATATCACTGCCCATCTTAACAAGGCGATACACATGGGAGGGCTACACATATCACTGCCCATCCTAAATGGGCAAAACACATGGGAGGGCTACACATATCACTGCCCATCTTAACAGGGAGATACACATGGGAGGGCTACACATATCACTGCCCATCTTGAATGGGTGATACACATGGGAGGGCTACACATATCACTGCCCATCTTAAATGGGTGATACACATGGGAGGGCTACACATATCACTGCCCATCTTAAATGGGTGATACATTTGGGAAGGCTACACATATCACTGCCCATCTTAAATGGGTGATACACATGGGAGGGCAACACATATCACTGCCAATCTTAACAGGGCGATACACATGGGAGGACTACACATATCACTGCCCATCTTAAATGGGTGATACACATGGGAGGGCTACACATATCACTGCCCATCCTAAATGGGCAAAACACATGGGAGGGCTACACATATCACTGCCCATCTTAACAGGGAAATACACATGGGAGGGCTACGCATATCACTGCCCATCTTAAATGGGTTATACACATGGGAGGGCTACACATATCACTGCCCATCTTAAATGGGTGATACACATGGGAGGGCTACACATATCACTGCCCATCTTAAATGGGCAATGCACATGGTAGGGCTACACATATCACTGCCCATCTTAAATGGGTGATACACATGTGAGGGCTACACATATCACTGCCCATCCCAAATGGGCGATACACATGGGAGGGCTACACATATCACTGCCCATCTTAACGGGCGATACACTTGGGAGGGCTACACATATCACTGCCCATCTTAAATGGGTGATACACATGGGAGGGCTACACATATCACTGCCCATCTTAACAGGGTGATACACATGGGAGGGCTACACATATCACTGCCCATCTTAAATGGGTGATACACATGGGGGGCTACACATATCACTGCCCATCTTAAATGGGCAATGCACATGGGAGGGCTACACATATCACTGCCCATCTTAACAGGACGATACACATGGGAGGGCTTCACATATCACTGCCCATCTTAAATGGGTGATACACATGGGAGGGCTACACATATCACTGCCCATCTTAAATGCGTGATAAACATGGGAGGGCTACACATATCACTGCCCATCTTAAATGGGCAATGCACATGGGAGGGCTACACATATGACTGACCATCTTAAATGGGTGATACACATGGGAGGGCTACACATATCACTGCCCATCTTAAATGGGCAATACACATGGGAGGGCTACACATATCACGGCCCATCTTAAATTGGCAATACACATGGGAGGGCTACACATATCACGGCCCATCTTAAATTGGCAATACACATGGGAGGGTTACACATTTCACGGCCCATCTTAAATTGGCAATGCACATGGGAGGGCTACACATATCACTGCCCTTGGCAATGCACATGGGAGGGCTACACATATCACGGCCCATCTTAAATTGGCAATGCACATGGGAGGGCTACACATATCACTGCCCATCTTAAATGGGCAATGCACTTGGGAGGGCTACACATATCACTGCCCATCTTAAATGGGCAATGCACATGGGAGGGCTACACCTATCACGGCCCATCTTAAATTGGGGATACACATGGGAGGTCTACACATATCACTGCCCATCTTAAATGGTGATACACATGGCAGGGCTACACATATCACTGCCCATCTTAAATGGGTGATACACATGGCAGGGCTTCACATATCACTGCCCATCTTAAATGGGTGATACACATGGGAGGGCTACACATATCACTGCCCATCTCAAATGGGCAATGCACATGGGTGGGCTGCACATATTATTGCCCATCTCAAATGGGCAATGCACATGGGAGGGCTACACATATCACGGCCCATCTTAAATTGGCAATACACATGGGAGGGCTACACATATCACTGCCCATCTTAAATGGGTGACACACATGGGAGGGCTACACATATCACTGCCCATCTCAAATGGGCAATGCACATGGGAGGGCTACACATGTCTCGGCCCATCTTAAATTGGCAATACACATGGGAGGGCTACACATATCACTGCCCATCTTAAATGGGTGATACACATGGGAGGGCTAGACATATCACTGCCCATCTTAAATGGGTGATACACATGGGAGGGCTACACATATCACTGCCCATCTTAAATGGGTGATACACATGGGAGGGCTACACATATCACTGCCCATCCTAAATGGGCAATGCACATGGGAGGGCTACACATATCCCTGCCCATTTTAAATGGGTGATACACATGGGAGGGCTACACATATCACTGCCCTTGGCAATGCACATGGGAGGGCTACACATATCACGGCCCATCTTAAATTGGCAATGCACATGGGAGGGCTACACATATCACTGCCCATCTTAAATGGGCAATGCACATGGGAGGGCTACACATATCACTGCCCATCTTAAATGGGCAATGCACATGGGAGGGCTACACATATCACGGCCCATCTTAAATTGGGGATACACATGGGAGGTCTACACATATCACTGCCCATCTTAAATGGTGATACACATGGCAGGGCTACACATATCACTGCCCATCTTAAATGGGTGATACACATGGCAGGGCTTCACATATCACTGCCCATCTTAAATGGGTGATACACATGGGAGGGCTACACATATCACTGCCCATCTCAAATGGGCAATGCACATGGGTGGGCTGCACATATCATTGCCCATCTCAAATGGGCAATGCACATGGGAGGGCTACACATATCACGGCCCATCTTAAATTGGCAATACACATGGGAGGGCTACACATATCACTGCCCATCTTAATTGGGTGACACACATGGGAGGGCTACACATATCACTGCCCATCTCAAATGGGCAATGCACATGGGAGGGCTACACATGTCACGGCCCACCTTCAATTGGCAATACACATGGGAGGGCTACACATATCACTGCCCATCTTAAATGGGTGATACACATGGGAGGGCTAGGCATATCACTGCCCATCTTAAATGGGTGATACACATGGGAGGGCTACACATATCACTGCCCATCTTAAATGGGTGATACACATGGGAGTGCTACACATATCACTGCCCATCCTAAATGGGCAATGCACATGGGAGGGCTACACATATCCCTGCCCATCTTAAATGGGTGATACACATGGGAAGGCTACACATATCACTGCCCATCTTAAATGGGTGATACACATGGGAGGGCTACACATATCACTGCCCATCTTAACAAGGCGATACATATGGGAGGGCCACACATATCACTGCCCATCTTAAATGGGTGATACACATGGGAGGGCTACACATATCACTGCCCATCCTAAATGGGCAAAACACATGGGAGGGCTACACATATCACTGCCCATCTTAACAGGGCGATACACATGGGAGGGCTACACATATCACTGCCCATCTTGCATGAGTGATACACATGGAAGGGCTACACATATCACTGCCCATCTTAAATGGGTGATACACATGGGAGGGCTACACATATCACTGCCCATCTTAAATGGGTGATACATATGGGAAGGCTACACATATCACTGCCCATCTTAAATGGGTGATACACATAGGAGGGCTACACATATCACTGCCCATCCTAAATGGGTGATACACATGGGAGGGCTACACATATCACTGCCCATCTTAAATGGGCAATGCACATGGTAGGGCTACACATATCACTGCCCATCTTAAATGAGTGATACACATGGGAGGGTTACACATATCACTGCCCATCCCAAATGGGCGATACACATGGGAGGGCTACACATATCACTGCCCATCTTAACGGGCGATACACATGGGAGGGCTACACATATCACTGCCCATCTTAACAGGGCGATACACATGGGAGGGCTACACATATCACTGCCCATCTTAACAGGGCGATACACATGGGAGGGCTACACATATCACAGCCCATCTTAAATGGGTGATGCACATGGGAGGGCTACACATATCACTGCCCATCTTAAATGGGCAATGCACATGGGAGGGCTACAAATATCACTGCCCATCTTAAATGGGTGATACACATGGGAGGGCTACACATATCACTGCCCATCCTAAATGGGCAAAACACATGGGAGGGCTACACATATCACTGCCCATCTTAACAGGGCGATACACATGGGAGGGCTACACATATCACTGCCCATCTTAAATGGGTGATACACATGGGAGCGCTACACATATCACTGACCATCTTAAATGGGCGATACACATGGGAGGGCTACACATATCACTGCCCATCTTAAATGGGTGATACACATGGGAGGGCTACACATATCACTGCCCATCTTAAATGGGTGATACACATGGAAAGGCTACACATATCACTGCCCAACTTAAATGGGTGATACACATGGGAGGGCTACACATATCACTACCCATTTTAACAGGGCGATACACATTGGAGGGCTACACATATCACTGCCCATCTTAAATGGGTAATACACATGGGAGGGCTACACATATCACTGCCCATCCTAAATGGGCAAAACACATGGGAGGGCTACACATATCACTGCCCATCTTAAAAGGGCGATACACATGGGAGGGCTACACATATCACTGCCCATCTTAAATGGGTGATACACATGGGAGGGCTACACATATCACTGCCCATCTTAAATGGGTGATACACATGGGAGGGCTACACATATCACTGCCCATCCAAAATGGGCAAAACACATGGGAGGGCTACACATATCACTGCCCATCTTAACAGGGCGATACACATGGGAGGGCTACACATATCTCTGCCCATCTTAAATGGGCAATGCACATGGGAGGGCTACACATATCACTGCCCATCTTAAATGGGTGATACACATGGGATGGCTACACATATCACTGCCCATTTTAAATGGGTGATACACATGGGAGGGCTACACATATCACTGCCCATCTTAAATGGGCAACATACATGGGAGGGTTGCACATATCGCTGCCCATCTCAACATGGCAATACATATGGGAGGGTTACATATATCACTGTCCATCTTAAATGGGCAATGCACATGGGAGGGCTACACATATCACTGCCCATCTTAAATGGGTGATACACATGGGAGGGCTACACATATCACTGCCCATCTTAAATGGGCAATGCACATGGGAGGGCTACACATATCACTGCCCATCTTAAATGGGTGATACACATGGGAGGGCTACACATATCACTGCCCATCTTAAATGGGCAACATACATGGGAGGGTTGCACATATCGCTGCCCATCTCAGCAGGGCAATACATATGGGAGGGTTACATATATCACTGCCCATATTAAATTGGGCGATATACATGGGAGGGTTACACATATTATGGCTCATCTTAAATGGGTGATACACATGGGCGGGCTACACATATCACTGCCCATCCTAAATGGGCAAAACACATGGGAAGGCTACACATATCACTGACCATCTTAAATGGGTGATACACATGGGAGGGCTACACATATCACTGCCCATCTTAAATGGGTGATACACATGGGAAGGCTACACATATCACTGCCCATCCTAAATGGGCAAAACACATGGGAGGGCTACACATATAACTGCCCATCTTAAATGGGTGATACACATGGGAGGGCTACACATATCACTGCCCATCTTAAATGGGGGATACACATGGGAAGGCTACACATATCACTGCCCATCTTAAATGGGTGATACACATGGGAGAGCTACACATATCACTGCCCATCTTAAATGGGTGATACACATGGGAAGGCTACACATATCACTGCCCATCCTAAATGGGCAAAACACATGGGAGGGCTACACATATCACTGCCCATCTTAAATGGGTGATACACATGGGAGGGCTATACATATCACTGCCCATCCTAAATGGGCAAAACACATGGGAGGGCTACACATATCACTGCCCATCTCAAATGGGCAACATACATGGGAGGGTTACACATATCACTGCCCATCTCAAATGGGCGATATACATGGAAGGGCTACACATATCACTGCCCATCTTAAATGGGCAATATACACGGGAGGGCTACACATATCACTGCCCATCTGAAATGGGCAATACACATGGGAGGGCTACACATATCACTGCCCATCTTAAATGGGCAAAACACATGGGAAGGCTACACATATCACTGCCCATCTTAAATGGGTAATGCACATGGGAGGGCTACACATATCACTGCCCATCCTAAATGGGCAAAACACATGGGAGGGCTACACATATCACTGCCCATCTCAAATGGGCAACATACATGGGAGGGCTACACATATCACTGTCCATCCTAAATGGGCAAAACACATGGGAGGGCTACACATATCACTGCCCATCTCAAATGGGCAACATACACGGGAGGGCTACACATATCACTGCCCATCTTAAATGGGCAACACACATGGGAGGGTTACACATATCACTACCCATCTCAAATGGGCGATATACACGGGAGGGCTACACATATCACTGCCCATCTTAAATGGGCGATATACATGGGAGGGCTACACATATCACTGCCCATCTCAAATGGGCGATATACACGGGAGGGCTACACATATCACTGCCCATCTCAAATGGGCAATATACACGGGAGGGCTACACATATCACTGCCCATCTTAAATGGGCGATACACATGGGAGGGCTACACATATCACTGCCCATCTCAAATGGGCAACATACATGGGAGGGCTACACATATCACTGCCCATCTCAAATGGGCAACATACATGGGAGGGCTACACATATCACTGCCCATCTCAAATGTGCAATATACACGGGAGGGCTACACATATCACTGCCCATCTTAAATGGGCGATATACACGGGAAGGCTACACATATCACTGCCCATCTCAAATGGGCAATATACACGGGAGGGCTACACACATCACTGCCCATCTTAAATGGGCGATACACATGGGAGGGCTACACATATCACTGCCCATCCTAAATGGGCAAAACACATGGGAAGGCTACACATATCACTGCCCATCTTAAATGGGTGATACACATGGGAGGGCTACACATATCACTGCCCATCTTAAATGGGCAATGCACATGGGAAGGCTACACATATCACTGCCCATCTTAAATGGGTGATACACATGGGAGGGCTACACATATCACTGCCCATCTTAAATGGGCAATATACACGGGAAGGCTACACATATCACTGCCCATCTCAAATGGGCAATATACACGGGAGGGCTACACACATCACTGCCCATCTTAAATGGGTGATACACATGGGAGGGCTACCCATATCACGGCCCATCTTAAATTGGCAATACACACGGGAGGCCTACACATATCACTGCCCATCTTAAATGGGTGATACACATGGGAGGGCTACACATATCACTGCCCATCTTAAATGGGTGATACACATGGGAGGGCTGCACATATCACTGCCCATCTTAAATGGGCAATGCACATGGGAGGGCTACACATATCACGGCCCATCTTAAATTGGCAATACACATGGGAGGGCTACACATATCACTGCCCATCTTAAATGGGTGATAAACATGGGAAGGCTACACATATCACTGCCCATCTTAAATGGGTGATACACATGGGAGGGCTACAAATATCACTGCCCATCCTAAATGGGCAATGCACATGGGAGGGCTACACATATCACTGACCATCTTAAATGGGTGATACACATGGGAGGGCTACACATATCACTGCCCATCTTAAATGGGCAATGCACATGGGAGGGCGACACATATCATGGCCCATCTTAAATTGGCAATACACATGGGAGGGCTACACATATCACTGCCCATCTCAAATGGGCAATATACACGGGAGGGCTACACACATCACTGCCCATCTTAAATGGGCGATACACATGGGAGGGCTACACATATCACTGCCCATCCTAAATGGGCAAAACACATGGGAAGGCTACACATATCACTGCCCATCTTAAATGGGTGATACACATGGGAGGGCTACACATATCACTGCCCATCTTAAATGGGCAATGCACATGGGAAGGCTACACATATCACTGCCCATCTTAAATGGGTGATACACATGGGAGGGCTACACATATCACTGCCCATCTTAAATGGGCAATATACACGGGAAGGCTACACATATCACTGCCCATCTCAAATGGGCAATATACACGGGAGGGCTACACACATCACTGCCCATCTTAAATGGGTGATACACATGGGAGGGCTACCCATATCACGGCCCATCTTAAATTGGCAATACACACGGGAGGCCTACACATATCACTGCCTATCTTAAATGGGTGATACACATGGGAGGGCTACACATATCACTGCCCATCTTAAATGGGTGATACACATGGGAGCGCTGCACATATCACTGCCCATCTTAAATGGGCAATGCACATGGGAGGGCTACACATATCACGGCCCATCTTAAAATGGCAATACACATGGGAGGGCTACACATATCACTGCCCATCTTAAATGGGCAATGCACATGGGAGGGCGACACATATCATGGCCCATCTTAAATTGGCAATACACATGGGAGGGCTACACATATCACTGCCCATCTTAAATGGGCAATGCACATGGGAGGGCTACACATATCACTGCCCATCTTAAATGGGCGATACACATGGGAGGGCTACACATATCACGGCCCATCTTAAATTGGCAATACACATGGGAGGGCTACACATATCAGTGCCCATCTTAAATGGGCGATGCACATGGGAGGGCTATACATATCACTGCCCATCTTAAATGGGAGATGCACATGGGAGGGCTACACATATCACTGCCCATCTTAAATGGGCGATGCACATGGGAGGGCTACACATATCACTGCCCATCTTAAATGGGCGATACACATGGGAGGGCTACACATATCACTGCCCATCTTAAATGGGCGATACACATGGGAGGGCTACACATATCACTGCCCATCTTAAATGGGCGATACACATGGGAGGGCTACACATATCACTGCCCATCTTAAATGGGCGATACACATGGGAGGGCTACACATATCACTGCCCATCTTAAATGGGCGATACACATGGGAGGGCTACACATATCACTGTCCATCTTAAATGGGCAATGCACATGGGAGGGCTACACATATCACTGCCCATCTTAAATGGGTGATACACATGGGAGGGCTACACTTATCACTGCCCATCTTAAATGGGCAATGCACATGGGAGGGCTACACATATGACCGACCATCTTAAATGGGTGATACACATGGGAGGGCTACACATATCACTGCCCATCTTAAATGGGCAATACACATGGGAGGGCTACACATATCACGGCCCATCTTAAATTGGCAATACACATGGGAGGGCTACACATATCACGGCCCATCTTAAATTGGCAATACACATGGGAGGGCTACACATTTCGCGGCCCATCTTAAATTGGCAATGCACATGGGAGGGCTACACATATCACTGCCCTTGGCAATTGCCATGGGAGGGCTACACATATCACGGCCCATCTTAAATTGGCAATGCACATGGGAGGGCTACACATATCACTGCCCATCTTAAATGGGCAATGCACATGGGAGGGCTACACATATCACTGCCCATCTTAAATGGGCAATGCACATGGGAGGGCTACACATATCACGGCCCATCTTAAATTGGCGATACACATGGGAGGGCTACACATATCACTGCCCATCTTAAATGGTGATACACATGGCAGGGCTACACATATCACTGCCCATCTTAAATGGGTGATACACATGGCAGGGCTACACATATCACTGGCCATCTTAAATGGGTGATACACATGGGAGGGCTACACATATCACTGCCCATCTCAAATGGGCAATGCACATGGGAGGGCTGCACATATCACTGCCCATCTCAAATGGGCAATGCACATGGGAGGGCTACACATATCACGGCCCATCTTAAATTGGTGATACACATGGGAGGGCTACACATATCACTGCCCATCTTAAATGGGTGATACACATGGGAGGGCTACACATATCACTGCCCATCTCAAATGGGCAATGCACATGGGAGGGCTACACATATAACAGCCCATCTTAAATTGGCAATACACATGGGAGGGCTACACATATCACTGCCCATCTTAAATGGGTGATACACATGGGAGGGCTACACATATCACTGCCCATCTTAAATGGGTGATACACATGGGAGGGCTACACATATCACTGCCCATCTTAAATGGGTGATACACATGGGAAGGCTACACATATCACTGCCCATCTTAAATGGTGATACACATGGGAGGGCTACACATATCACTGCCCATTTTAACAGGGCGATACATATGGGAGGGCTACACATATCACTGCCCATCTTAAATGGGTGATACACATGGGAGGGCTACACATATCACTGCCCATCCTAAATGGGCAAAACACATGGGAGGGCTACACATATCACTGCCCATCTTAACAGGGAGATACACATGGGAGGGCTACACATATCACTGCCCATCTTGAATGGGTGATACACATGGGAGGGCTACACATATCACTGCCCATCTTAAATGGGTGATACACATGGGAGGGCTACACATATCACTGCCCATCTTAAATGGGTGATACATTTGGGAAGGCTACACATATCACTGCCCATCTTAAATGGGTGATACACATGGGAGGGCAACACATATCACTGCCAATCTTAACAGGGCGATACACATGGGAGGACTACACATATCACTGCCCATCTTAAATGGGTGATACACATGGGAGGGCTACACATATCACTGCCCATCCTAAATGGGCAAAACACATGGGAGGGCTACACATATCACTGCCCATCTTAACAGGGCAATACACATGGGAGGGCTACGCATATCACTGCCCATCTTAAATGGGTTATACACATGGGAGGGCTACACATATCACTGCCCATCTTAAATGGGTGATACACATGGGAGGGCTACACATATCACTGCCCATCTTAAATGGGTAATGCACATGGTAGGGCTACACATATCACTGCCCATCTTAAATGGGTGATACACATGTGAGGGCTACACATATCACTGCCCATCCCAAATGGGCGATACACATGGGAGGGCTACACATATCACTGCCCATCTTAACGGGCGATACACTTGGGAGGGCTACACATATCACTGCCCATCTTAAATGGGTGATACACATGGGAGGGCTACACATATCACTGCCCATCTTAACAGGGCGATACACATGGGAGGGCTACACATATCACTGCCCATCTTAAATGGGTGATACACATGGGGGGCTACACATATCACTGCCCATCTTAAATGGGCAATGCACATGGGAGGGCTACACATATCACTGCCCATCTTAACAGGGCGATACACATGGGAGGGCTTCACATATCACTGCCCATCTTAAATGGATGATACACATGGGAGGGCTACACATATCACTGCCCATCTTAAATGGGTGATAAACATGGGAGGGCTATACATATCACTGCCCATCTTAAATGGGCAATGCACATGGGAGGGCTACACATATGACTGACCATCTTAAATGGGTGATACACATGGGAGGGCTACACATATCACTGCCCATCTTAAATGGGCAATACACATGGGAGGGCTACACATATCACGGCCCATCTTAAATTGGCAATACACATGGGAGGGCTACACATATCACGGCCCATCTTAAATTGGCAATACACATGGGAGGGTTACACATTTCACGGCCCATCTTAAATTGGCAATGCACATGGGAGGGCTACACATATCACTGCCCTTGGCAATGCACATGGGAGGGCTACACATATCACGGCCCATCTTAAATTGGCAATGCACATGGGAGGGCTACACATATCACTGCCCATCTTAAATGGGCAATGCACATGGGAGGGCTACACATATCACTGCCCATCTTAAATGGGCAATGCACATGGGAGGGCTACACATATCACGGCCCATCTTAAATTGGGGATACACATGGGAGGTCTACACATATCACTGCCCATCTTAAATGGTGATACACATGGCAGGGCTACACATATCACTGCCCATCTTAAATGGGTGATACACATGGCAGGGCTTCACATATCACTGCCCATCTTAAATGGGTGATACACATGGGAGGGCTACACATATCACTGCCCATCTCAAATGGGCAATGCACATGGGTGGGCTGCACATATCATTGCCCATCTCAAATGGGCAATGCACATGGGAGGGCTACACATATCACGGCCCATCTTAAATTGGCAATACACATGGGAGGGCTACACATATCACTGCCCATCTTAAATGGGTGACACACATGGGAGGGCTACACATATCACTGCCCATCTCAAATGGGCAATGCACATGGGAGGGCTACACATGTCACCGCCCATCTTAAATTGGCAATACACATGGGAGGGCTACACATATCACTGCCCATCTTAAATGGGTGATACACATGGGAGGGCTAGACATATCACTGCCCATCTTAAATGGGTGATACACATGGGAGGGCTACACATATCACTGCCCATCTTAAATGGGTGATACACATGGGAGGGCTACACATATCACTGCCCATCCTAAATGGGCAATGCACATGGGAGGGCTACACATATCCCTGCCCATCTTAAATGGGTGATACACATGGGAGGGCTACACATATCACTGCCCTTGGCAATGCACATGGGAGGGCTACACATATCACGGCCCATCTTAAATTGGCAATGCACATGGGAGGGCTACACATATCACTGCCCATCTTAAATGGGCAATGCACATGGGAGGGCTACACATATCACTGCCCATCTTAAATGGGCAATGCACATGGGAGGGCTACACATATCACAGCCCATCTTAAATTGGGGATACACATGGGAGGTCTACACATATCACTGCCCATCTTAAATGGTGATACACATGGCAGGGCTACACATATCACTGCCCATCTTAAATGGGTGATACACATGGCAGGGCTTCACATATCACTGCCCATCTTAAATGGGTGATACACATGGGAGGGCTACACATATCACTGCCCATCTCAAATGGGCAATGCACATGGGTGGGCTGCACATATCATTGTCCATCTCAAATGGGCAATGCACATGGGAGGGCTACACATATCACGGCCCATCTTAAATTGGCAATACACATGGGAGGCCTACACATATCACTGCCCATCTTAATTGGGTGACACACATGGGAGGGCTACACATATCACTGCCCATCTCAAATGGGCAATGCACATGGGAGGGCTACACATGTCACGGCCCACCTTCAATTGGCAATACACATGGGAGGGCTACACATATCACTGCCCATCTTAAATGGGTGATACACATGGGAGGGCTAGACATATCACTGCCCATCTTAAATGGGTGATACACATGGGAGGGCTACACATATCACTGCCCATCTTAAATGGGTGATACACATGGGAGGGCTACACATATCACTGCCCATCCTAAATGGGCAATGCACATGGGAGGGCTACACATATCCCTGCCCATCTTAAATGGGTGATACACATGGGAAGGCTACACATATCACTGCCCATCTTAAATGGGTGATACACATGGGAGGGCTACACATATCACTGCCCATCTTAACAAGGCGATACATATGGGAGGGCCACACATATCACTGCCCATCTTAAATGGGTGATACACATGGGAGGGCTACACATATCACTGCCCATCCTAAATGGGCAAAACACATGGGAGGGCTACACATATCACTGCCCATCTTAACAGGGCAATACACATGGGAGGGCTACACACATCACTGCCCATCTTGCATGAGTGATACACATGGAAGGGCTACACATATCACTGCCCATCTTAAATGGGTGATACACATGGGAGGGCTACACATATCACTGCCCATCTTAAATGGGTGATACATATGGGAAGGCTACACATATCACTGCCCATCTTAAATGGGTGATACACATAGGAGGGCTACACATATCACTGCCCATCCTAAATGGGTGATACACATGGGAGGGCTACACATATCACTGCCCATCTTAAATGGGCAATGCACATGGTAGGGCTACACATATCACTGCCCATCTTAAATGAGTGATACACATGGGAGGGTTACACATATCACTGCCCATCCCAAATGGGCGATACACATGGGAGGGCTACACATATCACTGCCCATCTTAACGGGCGATACACATGGGAGGGCTACACATATCACTGCCCATCTTAACAGGGCGATACACATGGGAGGGCTACACATATCACTGCCCATCTTAACAGGGCGATACACATGGGAGGGCTACACATATCACAGCCCATCTTAAATGGGTGATGCACATGGGAGGGCTACACATATCACTGCCCATCTTAAATGGGCAATGCACATGGGAGGGCTACAAATATCACTGCCCATCTTAAATGGGTGATACACATGGGAGGGCTACACATATCACTGCCCATCCTAAATGGGCAAAACACATGGGAGGGCTACACATATCACTGCCCATCTTAACAGGGCGATACACATGGGAGGGCTACACATATCACTGCCCATCTTAAATGGGTGATACACATGGGAGCGCTACACATATCACTGACCATCTTAAATGGGCGATACACATGGGAGGGCTACACATATCACTGCCCATCTTAAATGGGTGATACACATGGGAGGGCTACACATATCACTGCCCATCTTAAATGGGTGATACACATGGAAGGGCTACACATATCACTGCCCATCTTAAATGGGTGATACACATGGGAGGGCTACACATATCACTACCCATTTTAACAGGGCGATACACATTGGAGGGCTACACATATCACTGCCCATCTTAAATGGGTAATACACATGGGAGGGCTACACATATCACTGCCCATCCTAAATGGGCAAAACACATGGGAGGGCTACACATATCACTGCCCATCTTAACAGGGCGATACACATGGGAGGGCTACACATATCACTGCCCATCTTAAATGGGTGATACACATGGGAGGGCTACACATATCACTGCCCATCTTAAATGGGTGATACACATGGGAGGGCTACACATATCACTGCCCATCCAAAATGGGCAAAACACATGGGAGGGCTACACATATCACTGCCCATCTTAACAGGGCGATACACATGGGAGGGCTACACATATCTCTGCCCATCTTAAATGGGCAATGCACATGGGAGGGCTACACATATCACGGCCCATCTTAAATGGGCAATGCGCATGGGAGGGGTACACATATCACGGCCCATCTTAAATGGGCAATGCGCATGGGAGGGCTACACATATCACTGCCCATCTTAAATGGGCGATGCGCATGGGAGGGCTACACATATCACTGCCCATCTTAAATGGGCGATACACATGGGAAGGCTACACATATCACTGCCCATCTTAAATGGGCGATACACATGGGAGGGCTAAACATATCACTGCCCATCTTAAATGGGCGATACACATGGGAGGGCTACACATATCACTGCCCATCTTAAATGGGCGATACACATGGGAGGGCTACACGCATCACTGCCCATCTTAAATGGGCGATACACATGGGAGGGCTACACACATCACTGCCCATCTTAAATGGGCAATGCACATGGGAGGGCTACACATATCACTGCCCATCTTAACAGGGCGATACACATGGGAGGGCTACACATATCACTGCCCATTTTAAATGGGTGATACACATGGGAGGGCTACACATATCACTGCCCATCTTAAATGGGCAATGCACATGGGAGGGCTACACATATTACTGCCCATCTTAAATGGGCGATACACATGGGAGGGCTACACATATCACTGCCCATCTTAAATGGGTGATACACATGGGAGGGCTACACATATCACTGCCCATCTTAAATGGGTGATAAACATGGGAGGGCTACACATATCACTACCCATCTTAACAGGGCGATACACATGGGAGGGCTACACATATCACTGCCCATTTTAAATGGGTGATACACATGGGAGGGCTACACATATCACTGCCCATCTTAACAGGGCGATACACATGGGAGGGCTACACATATCACTGCCCATCTTAAATGGGTGATACACATGGGAGGGCTACACATATCACGGCCCATCTTAAATTGGCAATACACATGGGAGGGCTACACATATCACTGCCCATCTTGAATGGGTGATACACATGGGAGGGCTACACATATCACTGCCCATCTCAAATGGGCAATGCACATGGGAGGGCTACACATATCACTGCCCATCTTAAATGGGTGATACACATGGGAGGGCTAGACATATCACTGCCCATCTTAAATGGGTGATACACATGGGAGGGCTACACATATCACTGCCCATCCTAAATGGGCAATGCACATGGGAGGGCTACACATATTCCTGCCCATCTTAAATGGGTGATACACATGAGAAGGCTACACATATCACTGCCCATCTTAAATGGGTGATACACATGGGAGGGCTACACATATCACTGCCCATCTTAACAGGGCGATACATATGGGAGGGCTACACATATCACTGCCCATCTTAAATGGGTGATACACATGGGAGGGCTACACATATCCCTGCCCATCCTAAATGGTCAAAACACATGGGAGGGCTACACATATCACTGCCCATCTTAACAGGGCAATACACATGGGAGGGCTACACATATCACTGCCCATCTTAAATGGGTGATACACATGGGAGGGCTACACATATCACTGCCAACTTAAATGGGCAATGCACATGGTAGGGCTACACATATCACTGCCCATCTTAAATGAGTGATACACATGGGAGGGCTACACATATCACTGCCCATCTTAACGGGCGATACACATGGGAGGGCTACACATATCACTGCCCATCTTAACAGGGCAATACACATGGGAGGGTTACACATATCACTGCCCATCTTAACAGGGCGATACACATGGGAGGGCTACACATATCACTGCCCATCTTAAATGGGTGATGCACATGGGAGGGCTACACATATCACTGCCCATCTTAAATGGGCAATGCACATGGGAGGGCTACACATATCACTGCCCATCTTAAATGCGTGATACACATGGGAGGGCTACACATATCACTGCCCATCCTAAATGGGCAAAACACATGGGAGGGCTACACATATCACTGCCCATCTTAACAGGGCGATACACATGGGAGGGCTACACATATCACTGCCCATCTTAAATGGGTGATACACATGGGAGGGCTACACATATCACTGACCATCTTAAATGGGCGATACACATGGGAGGGCTACACATATCACTGCCCATCTTAAATGGGTGATACACATGGGAGGGCTACACATATCACTGCCCATCTTAAATGGGTGATACACATGGGAGGGCTACACATATCACTGCCCATCTTAAATGGGTGATACACATGGGAGGGCTACACATATCACTACCCATTTAACAGGGCGATACACATTGGAGGGCTACACATATCACTGCCCATTTTAAATGGGTGATACACATGGGAGGGCTACACATATCACTGCCCATCCTAAATGGGCAAAACACATGGGAGGGCTACACATATCACTGCCCATCTTAACAGGGCGATACACATGGGAGGGCTACACATATCACTGCCCATCTTAAATGGGTGATACACATGGGAGGGCTACACATATCACTGCCCATCTTAAATGGGTGATACACATGGGAGGGCTACACATATCACTGCCCATCCAAAATGGGCAAAACACATGGGAGGGCTACACATATCACTGCCCATCTTAACAGGGCGATACACATGGGAGGGCTACACATATCTCTGCCCATCTTAAATGGGCAATGCACATGGGAGGGCTACACATATCACGGCCCATCTTAAATGGTCAATGCGCAAATGCGAGGGGTACACATATCACGGCCCATTTTAAATGGGCGATGCACATGGGGGGGCTACACATATCACTGCCCATCTTAAATGGGCGATACACATGGGAGGGCTACACATATCACTGCCCATCTTAAATGGGCGATACACATGGGAGGGCTACACACATCACTGCCCATCTTAAATGGGCAATGCACATGGGAGGGCTACACATATCACTGCCCATCTTAATAGGGCGATACACATGGGAGGGCTACACATATCACTGCCCATTTTAAATGGGTGATACACATGGGAGGGCTACACATATCACTGCCCATCTTAAATGGGCAATGCACATGGGAGGGCTACACATATCACTGCCCATCTTAAATGGGCGATACACATGGGAGGGCTACAAATATCACTGCCCATCCTAAATGGGCAATGCACATGGGAGGGCTACACATATCACTGACCATCTTAAATGGGTGATACACATGGGAGGGCTACACATATCACTGCCCATCTTAAATGGGCAATGCACATGGGAGGGCGACACATATCATGGCCCATCTTAAATTGGCAATACACATGGGAGGGCTACACATATCACTGCCCATTTCAAATGGGCAATATACACGGGAGGGCTACACACATCACTGCCCATCTTAAATGGGCGATACACATGGGAGGGCTACACATATCACTGCCCATCCTAAATGGGCAAAACACATGGGAAGGCTACACATATCACTGCCCATCTTAAATGGGTGATACACATGGGAGGGCTACACATATCACTGCCCATCTTAAATGGGCAATGCACATGGGAAGGCTACACATATCACTGCCCATCTTAAATGGGTGATACACATGGGAGGGCTACACATATCACTGCCCATCTTAAATGGGCAATATACACGGGAAGGCTACACATATCACTGCCCATCTCAAATGGGCAATATACACGGGAGGGCTACACACATCACTGCCCATCTTAAATGGGTGATACACATGGGAGGGCTACCCATATCACGGCCCATCTTAAATTGGCAATACACACGGGAGGCCTACACATATCACTGCCCATCTTAAATGGGTGATACACATGGGAGGGCTACACATATCACTGCCCATCTTAAATGGGTGATACACATGGGCGGGCTGCACATATCACTGCCCATCTTAAATGGGCAATGCACATGGGAGGGCTACACATATCACGGCCCATCTTAAAATGGCAATACACATGGGAGGGCTACACATATCACTGCCCATCTTAAATGGGCAATGCACATGGGAGGGCGACACATATCATGGCCCATCTTAAATTGGCAATACACATGGGAGGGCTACACATATCACTGCCCATCTTAAATGGGCAATGCACATGGGAGGGCTACACATATCACTGCCCATCTTAAATGGGCGATACACATGGGAGGGCTACACATATCACGGCCCATCTTAAATTGGCAATACACATGGGAGGGCTACACATATCAGTGCCCATCTTAAATGGGCGATGCACATGGGAGGGCTATACATATCACTGCCCATCTTAAATGGGAGATGCACATGGGAGGGCTACACATATCACTGCCCATCTTAAATGGGCGATGCACATGGGAGGGCTACACATATCACTGCCCATCTTAAATGGGCGATACACATGGGAGGGCTACACATATCACTGCCCATCTTAAATGGGCGATACACATGGGAGGGCTACACATATCACTGCCCATCTTAAATGGGCGATACACATGGGAGGGCTACACATATCACTGCCCATCTTAAATGGGCGATACACATGGGAGGGCTACACATATCACTGCCCATCTTAAATGGGCGATACACATGGGAGGGCTAAACATATCACTGTCCGTCTTAAATGGCCAATGCACATGGGAGGGCTACACATATCACTGCCCATCTTAAATGGGTGATACACATGGGAGGGCTACACTTATCACTGCCCATCTTAAATGGGCAATGCACATGGGAGGGCTACACATATGACCGACCATCTTAAATGGGTGATACACATGGGAGGGCTACACATATCACTGCCCATCTTAAATGGGCAATACACATGGGAGGGCTACACATATCACGGCCCATCTTAAATTGGCAATACACATGGGAGGGCTACACATATCACGGCCCATCTTAAATTGGCAATACACATGGGAGGGCTACACATTTCGCGGCCCATCTTAAATTGGCAATGCACATGGGAGGGCTACACATATCACTGCCCTTGGCAATTGCCATGGGAGGGCTACACATATCACGGCCCACCTTAAATTGGCAATGCACATGGGAGGGCTACACATATCACTGCCCATCTTAAATGGGCAATGCACATGGGAGGGCTACACATATCACTGCCCATCTTAAATGGGCAATGCACATGGGAGGGCTACACATATCACGGCCCATCTTAAATTGGCGATACACATGGGAGGGCTACACATATCACTGCCCATCTTAAATGGTGATACACATGGCAGGGCTACACATATCACTGGCCATCTTAAATGGGTGATACACATGGCAGGGCTACACATATCACTGGCCATCTTAAATGGGTGATACACATGGGAGGGCTACACATATCACTGCCCATCTCAAATGGGCAATGCACATGGGAGGGCTGCACATATCACTGCCCATCTCAAATGGGCAATGCACATGGGAGGGCTACACATATCACGGCCCATCTTAAATTGGTGATACACATGGGAGGGCTACACATATCACTGCCCATCTTAAATGGGTGATACACATGGGAGGGCTACACATATCACTGCCCATCTCAAATGGGCAATGCACATGGGAGGGCTACACATATAACGGCCCATCTTAAATTGGCAATACACATGGGAGGGCTACACATATCACTGCCCATCTTAAATGGGTGATACACATGGGAGGGCTACACATATCACTGCCCATCTTAAATGGGTGATACACATGGGAGGGCTACACATATCACTGCCCATCTTAAATGGGTGATACACATGGGAAGGCTACACATATCACTGCCCATCTTAAATGGTGATACACATGGGAGGGCTACACATATCACTGCCCATTTTAACAGGGCGATACATATGGGAGGGCTACACATATCACTGCCCATCTTAACTGGGTGATACACATGTGAGGGCTACACATATCACTGCCCATCCTAAATGGGCAAAACACATGGGAGGGCTACACATATCACTGCCCATCTTAACAGGGAGATACACATGGGAGGGCTACACATATCACTGCCCATCTTGAATGGGTGATACACATGGGAGGGCTACACATATCACTGCCCATCCTAAATGGGTGATACACATGGGAGGGCTACACATATCACTGCCCATCTTAAATGGGTGATACATTTGGGAAGGCTACACATATCACTGCCCATCTTAAATGGGTGATACACATGGGAGGGCAACACATATCACTGCCAATCTTAACAGGGCGATACACATGGGAGGACTACACATATCACTGCCCATCTTAAATGGGTGATACACATGGGAGGGCTACACATATCACTGCCCATCCTAAATGGGCAAAACACATGGGAGGGCTACACATATCACTGCCCATCTTAACAGGGCAATACACATGGGAGGGCTACGCATATCACTGCCCATCTTAAATGGGTTATACACATGGGAGGGCTACACATATCACTGCCCATCTTAAATGGGTGATACACATGGGAGGGCTACACATATCACTGCCCATCTTAAATGGGCAATGCACATGGTAGGGCTACACATATCACTGCCCATCTTAAATGGGTGATACACATGTGAGGGCTACACATATCACTGCCCATCCCAAATGGGCGATACACATGGGAGGGCTACACATATCACTGCCCATCTTAACGGGCGATACACTTGGGAGGGCTACACATATCACTGCCCATCTTAAATGGGTGATACACATGGGAGGGCTACACATATCACTGCCCATCTTAACAGGGCGATACACATGGGAGGGCTACACATATCACTGCCCATCTTAAATGGGTGATACACATGGGGGGCTACACATATCACTGCCCATCTTAAATGGGCAATGCACATGGGAGGGCTACACATATCACTGCCCATCTTAACAGGGCGATACACATGGGAGGGCTTCACATATCACTGCCCATCTTAAATGGGTGATACACATGGGAGGGCTACACATATCACTGCCCATCTTAAATGGGTGATAAACATGGGAGGGCTATACATATCACTGCCCATCTTAAATGGGCAATGCACATGGGAGGGCTACACATATGACTGACCATCTTAAATGGGTGATACACATGGGAGGGCTACACATATCACTGCCCATCTTAAATGGGCAATGCACATGGGAGGGCTACACATATCACGGCCCATCTTAAATTGGCAATACACATGGGAGGGCTACACATATCACGGCCCATCTTAAATTGGCAATACACATGGGAGGGTTACACATTTCACGGCCCATCTTAAATTGGCAATGCACATGGGAGGGCTACACATATCACTGCCCTTGGCAATGCACATGGGAGGGCTACACATATCACGGCCCATCTTAAATTGGCAATGCACATGGGAGGGCTACACATATCACTGCCCATCTTAAATGGGCAATGCACATGGGAGGGCTACACATATCACTGCCCATCTTAAATGGGCAATGCACATGGGAGGGCTACACATATCACGGCCCATCTTAAATTGGGGATACACATGGGAGGTCTACACATATCACTGCCCATCTTAAATGGTGATACACATGGCAGGGCTACACATATCACTGCCCATCTTAAATGGGTGATACACATGGCAGGGCTTCACATATCACTGCCCATCTTAAATGGGTGATACACATGGGAGGGCTACACATATCACTGCCCATCTCAAATGGGCAATGCACATGGGTGGGCTGCACATATCATTGCCCATCTCAAATGGGCAATGCACATGGGAGGGCTACACATATCACGGCCCATCTTAAATTGGCAATACACATGGGAGGGCTACACATATCACTGCCCATCTTAAATGGGTGACACACATGGGAGGGCTACACATATCACTGCCCATCTCAAATGGGCAATGCACATGGGAGGGCTACACATGTCACGGCCCATCTTAAATTGGCAATACACATGGGAGGGCTACACATATCACTGCCCATCTTAAATGGGTGATACACATGGGAGGGCTAGACATATCACTGCCCATCTTAAATGGGTGATACACATGGGAGGGCTACACATATCACTGCCCATCTTAAATGGGTGATACACATGGGAGGGCTACACATATCACTGCCCATCCTAAATGGGCAATGCACATGGGAGGGCTACACATATCCCTGCCCATCTTAAATGGGTGATACACATGGGAGGGCTACACATATCACTGCCCATCTTAAATGGGCAATGCACATGGGAGGGCGACACATATCATGGCCCATCTTAAATTGGCAATACACATGGGAGGGCTACACATATCACTGCCCATCTCAAATGGGCAATATACACGGGAGGGCTACACACATCACTGCCCATCTTAAATGGGCGATACACATGGGAGGGCTACACATATCACTGCCCATCCTAAATGGGCAAAACACATGGGAAGGCTACACATATCACTGCCCATCTTAAATGGGTGATACACATGGGAGGGCTACACATATCACTGCCCATCTTAAATGGGCAATGCACATGGGAAGGCTACACATATCACTGCCCATCTTAAATGGGTGATACACATGGGAGGGCTACACATATCACTGCCCATCTTAAATGGGCAATATACACGGGAAGGCTACACATATCACTGCCCATCTCAAATGGGCAATATACACGGGAGGGCTACACACATCACTGCCCATCTTAAATGGGTGATACACATGGGAGGGCTACCCATATCACGGCCCATCTTAAATTGGCAATACACACGGGAGGCCTACACATATCACTGCCCATCTTAAATGGGTGATACACATGGGAGGGCTACACATATCACTGCCCATCTTAAATGGGTGATACACATGGGAGGGCTGCACATATCACTGCCCATCTTAAATGGGCAATGCACATGGGAGGGCTACACATATCACGGCCCATCTTAAAATGGCAATACACATGGGAGGGCTACACATATCACTGCCCATCTTAAATGGGCAATGCACATGGGAGGGCGACACATATTATGGCCCATCTTAAATTGGCAATACACATGGGAGGGCTACACATATCACTGCCCATCTTAAATGGGCAATGCACATGGGAGGGCTACACATATCACTGCCCATCTTAAATGGGCGATACACATGGGAGGGCTACACATATCACGGCCCATCTTAAATTGGCAATACACATGGGAGGGCTACACATATCAGTGCCCATCTTAAATGGGCGATGCACATGGGAGGGCTATACATATCACTGCCCATCTTAAATGGGAGATGCACATGGGAGGGCTACACATATCACTGCCCATCTTAAATGGGCGATGCACATGGGAGGGCTACACATATCACTGCCCATCTTAAATGGGCGATACACATGGGAGGGCTACACATATCACTGCCCATCTTAAATGGGCGATACACATGGGAGGGCTACACATATCACTGCCCATCTTAAATGGGCGATACACATGGGAGGGCTACACATATCACTGCCCATCTTAAATGGGCGATACACATGGGAGGGCTACACATATCACTGCCCATCTTAAATGGGCGATACACATGGGAGGGCTAAACATATCACTGTCCGTCTTAAATGGCCAATGCACATGGGAGGGCTACACATATCACTGCCCATCTTAAATGGGTGATACACATGGGAGGGCTACACTTATCACTGCCCATCTTAAATGGGCAATGCACATGGGAGGGCTACACATATGACCGACCATCTTAAATGGGTGATACACATGGGAGGGCTACACATATCACTGCCCATCTTAAATGGGCAATACACATGGGAGGGCTACACATATCACGGCCCATCTTAAATTGGCAATACACATGGGAGGGCTACACATATCACGGCCCATCTTAAATTGGCAATACACATGGGAGGGCTACACATTTCGCGGCCCATCTTAAATTGGCAATGCACATGGGAGGGCTACACATATCACTGCCCTTGGCAATTGCCATGGGAGGGCTACACATATCACGGCCCATCTTAAATTGGCAATGCACATGGGAGGGCTACACATATCACTGCCCATCTTAAATGGGCAATGCACATGGGAGGGCTACACATATCACTGCCCATCTTAAATGGGCAATGCACATGGGAGGGCTACACATATCACGGCCCATCTTAAATTGGCGATACACATGGGAGGGCTACACATATCACTGCCCATCTTAAATGGTGATACACATGGCAGGGCTACACATATCACTGCCCATCTTAAATGGGTGATACACATGGCAGGGCTACACATATCACTGGCCATCTTAAATGGGTGATACACATGGGAGGGCTACACATATCACTGCCCATCTCAAATGGGCAATGCACATGGGAGGGCTGCACATATCACTGCCCATCTCAAATGGGCAATGCACATGGGAGGGCTACACATATCACGGCCCATCTTAAATTGGTGATACACATGGGAGGGCTACACATATCACTGCCCATCTTAAATGGGTGATACACATGGGAGGGCTACACATATCACTGCCCATCTCAAATGGGCAATGCACATGGGAGGGCTACACATATAACGGCCCATCTTAAATTGGCAATACACATGGGAGGGCTACACATATCACTGCCCATCTTAAATGGGTGATACACATGGGAGGGCTACACATATCACTGCCCATCTTAAATGGGTGATACACATGGGAGGGCTACACATATCACTGCCCATCTTAAATGGGTGATACACATGGGAAGGCTACACATATCACTGCCCATCTTAAATGGTGATACACATGGGAGGGCTACACATATCACTGCCCATTTTAACAGGGCGATACATATGGGAGGGCTACACATATCACTGCCCATCTTAAATGGGTGATACACATGGGAGGGCTACACATATCACTGCCCATCCTAAATGGGCAAAACACATGGGAGGGCTACACATATCACTGCCCATCTTAACAGGGAGATACACATGGGAGGGCTACACATATCACTGCCCATCTTGAATGGGTGATACACATGGGAGGGCTACACATATCACTGCCCATCCTAAATGGGTGATACACATGGGAGGGCTACACATATCACTGCCCATCTTAAATGGGTGATACATTTGGGAAGGCTACACATATCACTGCCCATCTTAAATGGGTGATACACATGGGAGGGCAACACATATCACTGCCAATCTTAACAGGGCGATACACATGGGAGGACTACACATATCACTGCCCATCTTAAATGGGTGATACACATGGGAGGGCTACACATATCACTGCCCATCCTAAATGGGCAAAACACATGGGAGGGCTACACATATCACTGCCCATCTTAACAGGGCAATACACATGGGAGGGCTACGCATATCACTGCCCATCTTAAATGGGTTATACACATGGGAGGGCTACACATATCACTGCCCATCTTAAATGGGTGATACACATGGGAGGGCTACACATATCACTGCCCATCTTAAATGGGCAATGCACATGGTAGGGCTACACATATCACTGCCCATCTTAAATGGGTGATACACATGTGAGGGCTACACATATCACTGCCCATCCCAAATGGGCGATACACATGGGAGGGCTACACATATCACTGCCCATCTTAACGGGCGATACACTTGGGAGGGCTACACATATCACTGCCCATCTTAAATGGGTGATACACATGGGAGGGCTACACATATCACTGCCCATCTTAACAGGGCGATACACATGGGAGGGCTACACATATCACTGCCCATCTTAAATGGGTGATACACATGGGGGGCTACACATATCACTGCCCATCTTAAATGGGCAATGCACATGGGAGGGCTACACATATCACTGCCCATCTTAACAGGGCGATACACATGGGAGGGCTTCACATATCACTGCCCATCTTAAATGGGTGATACACATGGGAGGGCTACACATATCACTGCCCATCTTAAATGGGTGATAAACATGGGAGGGCTATACATATCACTGCCCATCTTAAATGGGCAATGCACATGGGAGGGCTACACATATGACTGACCATCTTAAATGGGTGATACACATGGGAGGGCTACACATATCACTGCCCATCTTAAATGGGCAATACACATGGGAGGGCTACACATATCACGGCCCATCTTAAATTGGCAATACACATGGGAGGGCTACACATATCACGGCCCATCTTAAATTGGCAATACACATGGGAGGGTTACACATTTCACGGCCCATCTTAAATTGGCAATGCACATGGGAGGGCTACACATATCACTGCCCTTGGCAATGCACATGGGAGGGCTACACATATCACGGCCCATCTTAAATTGGCAATGCACATGGGAGGGCTACACATATCACTGCCCATCTTAAATGGGCAATGCACATGGGAGGGCTACACATATCACTGCCCATCTTAAATGGGCAATGCACATGGGAGGGCTACACATATCACGGCCCATCTTAAATTGGGGATACACATGGGAGGTCTACACATATCACTGCCCATCTTAAATGGTGATACACATGGCAGGGCTACACATATCACTGCCCATCTTAAATGGGTGATACACATGGCAGGGCTTCACATATCACTGCCCATCTTAAATGGGTGATACACATGGGAGGGCTACACATATCACTGCCCATCTCAAATGGGCAATGCACATGGGTGGGCTGCACATATCATTGCCCATCTCAAATGGGCAATGCACATGGGAGGGCTACACATATCACGGCCCATCTTAAATTGGCAATACACATGGGAGGGCTACACATATCACTGCCCATCTTAAATGGGTGACACACATGGGAGGGCTACACATATCACTGCCCATCTCAAATGGGCAATGCACATGGGAGGGCTACACATGTCACGGCCCATCTTAAATTGGCAATACACATGGGAGGGCTACACATATCACTGCCCATCTTAAATGGGTGATACACATGGGAGGGCTAGACATATCACTGCCCATCTTAAATGGGTGATACACATGGGAGGGCTACACATATCACTGCCCATCTTAAATGGGTGATACACATGGGAGGGCTACACATATCACTGCCCATCCTAAATGGGCAATGCACATGGGAGGGCTACACATATCCCTGCCCATCTTAAATGGGTGATACACATGGGAGGGCTACACATATCACTGCCCTTGGCAATGCACATGGGAGGGCTACACATATCACGGCCCATCTTAAATTGGCAATGCACATGGGAGGGCTACACATATCACTGCCCATCTTAAATGGGCAATGCACATGGGAGGGCTACACATATCACTGCCCATCTTAAATGGGCAATGCACATGGGAGGGCTACACATATCACGGCCCATCTTAAATTGGGGATACACATGGGAGGTCTACACATATCACTGCCCATCTTAAATGGTGATACACATGGCAGGGCTACACATATCACTGCCCATCTTAAATGGGTGATACACATGGCAGGGCTTCACATATCACTGCCCATCTTAAATGGGTGATACACATGGGAGGGCTACACATATCACTGCCCATCTCAAATGGGCAATGCACATGGGTGGGCTGCACATATCATTGTCCATCTCAAATGGGCAATGCACATGGGAGGGCTACACATATCACGGCCCATCTTAAATTGGCAATACACATGGGAGGCCTACACATATCACTGCCCATCTTAATTGGGTGACACACATGGGAGGGCTACACATATCACTGCCCATCTCAAATGGGCAATGCACATGGGAGGGCTACACATGTCACGGCCCACCTTCAATTGGCAATACACATGGGAGGGCTACACATATCACTGCCCATCTTAAATGGGTGATACACATGGGAGGGCTAGACATATCACTGCCCATCTTAAATGGGTGATACACATGGGAGGGCTACACATATCACTGCCCATCTTAAATGGGTGATACACATGGGAGGGCTACACATATCACTGCCCATCCTAAATGGGCAATGCACATGGGAGGGCTACACATATCCCTGCCCATCTTAAATGGGTGATACACATGGGAAGGCTACACATATCACTGCCCATCTTAAATGGGTGATACACATGGGAGGGCTACACATATCACTGCCCATCTTAACAAGGCGATACATATGGGAGGGCCACACATATCACTGCCCATCTTAAATGGGTGATACACATGGGAGGGCTACACATATCACTGCCCATCCTAAATGGGCAAAACACATGGGAGGGCTACACATATCACTGCCCATCTTAACAGGGCAATACACATGGGAGGGCTACACACATCACTGCCCATCTTGCATGAGTGATACACATGGAAGGGCTACACATATCACTGCCCATCTTAAATGGGTGATACACATGGGAGGGCTACACATATCACTGCCCATCTTAAATGGGTGATACATATGGGAAGGCTACACATATCACTGCCCATCTTAAATGGGTGATACACATAGGAGGGCTACACATATCACTGCCCATCCTAAATGGGTGATACACATGGGAGGGCTACACATATCACTGCCCATCTTAAATGGGCAATGCACATGGTAGGGCTACACATATCACTGCCCATCTTAAATGAGTGATACACATGGGAGGGTTACACATATCACTGCCCATCCCAAATGGGCGATACACATGGGAGGGCTACACATATCACTGCCCATCTTAACGGGCGATACACATGGGAGGGCTACACATATCACTGCCCATCTTAACAGGGCGATACACATGGGAGGGCTACACATATCACTGCCCATCTTAACAGGGCGATACACATGGGAGGGCTACACATATCACAGCCCATCTTAAATGGGTGATGCACATGGGAGGGCTACACATATCACTGCCCATCTTAAATGGGCAATGCACATGGGAGGGCTACAAATATCACTGCCCATCTTAAATGGGTGATACACATGGGAGGGCTACACATATCACTGCCCATCCTAAATGGGCAAAACACATGGGAGGGCTACACATATCACTGCCCATCTTAACAGGGCGATACACATGGGAGGGCTACACATATCACTGCCCATCTTAAATGGGTGATACACATGGGAGCGCTACACATATCACTGACCATCTTAAATGGGCGATACACATGGGAGGGCTACACATATCACTGCCCATCTTAAATGGGTGATACACATGGGAGGGCTACACATATCACTGCCCATCTTAAATGGGTGATACACATGGAAGGGCTACACATATCACTGCCCATCTTAAATTGGTGATACACATGGGAGGGCTACACATATCACTACCCATTTTAACAGGGCGATACACATTGGAGGGCTACACATATCACTGCCCATCTTAAATGGGTAATACACATGGGAGGGCTACACATATCACTGCCCATCCTAAATGGGCAAAACACATGGGAGGGCTACACATATCACTGCCCATCTTAACAGGGCGATACACATGGGAGGGCTACACATATCACTGCCCATCTTAAATGGGTGATACACATGGGAGGGCTACACATATCACTGCCCATCTTAAATGGGTGATACACATGGGAGGGCTACACATATCACTGCCCATCCAAAATGGGCAAAACACATGGGAGGGCTACACATATCACTGCCCATCTTAACAGGGCGATACACATGGGAGGGCTACACATATCTCTGCCCATCTTAAATGGGCAATGCGCATGGGAGGGCTACACATATCACGGCCCATCTTAAATGAGCAATGCGCATGGGAGGGGTACACATATCACGGCCCATCTTAAATGGGCAATGCGCATGGGAGGGCTACACATATCACTGCCCATCTTAAATGGGCGATGCGCATGGGAGGGCTACACATATCACTGCCCATCTTAAATGGGCGATACACATGGGAAGGCTACACATATCACTGCCCATCTTAAATGGGCGATACACATGGGAGGGCTAAACATATCACTGCCCATCTTAAATGGGCGATACACATGGGAGGGCTACACATATCACTGCCCATCTTAAATGGGCGATACACATGGGAGGGCTACACGCATCACTGCCCATCTTAAATGGGCGATACACATGGGAGGGCTACACACATCACTGCCCATCTTAAATGGGCAATGCACATGGGAGGGCTACACATATCACTGCCCATCTTAACAGGGCGATACACATGGGAGGGCTACACATATCACTGCCCATTTTAAATGGGTGATACACATGGGAGGGCTACACATATCACTGCCCATCTTAAATGGGCAATGCACATGGGAGGGCTACACATATTACTGCCCATCTTAAATGGGCGATACACATGGGAGGGCTACACATATCACTGCCCATCTTAAATGGGTGATACACATGGGAGGGCTACACATATCACTGCCCATCTTAAATGGGTGATAAACATGGGAGGGCTACACATATCACTACCCATCTTAACAGGGCGATACACATGGGAGGGCTACACATATCACTGCCCATTTTAAATAGGTGATACACATGGGAGGGCTACACATATCACTGCCCATCTTAACAGGGCGATACACATGGGAGGGCTACACATATCACTGCCCATCTTAAATGGGTGATACACATGGGAGGGCTACACATATCACGGCCCATCTTAAATTGGCAATACACATGGGAGGGCTACACATATCACTGCCCATCTTAAATGGGTGATACACATGGGAGGGCTACACATATCACTGCCCATCTCAAATGGGCAATGCACATGGGAGGGCTACACATATCACGGCCCATCTTAAATTGGCAATACACATGGGAGGGCTACACATATCACTGCCCATCTTAAATGGGTGATACACATGGGAGGGCTAGACATATCACTGCCCATCTTAAATGGGTGATACACATGGGAGGGCTACACATATCACTGCCCATCCTAAATGGGCAATGCACATGGGAGGGCTACACATATTCCTGCCCATCTTAAATGGGTGATACACATGAGAAGGCTACACATATCACTGCCCATCTTAAATGGGTGATACACATGGGAGGGCTACACATATCACTGCCCATCTTAACAGGGCGATACATATGGGAGGGCTACACATATCACTGCCCATCTTAAATGGGTGATACACATGGGAGGGCTACACATATCCCTGCCCATCCTAAATGGTCAAAACACATGGGAGGGCTACACATATCACTGCCCATCTTAACAGGGCAATACACATGGGAGGGCTACACATATCACTGCCCATCTTAAATGGGTGATACACATGGGAGGGCTACACATATCACTGCCAACTTAAATGGGCAATGCACATGGTAGGGCTACACATATCACTGCCCATCTTAAATGAGTGATACACATGGGAGGGCTACACATATCACTGCCCATCTTAACGGGCGATACACATGGGAGGGCTACACATATCACTGCCCATCTTAACAGGGCAATACACATGGGAGGGTTACACATATCACTGCCCATCTTAACAGGGCGATACACATGGGAGGGCTACACATATCACTGCCCATCTTAAATGGGTGATGCACATGGGAGGGCTACACATATCACTGCCCATCTTAAATGGGCAATGCACATGGGAGGGCTACACATATCACTGCCCATCTTAAATGCGTGATACACATGGGAGGGCTACACATATCACTGCCCATCCTAAATGGGCAAAACACATGGGAGGGCTACACATATCACTGCCCATCTTAACAGGGCGATACACATGGGAGGGCTACACATATCACTGCCCATCTTAAATGGGTGATACACATGGGAGGGCTACACATATCACTACCCATTTTAACAGGGCGATACACATTGGAGGGCTACACATATCACTGCCCATCTTAAATGGGTGATACACATGGGAGGGCTACACATATCACTGCCCATCCAAAATGGGCAAAACACATGGGAGGGCTACACATATCACTGCCCATCTTAACAGGGCGATACACATGGGAGGGCTACACATATCTCTGCCCATCTTAAATGGGCAATGCACATGGGAGGGCTACACATATCACGGCCCATCTTAAATGGTCAATGCGCAAATGCGAGGGGTACACATATCACGGCCCATTTTAAATGGGCGATGCACATGGGGGCGCTACACATATCACTGCCCATCTTAAATGGGCGATACACATGGGAGGGCTACACATATCACTGCCCATCTTAAATGGGCGATACACATGGGAGGGCTACACACATCACTGCCCATCTTAAATGGGCAATGCACATGGGAGGGCTACACATATCACTGCCCATCTTAACAGGGCGATACACATGGGAGGGCTACACATATCACTGCCCATTTTAAATGGGTGATACACATGGGAGGGCTACACATATCACTGCCCATCTTAAATGGGCAATGCACATGGGAGGGCTACACATATCACTGCCCATCTTAAATGGGCGATACACATGGGAGGGCTACACATATCACTGCCCATCTTAAATGGGTGATACACATGGGAGGGCTACACATATCACTGCCCATCTTAAATGGGTGATAAACATGGGAGGGCTACACATATCAGTACCCATCTTAACAGGGCGATACACATGGGAGGGCTACACATATCACTGCCCATCTTAAATGGGTGATACACATGGGAGGGCTACACATATCACTGCCCATCTTAACAGGGCGATACACATGGGAGGGCTACACATATCACTGCCCATCTTAAATGGGCGATAGACATGGGAGGGCTACACATATCACTGCCCATCTTAAATGGGCGATACACATGGGAGGGCTACACGCATCACTGCCCATCTTAAATGGGCGATACACATGGGAGGGCTACACACATCACTGCCCACCTTAAATGGGCAATGCACATGGGAGGGCTACACATATCACTGCCCATTTTAAATGGGTGATACACATGGGAGGGCTACACATATCACTGCCCATCTTAAATGGGCAATGCACATGGGAGGGCTACACATATCACTGCCCATCTTAAATGGGCGATACACATGGGAGGGCTACACATATCACTGCCCATCTTGAATGGGTGATACACATGGGAGGGCTACACATATCACTGCCCATCTTAAATGGGTGATAAACATGGGAGGGCTACACATATCACTACCCATCTTAACAGGGCGATACACATGGGAGGGCTACACATATCACTGCCCATCTTAAATGGGTGATACACATGGGAGGGCTACACATATCACTGCCCATCTTAACAGGGCGATACACATGGGAGGGCTACACATATCACTGCCCATCTTAAATGGGTGATACACATGGGAGGGCTACACATATCACGGCCCATCTTAAATTGGCAATACACATGGGAGGGCTACACATATCACTGCCCATCTTAAATGGGCGATACACATGGGAGGGCTACACATATCACTGCCCATCTCAAATGGGCAATGCACATGGGAGGGCTACACATATCACGGCCCATCTTAAATTGGCAATACACATGGGAGGGCTACACATATCACTGCCCATCTTAAATGGGTGATACACATGGGAGGGCTAGACATATCACTGCCCATCTTAAATGGGTGATACACATGGGAGGGCTACACATATCACTGCCCATCTTAAATGGGTGATACACATGGGAGTGCTACACATATCACTGCCCATCCTAAATGTGCAATGCACATGGGAGGGCTACACATATCCCTGCCCATCTTAAATGGGTGATACACATGGGAAGGCTACACATATCACTGCCCATCTTAAATGGGTGATACACATGGGAGGGCTACACATATCACTGCCCATCTTAACAGGGCAATACATATGGGAGGGCTACACATATCACTGCTCATCTTAAATGGGTGATACACATGGGAAGGCTACACATATCACTGCCCATCCTAAATGGGCAAAACACATGGGAGGGCTACACATATCACTGCCCATCTTAACAGGGCGATACACATGGGAGGGCTACACATATCACTGCCCATCTTGAATGAGTGATACACATGGGAGGGCTACACATATCACTGCCCATCTTAAATGGGTGATACACATGGGAGGGCTACACATATCACTGCCCATCTTAAATGGGTGATACATATGGGAAGGCTACACATATCACTGCCCATCTTAAATGGGTGATACACATAGGAGGGCTACACATATCACTGCCCATCTTAACAGGGCAATACACATGGGAGGACTACACATATCACTGCCCATCTTAAATGGGTGATACACATGGGAGGGCTACACATATCACTGCCCATCCTAAATGGGCAAAACACATGGGAGGGCTACACATATCACTGCCCATCTTAACAAGGCAATACACATGGGAGGGCTACACATATCACTGCCCATCTTAAATGGGTGATACACATGGGAGGGCTACACATATCACTGCCTATCTTAAATGGGTGATACACATGGGAGGGCTACACATATCACTGCCCATCTTAAATGGGCAATGCACATGGTAGGGCTACACATATCACTGCCCATCTTAAATGAGTGATACACATGGGAGGGCTACACATATCACTGCCCATCCCAAATGGGCGATACACATGGGAGGGCTACACATATCACTGCCCATCTTAACGGGCGATACACATGGGAGGCTACACATATCACTGCCCATCTTAACAGGGCGATACACATGGGAGGGCTACACATATCACTGCCCATCTTAACAGGGCGATACACATTGGAGGGCTACACATATCACTGCCCATCTTAAATGGGTGATGCACATGGGAGGGCTACACATATCACTGCCCATCTTAAATGGCCAATGCACATGGGAGGGCTACACATATCACTGCCCATCTTAACAGGGCGATACACATGGGAGGGCTACACATATCACTGCCCATCTTAAATGGGTGATACACATGGGAGGGCTACACATATCACTGCCCATCTTAAATGGGTGATACACATGGGAGGGCTACACATATCACTGCCCATCCAAAATGGGCAAAACACATGGGAGGGCTACACATATCACTGCCCATCTTAACAGGGCGATACACATGGGAGGGCTACACATATCTCTGCCCATCTTAAATGGGCAATGCACATGGGAGGGCTACACATATCACGGCCCATCTTAAATGGGCAATGCGCATGGGAGGGGTACACATATCACGGCCCATCTTAAATGGGCAATGCGCATGGGAGGGCTACACATATCACTGCCCATCTTAAATGGGCGATGCGCATGGGAGGGCTACACATATCACTGCCCATCTTAAATGGGCGATGCACATGGGAGGGCTACACATATCACTGCCCATCTTAAATGGGCGATACACATGGGAGGGCTACACATATCACTGCCCATCTTAAATGGGCGATACACATGGGAGGGCTACACATATCACTGCCCATCTTAAATGGGCGATACACATGGGAGGGCTACACATATCACTGCCCATCTTAAATGGGCGATACACATGGGAGGGCTACACGCATCACTGCCCATCTTAAATGGGCGATACACATGGGAGGGCTACACACATCACTGCCCATCTTAAATGGGCAATGCACATGGGAGGGCTACACATATCACTGCCCATCTTAACAGGGCGATACACATGGGAGGGCTACACATATCACTGCCCATTTTAAATGGGTGATACACATGGGAGGGCTACACATACCACTGCCCATCTTAAATGGGCAATGCACATGGGAGGGCTACACATATCACTGCCCATCTTAAATGGGCGATAGACATGGGAGGGCTACACATATCACTGCCCATCTTAAATGGGTGATAAACATGGGAGGGCTACACATATCACTACCCATCTTAACAGGGCGATACACATGGGAGGGCTACACATATCACTGCCCATTTTAAATGGGTGATACACATGGGAGGGCTACACATATCACTGCCCATCTTAACAGGGCGATACACATGGGAGGGCTACACATATCACTGCCCATCTTAAATGGGTGATACACATGGGAGGGCTACACATATCACGGCCCATCTTAAATTGGCAATACACATGGGAGGGCTACACATATCACTGCCCATCTTAAATGGGTGATACACATGGGAGGGCTACACATATCACTGCCCATCTCAAATGGGCAATGCACATGGGAGGGCTACACATATCACGGCCCATCTTAAATTGGCAATACACATGGGAGGGCTACACATATCACTGCCCATCTTAAATGGGTGATACACATGGGAGGGCTAGACATATCACTGCCCATCTTAAATGGGTGATACACATGGGAGGGCTACACATATCACTGCCCATCTTAAATGGGTGATACACATGGGAGGGCTACACATATCACTGCATATCCTAAATGGGCAATGCACATGGGAGGGCTACACATATTCCTGCCCATCTTAAATGGGTGATACACATGAGAAGGCTACACATATCACTGCCCATCTTAAATGGGTGATACACATGGGAGGGCTACACATATCACTGCCCATCTTAACAGGGCGATACATATGGGAGGGCTACACATATCACTGCCCATCTTAAATGGGTGATACACATGGGAGGGCTACACATATCACTGCCCATCCTAAATGGGCAAAACACATGGGAGGGCTACACATATCACTGCCCATCTTAACAGGGCAATACACATGGGAGGGCTACACATATCACTGCCCATCTTAAATGGGTGATACACATGGGAGGGCTACACATATCACTGCCAACTTAAATGAGTGATACACATGGGAGGGCTACACATATCACTGCCCATCTTAACGGGCGATACACATGGGAGGGCTACACATATCACTGCCCATCTTAACAGGGCGATACACATGGGAGGGCTACACATATCACTGCCCATCTTAACAGGGCGATACACATGGGAGGGCTACACATATCACTGCCCATCTTAAATGGGTGATGCACATGGGAGGGCTACACATATCACTGCCCATCTTAAATGGGCAATGCACATGGGAGGGCTACACATATCACTGCCCATCTTAAATGGGTGATACACATGGGAGGGCTACACATATCACTGCCCATCCTAAATGGGCAAAACACATGGGAGGGCTACACATATCACTGCCCATCTTAACAGGGCGATACACATGGGAGGGCTACACATATCACTGCCCGTCTTAAATGGGTGATACACATGGGAGGGCTACACATATCACTGACCATCTTAAATGGGCGATACACATGGGAGGGCTACACATATCACTGCCCATCTTAAATGGGTGATACACATGGGAGGGCTACACATATCACTGCCCATCTTAAATGGGTGATACACATGGGAGGGCTACACATATCACTGCCCATCTTAAATGGGTGATACACATGGGAGGGCTACACATATCACTACCCATTTTAACAGGGCGATACACATTGGAGGGCTACACATATCACTGCCCATTTTAAATGGGTGATACACATGGGAGGGCTACACATATCACTGCCCATCCTAAATGGGCAAAACACATGGGAGGGCTACACATATCACTGCCCATCTTAACAGGGCGATACACATGGGAGGGCTACACATATCACTGCCCATCTTATATGGGTGATACACATGGGAGGGCTACACATATCACTGCCCATCTTAAATGGGTGATACACATGGGAGGGCTACACATATCACTGCCCATCCAAAATGGGCAAAACACATGGGAGGGCTACACATATCACTGCCCATCTTAACAGGGCGATACACATGTGAGGGCTACACATATCTCTGCCCATCTTAAATGGGCAATGCACATGGGAGGGCTACACATATCACGGCCCATCTTAAATGGGCAATGCGCAAATGCGAGGGGTACACATATCACGGCCCATCTTAAATGGGCGATGCACATGGGAGGGCTACACATATCACTGCCCATCTTAAATGGGCGATACACATGGGAGGGCTACACACATCACTGCCCATCTTAAATGGGCAATGCACATGGGAGGGCTACACATATCACTGCCCATCTTAACAGGGCGATACACATGGGAGGGCTACACATATCACTGCCCATTTTAAATGGGTGATACACATGGGAGGGCTACACATATCACTGCCCATCTTAAATGGGCAATGCACATGGGAGGGCTACACATATCACTGCCCATCTTAAATGGGCGATACACATGGGAGGGCTACACATATCACTGTCCATCTTAAATGGGTGATACACATGGGAGGGCTACACATATCACTGCCCATCTTAAATGGGTGATAAACATGGGAGGGCTACACATATCACTACCCATCTTAACAGGGCGATACACATGGGAGGGCTACACATATCACTGCCCATCTTAAATGGGTGATACACATGGGAGGGCTACACATATCACTGCCCATCTTAACAGGGCGATACACATGGGAGGGCTACACATATCACTGCCCATCTTAAATGGGCGATACACATGGGAGGGCTACACATATCACTGCCCATCTTAAATGGGCGATACACATGGGAGGGCTACACATATCACTGCCCATCTTAACAGGCGATACACATGGCAGGGCTACACATCTCACTGCCCATCTTAACAGGGCGATACACATGGGAGGGCTACACATATCACTGCCCATCTTAACAGGGCGATACACATGGGAGGGCTACACATATCACTGCCCATCTTAAATGGGTGATGCACATGGGAGGGCTACACATATCACTGCCCATCTTAAATGGGTGATACACATGGGAGGGCTACACATATCACTGCCCATCCTAAATGGGCAAAACACATGGGAGGGCTACACATATCACTGCCCATCTTAACAGGGCAATACACATGGGAGGGCTACACATATCACTGCCCATCTTAAATGGGTGATACACATGGGAGGGCTACACATATCACTGCCTATCTTAAATGGGTGATACACATGGGAGGGCTACACATATCACTGCCCATCTTAAATGGGCAATGCACATGGTAGGGCTACACATATCACTGCCCATCTTAAATGAGTGATACACATGGGAGGGCTACACATATCACTGCCCATCCCAAATGGGCGATACACATGGGAGGGCTACACATATCACTGCCCATCTTAACGGGCGATACACATGGGAGGGCTACACATATCACTGCCCATCTTAACAGGGCGATACACATGGGAGGGCTACACATATCACTGCCCATCTTAACAGGGCGATACACATGGGAGGGCTACACATATCACTGCCCATCTTAAATGGGTGATGCACATGGGAGGGCTACACATATCACTGCCCATCTTAAATGGCCAATGCACATGGGAGGGCTACACATATCACGGCCCATCTTAAATTGGCAATACACATGGGAGGGCTACACATATCACTGCCCATCTTAAATGGGTGATACACATGGGAGGGCTACACATATCACTGCCCATCTTAACAGGGCGATACACATGGGAGAGCTACACATATCACTGCCCATTTTAAATGGGCGATACACATGGGAGGGCTACACATATCACTGCCCATCTTAAATGGGCGATACACATGGGAGGGCTACACATATCACTGCCCATCTTAACAGGCGATACACATGGGAGGGCTACACATCTCACTGCCCATCTTAACAGGGCGATACACATGGGAGGGCTACACATATCACTGCCCATCTTAACAGGGCGATACACATGGGAGGGCTACACATATCACTGCCCATCTTAAATGGGTGATGCACATGGGAGGGCTACACATATCACTGCCCATCTTAAATGGGTGATACACATGGGAGGGCTACACATATCACTGCCCATCCTAAATGGGCAAAACACATGGGAGGGCTACACATATCACTGCCCATCTTAACAGGGCAATACACATGGGAGGGCTACACATATCACTGCCCATCTTAAATGGGTGATACACATGGGAGGGCTACACATATCACTGCCTATCTTAAATGGGTGATACACATGGGAGGGCTACACATATCACTGCCCATCTTAACAGGGCGATACACATGGGAGGGCTACACATATCACTGCCCATCTTAAATGGGCTATACACATGGGAGGGCTACACATATCACTGACCATCTTAAATGGGCGATACACATGGGAGGGCTACACATATCACTGCCCATCTTAAATGGGTGATACACATGGGAGGGCTACACATATCACTGCCCATCTTAAATGGGTGATACACATGGGAGGGCTACACATATCACTGCCCATCTTAAATGGGTGATACACATGGGAGGGCTACACATATCACTACCCATTTTAACAGGGCGATACACATTGGAGGGCTACACATATCACTGCCCATTTTAAATGGGGGATACACATGGGAGGGCTACACATATCACTGCCCATCCTAAATGGGCAAAACACATGGGAGGGCTTCACATATCACTGCCCATCTTAACAGGGTGATACACATGGGAGGGCTACACGTATCACTGTCCATCTTAAATGGGTGATACACATGGGAGGGCTACACATATCACTGCCCATCTTAAATGGGTGCTACACATGGGAGGGCTACACATATCACTGCCCATCCAAAATGGGCAAAACACATGGGAGGGCTACACATATCACTGCCCATCTTAACAGGGCGATACACATGGGAGGGCTACACATATCTCTGCCCATCTTAAATGGGCAATGCACATGGGAGGGCTACACATATCTCTGCCCATCTTAAATGGGCAATGCACATGGGAGGGCTACACATATCACGGCCCATCTTAAATGGGCAATGCGCAAATGCGAGGGGTACACATATCACGGCCCATCTTAAATGGGCGATGCACATGGGAGGGCTACACATATCACTGCCCATCTTAAATGGGCGATACACATGGGAGGGCTACACATATCACTGCCCATCTTAACGGGCGATACACATGGGAGGGCTACACATATCACTGCCCATCTTAACAGGGCGATACACATGGGAGGGCTACACATATCACTGCCCATCTTAACAGGGCGATACACATGGGAGGGCTACACATATCACTTCCCATCTTAAATGGGTGATGCACATGGGAGGGCTACACATATCACTGCCCATCTTAAATGGCCAATGCACATGGGAGGGCTACACATATCACTGCCCATCTTAACAGGGCGATACACATGGGAGGGCTACACATATCACTGCCCATCTTAAATGGGTGATACACATGGGAGGGCTACACATATCACTGCCCATCTTAAATGGGTGATACACATGGGAGGGCTACACATATCACTGCCCATCCAAAATGGGCAAAACACATGGGAGGGCTACACATATCACTGCCCATCTTAACAGGGCGATACACATGGGAGGGCTACACATATCTCTGCCCATCTTAAATGGGCAATGCACATGGGAGGGCTACACATATCACGGCCCATCTTAAATGGGCAATGCGCATGGGAGGGGTACACATATCACGGCCCATCTTAAATGGGCAATGCGCATGGGAGGGCTACACATATCACTGCCCATCTTAAATGGGCGATGCGCATGGGAGGGCTACACATATCACTGCCCATCTTAAATGGGCGATGCACATGGGAGGGCTACACATATCACTGCCCATCTTAAATGGGCGATACACATGGGAGGGCTACACATATCACTGCCCATCTTAAATGGGCGATACACATGGGAGGGCTACACATATCACTGCCCATCTTAAATGGGCGATACACATGGGAGGGCTACACATATCACTGCCCATCTTAAATGGGCGATATACATGGGAGGGCTACACGCATCACTGCCCATCTTAAATGGGCGATACACATGGGAGGGCTACACACATCACTGCCCATCTTAAATGGGCAATCCACATGGGAGGGCTACACATATCACTGCCCATCTTAACAGGGCGATACACATGGGAGGGCTACACATATCACTGCCCATTTTAAATGGGTGATACACATGGGAGGGCTACACATATCACTGCCCATCTTAAATGGGCAATGCACATGGGAGGGCTACACATATCACTGCCCATCTTAAATGGGCGATAGACATGGGAGGGCTACACATATCACTGCCCATCTTAAATGGGTGATAAACATGGGAGGGCTACACATATCACTACCCATCTTAACAGGGCGATACACATGGGAGGGCTACACATATCACTGCCCATTTTAAATGGGTGATACACATGGGAGGGCTACACATATCACTGCCCATCTTAACAGGGCGATACACATGGGAGGGCTACACATATCACTGCCCATCTTAAATGGGTGATACACATGGGAGGGCTACACATATCACGGCCCATCTTAAATTGGCAATACACATGGGAGGGCTACACATATCACTGCCCATCTTAAATGGGTGATACACATGGGAGGGCTACACATATCACTGCCCATCTCAAATGGGCAATGCACATGGGAGGGCTACACATATCACGGCCCATCTTAAATTGGCAATACACATGGGAGGGCTACACATATCACTGCCCATCTTAAATGGGTGATACACATGGGAGGGCTAGACATATCACTGCCCATCTTAAATGGGTGATACACATGGGAGGGCTACACATATCACTGCCCATCTTAAATGGGTGATACACATGGGAGGGCTACACATATCACTGCATATCCTAAATGGGCAATGCACATGGGAGGGCTACACATATTCCTGCCCATCTTAAATGGGTGATACACATGAGAAGGCTACACATATCACTGCCCATCTTAAATGGGTGATACACATGGGAGGGCTACACATATCACTGCCCATCTTAACAGGCCGATACATATGGGAGGGCTACACATATCACTGCCCATCTTAAATGGGTGATACACATGGGAGGGCTACACATATCACTGCCCATCCTAAATGGGCAAAACACATGGGAGGGCTACACATATCACTGCCCACCTTAACAGGGCAATACACATGGGAGGGCTACACATATCACTGCCCATCTTAAATGGGTGATACACATGGGAGGGCTACACATATCACTGCCAACTTAAATGAGTGATACACATGGGAGGGCTACACATATCACTGCCCATCTTAACGGGCGATACACATGGGAGGGCTACACATATCACTGCCCATCTTAACAGGGCGATACACATGGGAGGGCTACACATATCACTGCCCATCTTAACAGGGAGATACACATGGGAGGGCTACACATATCACTGCCCATCTTAAATGGGTGATGCACATGGGAGGGCTACACATATCACTGCCCATCTTAAATGGGCAATGCACATGGGAGGGCTACACATATCACTGCCCATCTTAAATGGGTGATACACATGGGAGGGCTACACATATCACTGCCCATCTTAAATGGGCAATGCACATGGGAGGGCTACACATATCACTGCCCATCTTAACAGGGCGATACACATGGGAGGGCTACACATATCACTGCCCGTCTTAAATGGGTGATACACATGGGAGGGCTACACATATCACTGACCATCTTAAATGGGCGATACACATGGGAGGGCTACACATATCACTGCCCATCTTAAATGGGTGATACACATGGGAGGGCTACACATATCACTGCCCATCTTAAATGGGTGATACACATGGGAGGGCTACACATATCACTGCCCATCTTAAATGGGTGATACACATGGGAGGGCTACACATATCACTACCCATTTTAACAGGGCGATACACATTGGAGGGCTACACATATCACTGCCCATTTTAAATGGGTGATACACATGGGAGGGCTACACATATCACTGCCCATCCTAAATGGGCAAAACACATGGGAGGGCTACACATATCACTGCCCATCTTAACAGGGCGATACACATGGGAGGGCTACACATATCACTGCCCATCTTATATGGGTGATACACATGGGAGGGCTACACATATCACTGCCCATCTTAAATGGGTGATACACATGGGAGGGCTACACATATCACTGCCCATCCAAAATGGGCAAAACACATGGGAGGGCTACACATATCACTGCCATCTTAACAGGGCGATACACATGGGAGGGCTACACATATCTCTGCCCATCTTAAATGGGCAATGCACATGGGAGGGCTACACATATCACGGCCCATCTTAAATGGGAAATGCGCAAATGCGAGGGGTACACATATCACGGCCCATCTTAAATGGGCGATGCACATGGGAGGGCTACACATATCACTGCCCATCTTAAATGGGCGATACACATGGGAGGGCTACACACATCACTGCCCATCTTAAATGGGCAATGCACATGGGAGGGCTACACATATCACTGCCCATCTTAACAGGGCGATACACATGGGAGGGCTACACATATCACTGCCCATTTTAAATGGGTGATACACATGGGAGGGCTACACATATCACTGCCCATCTTAAATGGGCAATGCACATGGGAGGGCTACACATATCACTGCCCATCTTAAATGGGCGATACACATGGGAGGGCTACACATATCACTGTCCATCTTAAATGGGTGATACACATGGGAGGGCTACACATATCACTGCCCATCTTAAATGGGTGATAAACATGGGAGGGCTACACATATCACTACCCATCTTAACAGGGCGATACACATGGGAGGGCTACACATATCACTGCCCATCTTAAATGGGTGATACACATGGGAGGGCTACACATATCACTGCCCATCTTAACAGGGCGATACACATGGGAGGGCTACACATATCACAGCCCATCTTAAATGGGCGATACACATGGGAGGCCAAAACATATCACTGCCCATCTTAAATGGGCGATACACATGGGAGGGCTACACATATCACTGCCCATCTTAACAGGCGATACACATGGGAGGGCTACACATCTCACTGCCCATTTTAACAGGGCGATACACATGGGAGGGCTACACATATCACTGCCCATCTTATCAGGGCGATACACATGGGAGGGCTACACATATCACTGCCCATCTTAAATGGGTGATGCACATGGGAGGGCTACACATATCACTGCCCATCTTAAATGGGTGATACACATGGGAGGGCTACACATATCACTGCCCATCCTAAATGGGCAAAACACATGGGAGGGCTACACATATCACTGCCCATCTTAACAGGGCAATACACATGGGAGGGCTACACATATCACTGCCCATCTTAAATGGGTGATACACATGGGAGGGCTACACATATCACTGCCTATCTTAAATGGGTGATACACATGGGAGGGCTACACATATCACTGCCCATCTTAAATGGGCAATGCACATGGTAGGGCTACACATATCACTGCCCATCTTAAATGAGTGATACACATGGGAGGGCTACACATATCACTGCCCATCCCAAATGGGCGATACACATGGGAGGGCTACACATATCACTGCCCATCTTAACGGGCGATACACATGGGAGGGCTACACATATCACTGCCCATCTTAACAGGGCGATACACATGGGAGGGCTACACATATCACTGCCCATCTTAACAGGGCGATACACATGGGAGGGCTACACATATCACTGCCCATCTTAAATGGGTGATGCACATGGGAGGGCTACACATATCACTGCCCATCTTAAATGGCCAATGCACATGGGAGGGCTACACATATCACGGCCCATCTTAAATTGGCAATACACATGGGAGGGCTACACATATCACTGCCCATCTTAAATGGGCGATACACATGGGAGGGCTACACATATCACTGCCCATCTCAAATGGGCAATGCACATGGGAGGGCTACACATATCACGGCCCATCTTAAATTGGCAATACACATGGGAGGGCTACACATATCACTGCCCATCTTAAATGGGTGATACACATGGGAGGGCTAGACATATCACTGCCCATCTTAAATGGGTGATACACATGGGAGGGCTACACATATCACTGCCCATCTTGAATGGGTGATACACATGGGAGTGCTACACATATCACTGCCCATCCTAAATGGGCAATGCACATGGGAGGGCTACACATATCCCTGCCCATCTTAAATGGGTGATACACATGGGAAGGCTACACATATCACTGCCCATCTTAAATGGGTGATACACATGGGAGGGCTACACATATCACTGCCCATCTTAACAGGGCGATACATATGGGAGGGCTACACATATCACTGCCCATCTTAAATGGGTGATACACATGGGAAGGCTACACATATCACTGCCCATCCTAAATGGGCAAAACACATGGGAGGGCTACACATATCACTGCCCATCTTAAATGGGCAATGCACATGGGAGGGCTACACATATCACTGCCCATCTTAAATGGGCGATACACATGGGAGGGCTACACACATCACTGCCCATCTTAAATGGGCAATGCACATGGGAGGGCTACACATATCACTGCCCATCTTAACAGGGCGATACACATGGGAGGGCTACACATATCACTGCCCATTTTAAATGGGTGATACACATGGGAGGGCTACACATATCACTGCCCATCTTAAATGGGCAATGCACATGGGAGGGCTACACATATCACTGCCCATCTTAAATGGGCGATACACATGGGAGGGCTACACATATCACTGTCCATCTTAAATGGGTGATACACATGGGAGGGCTACACATATCACTGCCCATCTTAAATGGGTGATAAACATGGGAGGGCTACACATATCACTACCCATCTTAACAGGGCGATACACATGGGAGGGCTACACATATCACTGCCCATCTTAAATGGGTGATACACATATGAGGGCTACACATATCACTGCCCATCTTAACAGGGCGATACACATGGGAGGGCTACACATATCACTGCCCATCTTAAATGGGCGATACACATGGGAGGGCTACACGCATCACTGCCCATCTTAAATGGGCGATACACATGGGAGGGCTACACATATCACTGCCCATCTTAAATGGGTGATACACATGGGAGGGCTACACATATCACTGCCCATCTTAAATGGGTGATAAACATGGGAGGGCTACACATATCACTACCCATCTTAACAGGGCGATACACATGGGAGGGCTACACATATCACTGCCCATCTTAACTGGGTGATACACATGGGAGGGCTACACATATCACTGCCCATCTTAACAGGGCGATACACATGGGAGGGCTACACATATCACTGCCCATCTTAAATGGGCGATACACATGGGAGGGCTACACATATCACTGCCCATCTTCAATGGGCGGTACACATGGGAGGGCTACACGCATCACTGCCCATCTTAAATGGGCGATACACATGGGAGGGCTACACACATCACTGCCCACCTTAAATGGGCAATGCACATGGGAGGGCTACACATATCACTGCCCATCTTAACAGGGCGATACACATGGGAGGGCTACACATATCACTGCCCATTTTAAATGGGTGATACACATGGGAGGGCTACACATATCACTGCCCATCTTAAATGGGCAATGCACATGGGAGGGCTACACATATCACTGCCCATCTTAAATGGGCGATACACATGGGAGGGCTACACATATCACTGCCCATCTTAAATGGGTGATAAACATGGGAGGGCTACACATATCACTACCCATCTTAACAGGGCGATACACATGGGAGGGCTACACATATCACTGCCCATCTTAAATGGGTGATACACATGGGAGGGCTACACATATCACTGCCCATCTTAACAGGGCGATACATATGGGAGGGCTACACATATCACTGCCCATCTTAAATGGGTGATACACATGGGAGGGCTACACATATCACGGCCCATCTTAAATTGGCAATACACATGGGAGGGCTACACATATCACTGCCCATGTTAAATGGGCGATACACATGGGAGGGCTACACATATCACTGCCCATCTCAAATGGGCAATGCACATGAGAGGGCTACACATATCACGGCCCATCTTAAATTGGCAATACACATGGGAGGGCTACACATATCACTGCCCATCTTAAATGGGTGATACACATGGGAGGGCTAGACATATCACTGCCCATCTTAAATGGGTGATACACATGGGAGGGCTACACATATCACTGCCCATCTTGAATGGGTGATACACATGGGAGTGCTACACATATCACTGCCCATCCTAAATGGGCAATGCACATGGGAGGGCTACACATATCCCTGCCCATCTTAAATGGGTGATACACATGGGAAGGCTACACATATCACTGCCCATCTTAAATGGGTGATACACATGGGAGGGCTACACATATCACTGCCCATCTTAACAGGGCGATACATATGGGAGGGCTACACATATCACTGCCCATCTTAAATGGGTGATACACATGGGAAGGCTACACATATCACTGCCCATCCTAAATGGGCAAAACACATGGGAGGGCTACACATATCACTGCCCATCTTAACAGGGCGATACACATGGGAGGGCTACACATATCACTGCCCATCTTGAATGAGTGATACACATGGGAGGGCTACACATATCACTGCCCATCTTAAATGGGTGATACACATGGGAGGGCTACACATATCACTGCCCATCTTAAATGGGTGATACACATGGGAAGGCTACACATATCACTGCCCATCTTAAATGGGTGATACACATAGGAGGGCTACACATATCACTGCCCATCTTAACAGGGCAATACACATGGGAGGACTACACATATCACTGCCCATCTTAAATGCGTGATACACATGGGAGGGCTACACATATCACTGCCCATCCTAAATGGGCAAAACACATGGGAGGGCTACACATATCACTGCCCATCTTAACAGGCGATACACATGGGAGGGCTACACATCTCACTGCCCATCTTAACAGGGCGATACACATGGGAGGGCTACACATATCACTGCCCATCTTAACAGGGCGATACACATGGGAGGGCTACACATATCACTGCCCATCTTAAATGGGTGATGCACATGGGAGGGCTACACATATCACTGCCCATCTTAAATGGGTGATACACATGGGAGGGCTACACATATCACTGCCCATCCTAAATGGGCAAAACACATGGGAGGGCTACACATATCACTGCCCATCTTAACAGGGCAATACACATGGGAGGGCTACACATATCACTGCCCATCTTAAATGGGTGATACTCATGGGAGGGCTACACATATCACTGCCTATCTTAAATGGGTGATACACATGGGAGGGCTACACATATCACTGCCCATCTTAAATGGGCAATGCACATGGTAGGGCTACACATATCACTGCCCATCTTAAATGAGTGATACACATGGGAGGGCTACACATATCACTGCCCATCTTAAATGGGTGATACACATGGGAGGGCTACACATATCACTGCCCATCTTAACAGGGCGATACATATGGGAGGGCTACACATATCACTGCCCATCTTAAATGGGTGATACACATGGGAAGGCTACACATATCACTGCCCATCCTAAATGGGCAAAACACATGGGAGGGCTACACATATCACTGCCCATCTTAACAGGGCGATACACATGGGAGGGCTACACATATCACTGCCCATCTTGAATGAGTGATACACATGGGAGGGCTACACATATCACTGCCCATCTTAAATGGGTGATACACATGGGAGGGCTACACATATCACTGCCCATCTTAAATGGGTGATACACATGGGAAGGCTACACATATCACTGCCCATCTTAAATGGGTGATACACATAGGAGGGCTACACATATCACTGCCCATCTTAACAGGGCAATACACATGGGAGGACTACACATATCACTGCCCATCTTAAATGCGTGATACACATGGGAGGGCTACACATATCACTGCCCATCCTAAATGGGCAAAACACATGGGAGGGCTACACATATCACTGCCCATCTTAACAGGCGATACACATGGGAGGGCTACACATCTCACTGCCCATCTTAACAGGGCGATACACATGGGAGGGCTACACATATCACTGCCCATCTTAACAGGGCGATACACATGGGAGGGCTACACATATCACTGCCCATCTTAAATGGGTGATGCACATGGGAGGGCTACACATATCACTGCCCATCTTAAATGGGTGATACACATGGGAGGGCTACACATATCACTGCCCATCCTAAATGGGCAAAACACATGGGAGGGCTACACATATCACTGCCCATCTTAACAGGGCAATACACATGGGAGGGCTACACATATCACTGCCCATCTTAAATGGGTGATACACATGGGAGGGCTACACATATCACTGCCTATCTTAAATGGGTGATACACATGGGAGGGCTACACATATCACTGCCCATCTTAAATGGGCAATGCACATGGTAGGGCTACACATATCACTGCCCATCTTAAATGAGTGATACACATGGGAGGGCTACACATATCACTGCCCATCCCAAATGGGCGATACACATGGGAGGGCTACACATATCACTGCCCATCTTAACGGGCGATACACATGGGAGGGCTACACATATCACTGCCCATCTTAACAGGGCGATACACATGGGAGGGCTACACATATCACTGCCCATCTTAACAGGGCGATACACATGGGAGGGCTACACATATCACTGCCCATCTTAAAGGGGTGATGCACATGGGAGGGCTACACATATCACTGCCCATCTTAAATGGCCAATGCACATGGGAGGGCTACACATATCACTGCCCATCTTAAATGGGTGATACACATGGGAGGGCTACACATATCACTGCCCATCCTAAATGGGCGAAACACATGGGAGGGCTACACATATCACTGCCCATCTTAACAGGGCGATACACATGGGAGGGCTACATATATCACTGCCCATCTTAAATGGGCGATACACATGGGAGGGCTACACATATCACTGACCATCTTAAATGGGCGATACACATGGGAGGGCTACACATATCACTGCCCATCTTAAATGGGTGATACACATGGGAGGGCTACACATATCACTGCCCATCTTAAATGGGTGATACACATGGGAGGGCTACACATATCACTACCCATTTTAACAGGGCGATACACATTGGAGGGCTACACATATCACTGCCCATTTTAAATGGGGGATACACATGGGAGGGCTACACATATCACTGCCCATCCTAAATGGGCAAAACACATGGGAGGGCTTCACATATCACTGCCCATCTTAACAGGGTGATACACATGGGAGGGCTACACGTATCACTGTCCATCTTAAATGGGTGATACACATGGGAGGGCTACACATATCACTGCCCATCTTAAATGGGTGATACACATGGGAGGGCTACACATATCACTGCCCATCCAAAATGGGCAAAACACATGGGAGGGCTACACATATCACTGCCCATCTTAACAGGGCGATACACATGGGAGGGCTACACATATCTCTGCCCATCTTAAATGGGCAATGCACATGGGAGGGCTACACATATCTCTGCCCATCTTAAATGGGCAATGCACATGGGAGGGCTACACATATCACGGCCCATCTTAAATGGGCAATGCGCAAATGCGAGGGGTACACATATCACGGCCCATCTTAAATGGGCGATGCACATGGGAGGGCTACACATATCACTGCCCATCTTAAATGGGCGATACACATGGGAGGGCTACACACATCACTGCCCATCTTAAATGGGCAATGCACATGGGAGGGCTACACATATCACTGCCCATCTTAACAGGGCGATACACATGGGAGGGCTACACATATCACTGCCCATTTTAAATGGGTGATACACATGGGAGGGCTACACATATCACTGCCCATCTTAAATGGGCAATGCACATGGGAGGGCTACACATATCACTGCCCATCTTAAATGGGCGATACACATGGGAGGGCTACACATATCACTGTCCATCTTAAATGGGTGATACACATGGGAGGGCTACACATATCACTGCCCATCTTAAATGGGTGATAAACATGGGAGGGCTACACATATCACTACCCATCTTAACAGGGCGATACACATGGGAGGGAGGGCTACACATATCACTGCCCATCTTAAATGGGTGATACACATGGGAGGGCTACACATATCACTGCCCATCTTAACAGGCCGATACACATGGGAGGGCTACACATATCACTGCCCATCTTAAATGGGCGATACACATGGGAGGGCTACACATATCACTGCCCATCTTAAATGGGCGATACACATGGGAGGGCTACACATATCACTGCCCATCTTAACAGGCGATACACATGGGAGGGCTACACATCTCACTGCCCATCTTAACAGGGCGATACACATGGGAGGGCTACACATATCACTGCCCATCTTAACAGGGCGATACACATGGGAGGGCTACACATATCACTGCCCATCTTAAATGGGTGATGCACATGGGAGGGCTACACATATCACTGCCCATCTTAAATGGGTGATACACATGGGAGGGCTACACATATCACTGCCCATCCTAAATGGGCAAAACACATGGGAGGGCTACACATATCACTGCCCATCTTAACAGGGCAATACACATGGGAGGGCTACACATATCACTGCCCATCTTAAATGGGTGATACACATGGGAGGGCTACACATATCACTGCCTATCTTAAATGGGTGATACACATGGGAGGGCTACACATATCACTGCCCATCTTAAATGGGCAATGCACATGGTAGGGCTACACATATCACTGCCCATCTTAAATGAGTGATACACATGGGAGGGCTACACATATCACTGCCCATCCCAAATGGGCGATACACATGGGAGGGCTACACATATCACTGCCCATCTTAACGGGCGATACACATGGGAGGGCTACACATATCACTGCCCATCTTAACAGGGCGATACACATGGGAGGGCTACACATATCACTGCCCATCTTAACAGGGCGATACACATGGGAGGGCTACACATATCACTGCCCATCTTAAATGGGTGATGCACATGGGAGGGCTACACATATCACTGCCCATCTTAAATGGCCAATGCACATGGGAGGGCTACACATATCACGGCCCATCTTAAATTGGCAATACACATGGGAGGGCTACACATATCACTGCCCATCTTAAATGGGCGATACACATGGGAGGGCTACACATATCACTGCCCATCTCAAATGGGCAATGCACATGGGAGGGCTACACATATCACGGCCCATCTTAAATTGGCAATACACATGGGAGGGCTACACATATCACTGCCCATCTTAAATGGGTGATACACATGGGAGGGCTAGACATATCACTGCCCATCTTAAATGGGTGATACACATGGGAGGGCTACACATATCACTGCCCATCTTGAATGGGTGATACACATGGGAGTGCTACACATATCACTGCCCATCCTAAATGGGCAATGCACATGGGAGGGCTACACATATCCCTGCCCATCTTAAATGGGTGATGCACATGGGAAGGCTACACATATCACTGCCCATCTTAAATGGGTGATACACATGGGAGGGCTACACATATCACTGCCCATCTTAACAGGGCGATACATATGGGAGGGCTACACATATCACTGCCCATCTTAAATGGGTGATACACATGGGAAGGCTACACATATCACTGCCCATCCTAAATGGGCAAAACACATGGGAGGGCTACACATATCACTGCCCATCTTAAATGGGCAATGCACATGGGAGGGCTACACATATCACTGCCCATCTTAAATGGGCGATACACATGGGAGGGCTACACACATCACTGCCCATCTTAAATGGGCAATGCACATGGGAGGGCTACACATATCACTGCCCATCTTAACAGGGCGATACACATGGGAGGGCTACACATATCACTGCCCATTTTAAATGGGTGATACACATGGGAGGGCTACACATATCACTGCCCATCTTAAATGGGCAATGCACATGGGAGGGCTACACATATCACTGCCCATCTTAAATGGGCGATACACATGGGAGGGCTACACATATCACTGTCCATCTTAAATGGGTGATACACATGGGAGGGCTACACATATCACTGCCCATCTTAAATGGGTGATACACATGGGAGGGCTACACATATCACTACCCATCTTAACAGGGCGATACACATGGGAGGGCTACACATATCACTGCCCATCTTAAATGGGTGATACACATGGGAGGGCTACACATATCACTGCCCATCTTAACAGGGCGATACACATGGGAGGGCTACACATATCACTGCCCATCTTAAATGGGCGATACACATGGGAGGGCTACACATATCACTGCCCATCTTAAATGGGCGATACACATGGGAGGGCTACACGCATCACTGCCCATCTTAAATGGGCGATACACATGGGAGGGCTACACATATCACTGCCCATCTTAAATGGGTGATACACATGGGAGGGCTACACGCATCACTGCCCATCTTAAATGGGCGATACACATGGGAGGGCTACACACATCACTGCCCATCTTAAATGGGTGATACACATGGGAGGGCTACACATATCACTGCCTATCTTAAATGGGTGATACACATGGGAGGGCTACACATATCACTGCCCATCTTAAATGGGCAATGCACATGGAAGGCTACACATATCACTGCCCATCTTAAATGAGTGATACACATGGGAGGGCTACACATATCACTGCCCATCCCAAATGGGCGATACACATGGGAGGGCTACACATATCACTGCCCATCTTAACGGGCGATACACATGGGAGGGCTACACATATCACTGCCCATCTTAACAGGGCGATACACATGGGAGGGCTACACATATCACTGCCCATCTTAACAGGGCGATACACATGGGAGGGCTACACATATCACTGCCCATCTTAAATGGGTGATGCACATGGGAGGGCTACACATATCACTGCCCATCTTAAATGGCCAATGCACATGGTAGGGCTACACATATCACGGCCCATCTTAAATTGGCAATACACATGGGAGGGCTACACATATCACTGCCCATCTTAAATGGGCGATACACATGGGAGGGCTACACATATCACTGCCCATCTCAAATGGGCAATGCACATGGGAGGGCTACACATATCACGGCCCATCTTAAATTGGCAATACACATGGGAGGGCTACACATATCACTGCCCATCTTAAATGGGTGATACACATGGGAGGGCTAGACATATCACTGCCCATCTTAAATGGGTGATACACATGGGAGGGCTACACATATCACTGCCCATCTTGAATGGGTGATACACATGGGAGTGCTACACATATCACTGCCCATCCTAAATGGGCAATGCACATGGGAGGGCTACACATATCCCTGCCCATCTTAAATGGGTGATACACATGGGAAGGCTACACATATCACTGCCCATCTTAAATGGGTGATACACATGGGAGGGCTACACATATCACTGCCCATCTTAACAGGGCGATACATATGGGAGGGCTACACATATCACTGCCCATCTTAAATGGGTGATACACATGGGAAGGTTACACATATCACTGCCCATCCTAAATGGGCAAAACACATGGGAGGGCTACACATATCACTGCCCATCTTAAATGGGCAATGCACATGGGAGGGCTACACATATCACTGCCCATCTTAAATGGGCGATACACATGGGAGGGCTACACACATCACTGCCCATCTTAAATGGGCAATGCACATGGGAGGGCTACACATATCACTGCCCATCTTAACAGGGCGATACACATGGGAGGGCTACACATATCACTGCCCATTTTAAATGGGTGATACACATGGGAGGGCTACACATATCACTGCCCATCTTAAATGGGCAATGCACATGGGAGGGCTACACATATCACTGCCCATCTTAAATGGGCGATACACATGGGAGGGCTACACATATCACTGTCCATCTTAAATGGGTGATACACATGGGAGGGCTACACATATCACTGCCCATCTTAAATGGGTGATAAACATGGGAGGGCTACACATATCACTACCCATCTTAACAGGGCGATACACATGGGAGGGCTACACATATCACTGCCCATCTTAAATGGGTGATACACATGGGAGGGCTACACATATCACTGCCCATCTTAACAGGGCGATACACATGGGAGGGCTACACATATCACTGCCCATCTTAAATGGGCGATACACATGGGAGGGCTACACATATCACTGCCCATCTTAAATGGGCGATACACATGGGAGGGCTACACGCATCACTGCCCATCTTAAATGGGCGATACACATGGGAGGGCTACACATATCACTGCCCATCTTAAATGGGTGATACACATGGGAGGGCTACACATATCACTGCCCATCTTAAATGGGTGATAAACATGGGAGGGCTACACATATCACTACCCATCTTAACAGGGCGATACACATGGGAGGGCTACACATATCACTGCCCATCTTAAATGGGTGATACACATGGGAGGGCTACACATATCACTGCCCATCTTAACAGGGCGATACACATGGGAGGGATACACATATCACTGCCCATCTTAAATGGGCGATACACATGGGAGGGCTACACATATCACTGCCCATCTTCAATGGGCGATACACATGGGAGGGCTACACGCATCACTGCCCATCTTAAATGGGCGATACACATGGGAGGGCTACACACATCACTGCCCACCTTAAATGGGCAATGCACATGGGAGGGCTACACATATCACTGCCCATCTTAACAGGGCGATACACATGGGAGGGCTACACATATCACTGCCCATTTTAAATGGGTGATACACATGGGAGGGCTACACATATCACTGCCCATCTTAAATGGGCAATGCACATGGGAGGGCTACACATATCACTGCCCATCTTAAATGGGCGATACACATGGGAGGGCTACACATATCACTGCCCATCTTAAATGGGTGATAAACATGGGAGGACTACACATATCACTACCCATCTTAACAGGGCGATACACATGGGAGGGCTACACATATCACTGCCCATCTTAAATGGGTGATACACATGGGAGGGCTACACATATCACTGCCCATCTTAACAGGGCGATACACATGGGAGGGCTACACATATCACTGGCCATCTTAAATGGGTGATACACATGGGAGGGCTAGACATATCACGGCCCATCTTAAATTGGCAATACACATGGGAGGGCTACACATATCACTGCCCATCTTAAATGGGCGATACACATGGGAGGGCTACACATATCACTGCCCATCTCAAATGGGCAATGCACATGGGAGGGCTACACATATCACGGCCCATCTTAAATTGGCAATACACATGGGAGGGCTACACATATCACTGCCCATCTTAAATGGGTGATACACATGGGAGGGCTAGACATATCACTGCCCATCTTAAATGGGTGATACACATGGGAGGGCTACACATATCACTGCCCATCTTGAATGGGTGATACACATGGGAGTGCTACACATATCACTGCCCATCCTAAATGGGCAATGCACATGGGAGGGCTACACATATCCCTGCCCATCTTAAATGGGTGATACACATGGGAAGGCTACACATATCACTGCCCATCTTAAATGGGTGATACACATGGGAGGGCTACACATATCACTGCCCATCTTAACAGGGCGATACATATGGGAGGGCTACACATATCACTGCCCATCTTAAATGGGTGATACACATGGGAAGGCTACACATATCACTGCCCATCCTAAATGGGCAAAACACATGGGAGGGCTACACATATCACTGCCCATCTTAACAGGGCGATACACATGGGAGGGCTACACATATCACTGCCCATCTTGAATGAGTGATACACATGGGAGGGCTACACATATCACTGCCCATCTTAAATGGGTGATACACATGGGAGGGCTACACATATCACTGCCCATCTTAAATGGGTGATACACATGGGAAGGCTACACATATCACTGCCCATCTTAAATGGGTGATACACATAGGAGGGCTACACATATCACTGCCCATCTTAACAGGGCAATACACATGGGAGGACTACACATATCACTGCCCATCTTAAATGCGTGATACACATGGGAGGGCTACACATATCACTGCCCATCCTAAATGGGCAAAACACATGGGAGGGCTACACATATCACTGCCCATCTTAACAGGCGATACACATGGGAGGGCTACACATCTCACTGCCCATCTTAACAGGGCGATACACATGGGAGGGCTACACATATCACTGCCCATCTTAACAGGGCGATACACATGGGAGGGCTACACATATCACTGCCCATCTTAAATGGGTGATGCACATGGGAGGGCTACACATATCACTGCCCATCTTAAATGGGTGATACACATGGGAGGGCTACACATATCACTGCCCATCCTAAATGGGCAAAACACATGGGAGGGCTACACATATCACTGCCCATCTTAACAGGGCAATACACATGGGAGGGCTACACATATCACTGCCCATCTTAAATGGGTGATACACATGGGAGGGCTACACATATCACTGCCTATCTTAAATGGGTGATACACATGGGAGGGCTACACATATCACTGCCCATCTTAAATGGGCAATGCACATGGTAGGGCTACACATATCACTGCCCATCTTAAATGAGTGATACACATGGGAGGGCTACACATATCACTGCCCATCCCAAATGGGCGATACACATGGGAGGGCTACACATATCACTGCCCATCTTAACGGGCGATACACATGGGAGGGCTACACATATCACTGCCCATCTTAACAGGGCGATACACATGGGAGGGCTACACATATCACTGCCCATCTTAACAGGGCGATACACATGGGAGGGCTACACATATCACTGCCCATCTTAAATGGGTGATGCACATGGGAGGGCTACACATATCACTGCCCATCTTAAATGGCCAATGCACATGGGAGGGCTACACATATCACGGCCCATCTTAAATTGGCAATACACATGGGAGGGCTACACATATCACTGCCCATCTTAAATGGGCGATACACATGGGAGGGCTACACATATCACTGCCCATCTCAAATGGGCAATGCACATGGGAGGGCTACACATATCACGGCCCATCTTAAATTGGCAATACACATGGGAGGGCTACACATATCACTGCCCATCTTAAATGGGTGATACACATGGGAGGGCTAGACATATCACTGCCCATCTTAAATGGGTGATACACATGGGAGGGCTACACATATCACTGCCCATCTTGAATGGGTGATACACATGGGAGTGCTACACATATCACTGCCCATCCTAAATGGGCAATGCACATGGGAGGGCTACACATATCCCTGCCCATCTTAAATGGGTGATGCACATGGGAAGGCTACACATATCACTGCCCATCTTAAATGGGTGATACACATGGGAGGGCTACACATATCACTGCCCATCTTAACAGGGCGATACATATGGGAGGGCTACACATATCACTGCCCATCTTAAATGGGTGATACACATGGGAAGGCTACACATATCACTGCCCATCCTAAATGGGCAAAACACATGGGAGGGCTACACATATCACTGCCCATCTTAAATGGGCAATGCACATGGGAAGGCTACACATATCACTGCCCATCTTAAATGGGCGATACACATGGGAGGGCTACACACATCACTGCCCATCTTAAATGGGCAATGCACATGGGAGGGCTACACATATCACTGCCCATCTTAACAGGGCGATACACATGGGAGGGCTACACATATCACTGCCCATTTTAAATGGGTGATACACATGGGAGGGCTACACATATCACTGCCCATCTTAAATGGGCAATGCACATGGGAGGGCTACACATATCACTGCCCATCTTAAATGGGCGATACACATGGGAGGGCTACACATATCACTGTCCATCTTAAATGGGTGATACACATGGGAGGGCTACACATATCACTGCCCATCTTAAATGGGTGATAAACATGGGAGGGCTACACATATCACTACCCATCTTAACAGGGCGATACACATGGGAGGGCTACACATATCACTGCCCATCTTAAATGGGTGATACACATGGGAGGGCTACACATATCACTGCCCATCTTAACAGGGCGATACACATGGGAGGGCTACACATATCACTGCCCATCTTAAATGGGCGATACACATGGGAGGGCTACACATATCACTGCCCATCTTAAATGGGCGATACACATGGGAGGGCTACACGCATCACTGCCCATCTTAAATGGGCGATACACATGGGAGGGCTACACATATCACTGCCCATCTTAAATGGGTGATACACATGGGAGGGCTACACATATCACTGCCCATCTTAAATGGGTGATAAACATGGGAGGGCTACACATATCACTACCCATCTTAACAGGGCGATACACATGGGAGGGCTACACATATCACTGCCCATCTTAAATGGGTGATACACATGGGAGGGCTACACATATCACTGCCCATCTTAACAGGGCGATACACATGGGAGGGCTACACATATCACTGCCCATCTTAAATGGGCGATACACATGGGAGGGCTACACATATCACTGCCCATCTTAAATGGGCGATACACATGGGAGGGCTACACATATCACTGTCCATCTTAAATGGGTGATACACATGGGAGGGCTACACATATCACTGCCCATCTTAAATGGGTGATAAACATGGGAGGGCTACACATATCACTACCCATCTTAACAGGGCGATACACATGGGAGGGCTACACATATCACTGCCCATCTTAAATGGGTGATACACATGGGAGGGCTACACATATCACTGCCCATCTTAACAGGGCGATACACATGGGAGGGCTACACATATCTCTGCCCATTTTAAATGGGCAATGCACATGGGAGGGCTACACATATCACGGCCCATCTTAAATGGGCAATGCGCAAATGCGAGGGGTACACATATCATGGCCCATCTTAAATGGGCGATGCACATGGGAGGGCTACACATATCACTGCCCATCTTAAATGGGCGATACACATGGGAGGGCTACACACATCACTGCCCATCTTAAATGGGCAATGCACATGGGAGGGCTACACATATCACTGCCCATCTTAACAGGGCGATACACATGGGAGGGCTACACATATCACTGCCCATTTTAAATGGGTGATACACATGGGAGGGCTACACATATCACTGCCCATCTTAAATGGGCAATGCACATGGGAGGGCTACACATATCACTGCCCATCTTAAATGGGCGATACACATGGGAGGGCTACACATATCACTGTCCATCTTAAATGGGTGATAAACATGGGAGGGCTACACATATCACTACCCATCTTAACAGGGCGATACACATGGGAGGGCTACACATATCACTGCCCATCTTAAATGGGTGATGCACATGGGAGGGCTACACATATCACTGCCCATCTTAAATGGGTGATACACATGGGAGGGCTACACATATCACTGCCCATCCTAAATGGGCAAAACACATGGGAGGGCTACACATATCACTGCCCATCTTAACAGGGCAATACACATGGGAGGGCTACACATATCACTGCCCATCTTAAATGGGTGATACACATGGGAGGGCTACACATATCACTGCCTATCTTAAATGGGTGATACACATGGGAGGGCTACACATATCACTGCCCATCTTAAATGGGCAATGCACATGGAAGGCTACACATATCACTGCCCATCTTAAATGAGTGATACACATGGGAGGGCTACACATATCACTGCCCATCCCAAATGGGCGATACACATGGGAGGGCTACACATATCACTGCCCATCTTAACGGGCGATACACATGGGAGGGCTACACATATCACTGCCCATCTTAACAGGGCGATACACATGGGAGGGCTACACATATCACTGCCCATCTTAACAGGGCGATACACATGGGAGGGCTACACATATCACTGCCCATCTTAAATGGGTGATGCACATGGGAGGGCTACACATATCACTGCCCATCTTAAATGGCCAATGCACATGGTAGGGCTACACATATCACGGCCCATCTTAAATTGGCAATACACATGGGAGGGCTACACATATCACTGCCCATCTTAAATGGGCGATACACATGGGAGGGCTACACATATCACTGCCCATCTCAAATGGGCAATGCACATGGGAGGGCTACACATATCACGGCCCATCTTAAATTGGCAATACACATGGGAGGGCTACACATATCACTGCCCATCTTAAATGGGTGATACACATGGGAGGGCTAGACATATCACTGCCCATCTTAAATGGGTGATACACATGGGAGGGCTACACATATCACTGCCCATCTTGAATGGGTGATACACATGGGAGTGCTACACATATCACTGCCCATCCTAAATGGGCAATGCACATGGGAGGGCTACACATATCCCTGCCCATCTTAAATGGGTGATACACATGGGAAGGCTACACATATCACTGCCCATCTTAAATGGGTGATACACATGGGAGGGCTACACATATCACTGCCCATCTTAACAGGGCGATACATATGGGAGGGCTACACATATCACTGCCCATCTTAAATGGGTGATACACATGGGAAGGTTACACATATCACTGCCCATCCTAAATGGGCAAAACACATGGGAGGGCTACACATATCACTGCCCATCTTAAATGGGCAATGCACATGGGAGGGCTACACATATCACTGCCCATCTTAAATGGGCGATACACATGGGAGGGCTACACACATCACTGCCCATCTTAAATGGGCAATGCACATGGGAGGGCTACACATATCACTGCCCATCTTAACAGGGCGATACACATGGGAGGGCTACACATATCACTGCCCATTTTAAATGGGTGATACACATGGGAGGGCTACACATATCACTGCCCATCTTAAATGGGCAATGCACATGGGAGGGCTACACATATCACTGCCCATCTTAAATGGGCGATACACATGGGAGGGCTACACATATCACTGTCCATCTTAAATGGGTGATACACATGGGAGGGCTACACATATCACTGCCCATCTTAAATGGGTGATAAACATGGGAGGGCTACACATATCACTACCCATCTTAACAGGGCGATACACATGGGAGGGCTACACATATCACTGCCCATCTTAAATGGGTGATACACATGGGAGGGCTACACATATCACTGCCCATCTTAACAGGGCGATACACATGGGAGGGCTACACATATCACTGCCCATCTTAAATGGGCGATACACATGGGAGGGCTACACATATCACTGCCCATCTTAAATGGGCGATACACATGGGAGGGCTACACGCATCACTGCCCATCTTAAATGGGCGATACACATGGGAGGGCTACACATATCACTGCCCATCTTAAATGGGTGATACACATGGGAGGGCTACACATATCACTGCCCATCTTAAATGGGTGATACACATGGGAGGGCTACACATATCACTGCCCATCTTAACAGGGCGATACACATGGGAGGGCTACACATATCACTGCCCATCTTAAATGGGTGATACACATGGGAGGGCTAGACATATCACGGCCCATCTTAAATTGGCAATACACATGGGAGGGCTACACATATCACTGCCCATCTTAAATGGGCGATACACATGGGAGGGCTACACATATCACTGCCCATCTCAAATGGGCAATGCACATGGGAGGGCTACACATATCACGGCCCATCTTAAATTGGCAATACACATGGGAGGGCTACACATATCACTGCCCATCTTAAATGGGTGATACACATGGGAGGGCTAGACATATCACTGCCCATCTTAAATGGGTGATACACATGGGAGGGCTACACATATCACTGCCCATCTTGAATGGGTGATACACATGGGAGTGCTACACATATCACTGCCCATCCTAAATGGGCAATGCACATGGGAGGGCTACACATATCCCTGCCCATCTTAAATGGGTGATACACATGGGAAGGCTACACATATCACTGCCCATCTTAAATGGGTGATACACATGGGAGGGCTACACATATCACTGCCCATCTTAACAGGGCGATACATATGGGAGGGCTACACATATCACTGCCCATCTTAAATGGGTGATACACATGGGAAGGCTACACATATCACTGCCCATCCTAAATGGGCAAAACACATGGGAGGGCTACACATATCACTGCCCATCTTAACAGGGCGATACACATGGGAGGGCTACACATATCACTGCCCATCTTGAATGAGTGATACACATGGGAGGGCTACACATATCACTGCCCATCTTAAATGGGTGATACACATGGGAGGGCTACACATATCACTGCCCATCTTAAATGGGTGATACACATGGGAAGGCTACACATATCACTGCCCATCTTAAATGGGTGATACACATAGGAGGGCTACACATATCACTGCCCATCTTAACAGGGCAATACACATGGGAGGACTACACATATCACTGCCCATCTTAAATGCGTGATACACATGGGAGGGCTACACATATCACTGCCCATCCTAAATGGGCAAAACACATGGGAGGGCTACACATATCACTGCCCATCTTAACAGGCGATACACATGGGAGGGCTACACATCTCACTGCCCATCTTAACAGGGCGATACACATGGGAGGGCTACACATATCACTGCCCATCTTAACAGGGCGATACACATGGGAGGGCTACACATATCACTGCCCATCTTAAATGGGTGATGCACATGGGAGGGCTACACATATCACTGCCCATCTTAAATGGGTGATACACATGGGAGGGCTACACATATCACTGCCCATCCTAAATGGGCAAAACACATGGGAGGGCTACACATATCACTGCCCATCTTAACAGGGCAATACACATGGGAGGGCTACACATATCACTGCCCATCTTAAATGGGTGATACACATGGGAGGGCTACACATATCACTGCCTATCTTAAATGGGTGATACACATGGGAGGGCTACACATATCACTGCCCATCTTAAATGGGCAATGCACATGGTAGGGCTACACATATCACTGCCCATCTTAAATGAGTGATACACATGGGAGGGCTACACATATCACTGCCCATCCCAAATGGGCGATACACATGGGAGGGCTACACATATCACTGCCCATCTTAACGGGCGATACACATGGGAGGGCTACACATATCACTGCCCATCTTAACAGGGCGATACACATGGGAGGGCTACACATATCACTGCCCATCTTAACAGGGCGATACACATGGGAGGGCTACACATATCACTGCCCATCTTAAATGGGTGATGCACATGGGAGGGCTACACATATCACTGCCCATCTTAAATGGCCAATGCACATGGGAGGGCTACACATATCACGGCCCATCTTAAATTGGCAATACACATGGGAGGGCTACACATATCACTGCCCATCTTAAATGGGCGATACACATGGGAGGGCTACACATATCACTGCCCATCTCAAATGGGCAATGCACATGGGAGGGCTACACATATCACGGCCCATCTTAAATTGGCAATACACATGGGAGGGCTACACATATCACTGCCCATCTTAAATGGGTGATACACATGGGAGGGCTAGACATATCACTGCCCATCTTAAATGGGTGATACACATGGGAGGGCTACACATATCACTGCCCATCTTGAATGGGTGATACACATGGGAGTGCTACACATATCACTGCCCATCCTAAATGGGCAATGCACATGGGAGGGCTACACATATCGCTGCCCATCTTAAATGGGTGATGCACATGGGAAGGCTACACATATCACTGCCCATCTTAAATGGGTGATACACATGGGAGGGCTACACATATCACTGCCCATCTTAACAGGGCGATACATATGGGAGGGCTACACATATCACTGCCCATCTTAAATGGGTGATACACATGGGAAGGCTACACATATCACTGCCCATCCTAAATGGGCAAAACACATGGGAGGGCTACACATATCACTGCCCATCTTAAATGGGCAATGCACATGGGAGGGCTACACATATCACTGCCCATCTTAAATGGGCGATACACATGGGAGGGCTACACACATCACTGCCCATCTTAAATGGGCAATGCACATGGGAGGGCTACACATATCACTGCCCATCTTAACAGGGCGATACACATGGGAGGGCTACACATATCACTGCCCATTTTAAATGGGTGATACACATGGGAGGGCTACACATATCACTGCCCATCTTAAATGGGCAATGCACATGGGAGGGCTACACATATCACTGCCCATCTTAAATGGGCGATACACATGGGAGGGCTACACATATCACTGTCCATCTTAAATGGGTGATACACATGGGAGGGCTACACATATCACTGCCCATCTTAAATGGGTGATAAACATGGGAGGGCTACACATATCACTACCCATCTTAACAGGGCGATACACATGGGAGGGCTACACATATCACTGCCCATCTTAAATGGGTGATACACATGGGAGGGCTACACATATCACTGCCCATCTTAACAGGGCGATACACATGGGAGGGCTACACATATCACTGCCCATCTTAAATGGGCGATACACATGGGAGGGCTACACATATCACTGCCCATCTTAAATGGGCGATACACATGGGAGGGCTACACGCATCACTGCCCATCTTAAATGGGCGATACACATGGGAGGGCTACACATATCACTGCCCATCTTAAATGGGTGATACACATGGGAGGGCTACACATATCACTGCCCATCTTAACAGGGCGATACACATGGGAGGGCTACACATATCACTGCCCATCTTAAATGGGTGATACACATGGGAGGGCTACACATATCACTGCCCATCTTAAATGGGTGATAAACATGGGAGGGCTACACATATCACTACCCATCTTAACAGGGCGATACACATGGGAGGGCTACACATATCACTGCCCATCTTAAATGGGTGATACACATGGGAGGGCTACACATATCACTGCCCATCTTAACAGGGCGATACACATGGGAGGGCTACACATATCACTGCCCATCTTAAATGGGCGATACACATGGGAGGGCTACACATATCACTGCCCATCTTAAATGGGCGATACACATGGGAGGGCTACACATATCACTGTCCATCTTAAATGGGTGATACACATGGGAGGGCTACACATATCACTGCCCATCTTAAATGGGTGATAAACATGGGAGGGCTACACATATCACTACCCATCTTAACAGGGCGATACACATGGGAGGGCTACACATATCACTGCCCATCTTAAATGGGTGATACACATGGGAGGGCTACACATATCACTGCCCATCTTAACAGGGCGATACACATGGGAGGGCTACACATATCTCTGCCCATTTTAAATGGGCAATGCACATGGGAGGGCTACACATATCACGGCCCATCTTAAATGGGCAATGCGCAAATGCGAGGGGTACACATATCACGGCCCATCTTAAATGGGCGATGCACATGGGAGGGCTACACATATCACTGCCCATCTTAAATGGGCGATACACATGGGAGGGCTACACACATCACTGCCCATCTTAAATGGGCAATGCACATGGGAGGGCTACACATATCACTGCCCATCTTAACAGGGCGATACACATGGGAGGGCTACACATATCACTGCCCATTTTAAATGGGTGATACACATGGGAGGGCTACACATATCACTGCCCATCTTAAATGGGCAATGCACATGGGAGGGCTACACATATCACTGCCCATCTTAAATGGGCGATACACATGGGAGGGCTACACATATCACTGTCCATCTTAAATGGGTGATAAACATGGGAGGGCTACACATATCACTACCCATCTTAACAGGGCGATACACATGGGAGGGCTACACATATCACTGCCCATCTTAAATGGGTGATGCACATGGGAGGGCTACACATATCACTGCCCATCTTAAATGGGTGATACACATGGGAGGGCTACACATATCACTGCCCATCCTAAATGGGCAAAACACATGGGAGGGCTACACATATCACTGCCCATCTTAACAGGGCAATACACATGGGAGGGCTACACATATCACTGCCCATCTTAAATGGGTGATACACATGGGAGGGCTACACATATCACTGCCTATCTTAAATGGGTGATACACATGGGAGGGCTACACATATCACTGCCCATCTTAAATGGGCAATGCACATGGAAGGCTACACATATCACTGCCCATCTTAAATGAGTGATACACATGGGAGGGCTACACATATCACTGCCCATCCCAAATGGGCGATACACATGGGAGGGCTACACATATCACTGCCCATCTTAACGGGCGATACACATGGGAGGGCTACACATATCACTGCCCATCTTAACAGGGCGATACACATGGGAGGGCTACACATATCACTGCCCATCTTAACAGGGCGATACACATGGGAGGGCTACACATATCACTGCCCATCTTAAATGGGTGATGCACATGGGAGGGCTACACATATCACTGCCCATCTTAAATGGCCAATGCACATGGTAGGGCTACACATATCACGGCCCATCTTAAATTGGCAATACACATGGGAGGGCTACACATATCACTGCCCATCTTAAATGGGCGATACACATGGGAGGGCTACACATATCACTGCCCATCTCAAATGGGCAATGCACATGGGAGGGCTACACATATCACGGCCCATCTTAAATTGGCAATACACATGGGAGGGCTACACATATCACTGCCCATCTTAAATGGGTGATACACATGGGAGGGCTAGACATATCACTGCCCATCTTAAATGGGTGATACACATGGGAGGGCTACACATATCACTGCCCATCTTGAATGGGTGATACACATGGGAGTGCTACACATATCACTGCCCATCCTAAATGGGCAATGCACATGGGAGGGCTACACATATCCCTGCCCATCTTAAATGGGTGATACACATGGGAAGGCTACACATATCACTGCCCATCTTAAATGGGTGATACACATGGGAGGGCTACACATATCACTGCCCATCTTAACAGGGCGATACATATGGGAGGGCTACACATATCACTGCCCATCTTAAATGGGTGATACACATGGGAAGGTTACACATATCACTGCCCATCCTAAATGGGCAAAACACATGGGAGGGCTACACATATCACTGCCCATCTTAAATGGGCAATGCACATGGGAGGGCTACACATATCACTGCCCATCTTAAATGGGCGATACACATGGGAGGGCTACACACATCACTGCCCATCTTAAATGGGCAATGCACATGGGAGGGCTACACATATCACTGCCCATCTTAACAGGGCGATACACATGGGAGGGCTACACATATCACTGCCCATTTTAAATGGGTGATACACATGGGAGGGCTACACATATCACTGCCCATCTTAAATGGGCAATGCACATGGGAGGGCTACACATATCACTGCCCATCTTAAATGGGCGATACACATGGGAGGGCTACACATATCACTGTCCATCTTAAATGGGTGATACACATGGGAGGGCTACACATATCACTGCCCATCTTAAATGGGTGATAAACATGGGAGAGCTACACATATCACTACCCATCTTAACAGGGCGATACACATGGGAGGGCTACACATATCACTGCCCATCTTAAATGGGTGATACACATGGGAGGGCTACACATATCACTGCCCATCTTAACAGGGCGATACACATGGGAGGGCTACACATATCACTGCCCATCTTAAATGGGCGATACACATGGGAGGGCTACACATATCACTGCCCATCTTAAATGGGCGATACACATGGGAGGGCTACACGCATCACTGCCCATCTTAAATGGGCGATACACATGGGAGGGCTACACATATCACTGCCCATCTTAAATGGGTGATACACATGGGAGGGCTACACATATCACTGCCCATCTTAAATGGGTGATAAACATGGGAGGGCTACACATATCACTACCCATCTTAACAGGGCGATACACATGGGAGGGCTACACATATCACTGCCCATCTTAAATGGGTGATACACATGGGAGGGCTACACATATCACTGCCCATCTTAACAGGGCGATACACATGGGAGGGATACACATATCACTGCCCATCTTAAATGGGCGATACACATGGGAGGGCTACACATATCACTGCCCATCTTCAATGGGCGATACACATGGGAGGGCTACACGCATCACTGCCCATCTTAAATGGGCGATACACATGGGAGGGCTACACACATCACTGCCCACCTTAAATGGGCAATGCACATGGGAGGGCTACACATATCACTGCCCATCTTAACAGGGCGATACACATGGGAGGGCTACACATATCACTGCCCATTTTAAATGGGTGATACACATGGGAGGGCTACACATATCACTGCCCATCTTAAATGGGCAATGCACATGGGAGGGCTACACATATCACTGCCCATCTTAAATGGGCGATACACATGGGAGGGCTACACATATCACTGCCCATCTTAAATGGGTGATAAACATGGGAGGACTACACATATCACTACCCATCTTAACAGGGCGATACACATGGGAGGGCTACACATATCACTGCCCATCTTAAATGGGTGATACACATGGGAGGGCTACACATATCACTGCCCATCTTAACAGGGCGATACACATGGGAGGGCTACACATATCACTGCCCATCTTAAATGGGTGATACACATGGGAGGGCTAGACATATCACGGCCCATCTTAAATTGGCAATACACATGGGAGGGCTACACATATCACTGCCCATCTTAAATGGGCGATACACATGGGAGGGCTACACATATCACTGCCCATCTCAAATGGGCAATGCACATGGGAGGGCTACACATATCACGGCCCATCTTAAATTGGCAATACACATGGGAGGGCTACACATATCACTGCCCATCTTAAATGGGTGATACACATGGGAGGGCTAGACATATCACTGCCCATCTTAAATGGGTGATACACATGGGAGGGCTACACATATCACTGCCCATCTTGAATGGGTGATACACATGGGAGTGCTACACATATCACTGCCCATCCTAAATGGGCAATGCACATGGGAGGGCTACACATATCCCTGCCCATCTTAAATGGGTGATACACATGGGAAGGCTACACATATCACTGCCCATCTTAAATGGGTGATACACATGGGAGGGCTACACATATCACTGCCCATCTTAACAGGGCGATACATATGGGAGGGCTACACATATCACTGCCCATCTTAAATGGGTGATACACATGGGAAGGCTACACATATCACTGCCCATCCTAAATGGGCAAAACACATGGGAGGGCTACACATATCACTGCCCATCTTAACAGGGCGATACACATGGGAGGGCTACACATATCACTGCCCATCTTGAATGAGTGATACACATGGGAGGGCTACACATATCACTGCCCATCTTAAATGGGTGATACACATGGGAGGGCTACACATATCACTGCCCATCTTAAATGGGTGATACACATGGGAAGGCTACACATATCACTGCCCATCTTAAATGGGTGATACACATAGGAGGGCTACACATATCACTGCCCATCTTAACAGGGCAATACACATGGGAGGACTACACATATCACTGCCCATCTTAAATGCGTGATACACATGGGAGGGCTACACATATCACTGCCCATCCTAAATGGGCAAAACACATGGGAGGGCTACACATATCACTGCCCATCTTAACAGGCGATACACATGGGAGGGCTACACATCTCACTGCCCATCTTAACAGGGCGATACACATGGGAGGGCTACACATATCACTGCCCATCTTAACAGGGCGATACACATGGGAGGGCTACACATATCACTGCCCATCTTAAATGGGTGATGCACATGGGAGGGCTACACATATCACTGCCCATCTTAAATGGGTGATACACATGGGAGGGCTACACATATCACTGCCCATCCTAAATGGGCAAAACACATGGGAGGGCTACACATATCACTGCCCATCTTAACAGGGCAATACACATGGGAGGGCTACACATATCACTGCCCATCTTAAATGGGTGATACACATGGGAGGGCTACACATATCACTGCCTATCTTAAATGGGTGATACACATGGGAGGGCTACACATATCACTGCCCATCTTAAATGGGCAATGCACATGGTAGGGCTACACATATCACTGCCCATCTTAAATGAGTGATACACATGGGAGGGCTACACATATCACTGCCCATCCCAAATGGGCGATACACATGGGAGGGCTACACATATCACTGCCCATCTTAACGGGCGATACACATGGGAGGGCTACACATATCACTGCCCATCTTAACAGGGCGATACACATGGGAGGGCTACACATATCACTGCCCATCTTAACAGGGCGATACACATGGGAGGGCTACACATATCACTGCCCATCTTAAATGAGTGATGCACATGGGAGGGCTACACATATCACTGCCCATCTTAAATGGCCAATGCACATGGGAGGGCTACACATATCACTGCCCATCTTAAATGGGTGATACACATGGGAGGGCTACACATATCACTGCCCATCCTAAATGGGCGAAACACATGGGAGGGCTACACATATCACTGCCCATCTTAACAGGGCGATACACATGGGAGGGCTACACATATCACTGCCCATCTTAAATGGGCGATACACATGGGAGGGCTACACATATCACTGACCATCTTAAATGGGCGATACACATGGGAGGGCTACACATATCACTGCCCATCTTAAATGGGTGATACACATGGGAGGGCTACACATATCACTGCCCATCTTAAATGGGTGATACGCATGGGAGGGCTACATATATCACTGCCCATCTTAAATGGGTGATACACATGGGAGGGCTACACATATCACTACCCATTTTAACAGGGCGATACACATTGGAGGGCTACACATATCACTGCCCATTTTAAATGGGGGATACACATGGGCGGGCTACACATATCACTGCCCATCCTAAATGGGCAAAACACATGGGAGGGCTTCACATATCACTGCCCATCTTAACAGGGTGATACACATGGGAGGGCTACACGTATCACTGTCCATCTTAAATGGGTGATACACATGGGAGGGCTACACATATCACTGCCCATCTTAAATGGGTGATACACATGGGAGGGCTACACATCACTGCCCATCCTAAATGGGCAAAACACATGGGAGGGCTTCACATATCACTGCCCATCTTAACAGGGCGATACACATGGGAATGCTACACATATCACTGCCCATCTTAACAGGGCGATACACATGGGAGGGCTACACATATCTCTGCCCATCTTAAATGGGCAATGCACATGGGAGGGCTACACATATCTCTGCCCATCTTAAATGGGCAATGCACATGGGAGGGCTACACATATCACGGCCCATCTTAAATGGGCAATGCGCAAATGCGAGGGGTACACATATCACGGCCCATCTTAAATGGGCGATGCACATGGGAGGGCTACACATATCACTGCCCATCTTAAATGGGCGATACACATGGGAGGGCTACACACATCACTGCCCATCTTAAATGGGCAATGCACATGGGAGGGCTACACATATCACTGCCCATCTTAACAGGGCGATACACATGGGAGGGCTACACATATCACTGCCCATTTTAAATGGGTGATACACATGGGAGGGCTACACATATCACTGCCCATCTTAAATGGGCAATGCACATGGGAGGGCTACACATATCACTGCCCATCTTAAATGGGCGATACACATGGGAGGGCTACACATATCACTGTCCATCTTAAATGGGTGATACACATGGGAGGGCTACACATATCACTGCCCATCTTAAATGGGTGATAAACATGGGAGGGCTACACATATCACTACCCATCTTAACAGGGCGATACACATGGGAGGGCTACACATATCACTGCCCATCTTAAATGGGTGATACACATGGGAGGGCTACACATATCACTGCCCATCTTAACAGGGCGATACACATGGGAGGGCTACACATATCACTGCCCATCTTAAATGGGCGATACACATGGGAGGGCTACACATATCACTGCCCATCTTAAATGGGCGATACACATGGGAGGGCTACACATATCACTGCCCATCTTAACAGGCGATACACATGGGAGGGCTACACATCTCACTGCCCATCTTAACAGGGCGATACACATGGGAGGGCTACACATATCACTGCCCATCTTAACAGGGCGATACACATGGGAGGGCTACACATATCACTGCCCATCTTAAATGGGTGATGCACATGGGAGGGCTACACATATCACTGCCCATCGTAAATGGGTGATACACATGGGAGGGCTACACATATCACTGCCCATCCTAAATGGGCAAAACACATGGGAGGGCTACACATATCACTGCCCATCTTAACAGGGCAATACACATGGGACGGCTACACATATCACTGCCCATCTTAAATGGGTGATACACATGGGAGGGCTACACATATCACTGCCTATCTTAAATGGGTGATACACATGGGAGGGCTACACATATCACTGCCCATCTTAAATGGGCAATGCACATGGTAGGGCTACACATATCACTGCCCATCTTAAATGAGTGATACACATGGGAGGGCTACACATATCACTGCCCATCCCAAATGGGCGATACACATGGGAGGGCTACACATATCACTGCCCATCTTAACGGGCGATACACATGGGAGGGCTACACATATCACTGCCCATCTTAACAGGGTGATACACATGGGAGGGCTACACATACCACTGCCCATCTTAACAGGGCGATACACATGGGAGGGCTACACATATCACTGCCCATCTTAAATGGGTGATGCACATGGGAGGGCTACACATATCACTGCCCATCTTAAATGGCCAATGCACATGGGAGGGCTACACATATCACGGCCCATCTTAAATTGGCAATACACATGGGAGGGCTACACATATCACTGCCCATCTTAAATGGGCGATACACATGGGAGGGCTACACATATCATTGCCCATCTCAAATGGGCAATGCACATGGGAGGGCTACACATATCACGGCCCATCTTAAATTGGCAATACACATGGGAGGGCTACACATATCACTGCCCATCTTAAATGGGTGATACACATGGGAGGGCTAGACATATCACTGCCCATCTTAAATGGGTGATACACATGGGAGGGCTACACATATCACTGCCCATCTTGAATGGGTGATACACATGGGAAGGCTACACATATCACTGCCCATCTTAAATGGGTGATACACATGGGAGGGCTACACATATCACTGCCCATCTTAACAGGGCGATACATATGGGAGGGCTACACATATCACTGCCCATCTTAAATGGGTGATACACATGGGAAGGCTACACATATCACTGCCCATCCTAAATGGGCAAAACACATGGGAGGGCTACACATATCACTGCCCATCTTAAATGGGCAATGCACATGGGAGGGCTACACATATCACTGCCCATCTTAAATGGGCGATACACATGGGAGGGCTACACACATCACTGCCCATCTTAAATGGGCAATGCACATGGGAGGGCTACACATATCACTGCCCATCTTAACAGGGCGATACACATGGGAGGGCTACACATATCACTGCCCATTTTAAATGGGTGATACACATGGGAGGGCTACACATATCACTGCCCATCTTAAATGGGCAATGCACATGGGAGGGCTACACATATCACTGCCCATCTTAAATGGGCGATACACATGGGAGGGCTACACATATCACTGTCCATCTTAAATGGGTGATACACATGGGAGGGCTACACATATCACTGCCCATCTTAAATGGGTGATAAACATGGGAGGGCTACACATATCACTACCCATCTTAACAGGGCGATACACATGGGAGGGCTACACATATCACTGCCCATCTTAAATGGGTGATACACATGGGAGGGCTACACATATCACTGCCCATCTTAACAGGGCGATACACATGGGAGGGCTACACATATCACTGCCCATCTTAAATGGGCGATACACATGGGAGGGCTACACATATCACTGCCCATCTTAAATGGGCGATACACATGGGAGGGCTACACATATCACTGCCCATCTTAAATGGGCGATACACATGGGAGGGCTACACGCATCACTGCCCATCTTAAATGGGCGATACACATGGGAGGGCTACACATATCACTGCCCATCTTAAATGGGCGATACACATGGGAGGGCTACACATATCACTGCCCATCTTAAATGGGTGATAAACATGGGAGGGCTACACATATCACTACCCATCTTAACAGGGCGATACACATGGGAGGGCTACACATATCACTGCCCATCTTAAATGGGTGATACACATGGGAGGGCTACACATATCACTGCCCATCTTAACAGGGCGATACACATGGGAGGGCTACACATATCACTGCCCATCTTAAATGGGCGATACACATGGGAGGGCTACACATATCACTGCCCATCTTCAATGGGCGATACACATGGGAGGGCTACACGCATCACTGCCCATCTTAAATGGGCGATACACATGGGAGGGCTACACACATCACTGCCCACCTTAAATGGGCAATGCACATGGGAGGGCTACACATATCACTGCCCATCTTAACAGGGCGATACACATGGGAGGGCTACACATATCACTGCCCATTTTAAATGGGTGATACACATGGGAGGGCTACACATATCACTGCCCATCTTAAATGGGCAATGCACATGGGAGGGCTACACATATCACTGCCCATCTTAAATGGGCGATACACATGGGAGGGCTACACATATCACTGCCCATCTTAAATGGGTGATAAACATGGGAGGGCTACACATATCACTACCCATCTTAACAGGGCGATACACATGGGAGGGCTACACATATCACTGCCCATCTTAAATGGGTGATACACATGGGAAGGTTACACATATCACTGCCCATCCTAAATGGGCAAAACACATGGGAGGGCTACACATATCACTGCCCATCTTAAATGGGCAATGCACATGGGAGGGCTACACATATCACTGCCCATCTTAAATGGGCGATACACATGGGAGGGCTACACACATCACTGCCCATCTTAAATGGGCAATGCACATGGGAGGGCTACACATATCACTGCCCATCTTAACAGGGCGATACACATGGGAGGGCTACACATATCACTGCCCATTTTAAATGGGTGATACACATGGGAGGGCTACACATATCACTGCCCATCTTAAATGGGCAATGCACATGGGAGGGCTACACATATCACTGCCCATCTTAAATGGGCGATACACATGGGAGGGCTAGACATATCACTGTCCATCTTAAATGGGTGATACACATGGGAGGGCTACACATATCACTGCCCATCTTAAATGGGTGATAAACATGGGAGGGCTACACATATCACTACCCATCTTAACAGGGCGATACACATGGGAGGGCTACACATATCACTGCCCATCTTAAATGGGTGATACACATGGGAGGGCTACACATATCACTGCCCATCTTAACAGGGCGATACACATGGGAGGGCTACACATATCACTGCCCATCTTAAATGGGCGATACACATGGGAGGGCTACACATATCACTGCCCATCTTAAATGGGCGATACACATGGGAGGGCTACACGCATCACTGCCCATCTTAAATGGGCGATACACATGGGAGGGCTACACATATCACTGCCCATCTTAAATGGGTGATACACATGGGAGGGCTACACATATCACTGCCCATCTTAAATGGGTGATAAACATGGGAGGGCTACACATATCACTACCCATCTTAACAGGGCGATACACATGGGAGGGCTACACATATCACTGCCCATCTTAAATGGGTGATACACATTGGAGGGCTACACATATCACTGCCCATCTTAACAGGGCGATACACATGGGAGGGATACACATATCACTGCCCATCTTAAATGGGCGATACACATGGGAGGGCTACACATATCACTGCCCATCTTCAATGGGCGATACACATGGGAGGGCTACACGCATCACTGCCCATCTTAAATGGGCGATACACATGGGAGGGCTACACACATCACTGCCCACCTTAAATGGGCAATGCACATGGGAGGGCTACACATATCACTGCCCATCTTAACAGGGCGATACACATGGGAGGGCTACACATATCACTGCCCATTTTAAATGGGTGATACACATGGGAGGGCTACACATATCACTGCCCATCTTAAATGGGCAATGCACATGGGAGGGCTACACATATCACTGCCCATCTTAAATGGGCGATACACATGGGAGGGCTACACATATCACTGCCCATCTTAAATGGGTGATAAACATGGGAGGACTACACATATCACTACCCATCTTAACAGGGCGATACACATGGGAGGGCTACACATATCACTGCCCATCTTAAATGGGTGATACACATGGGAGGGCTACACATATCACTGCCCATCTTAACAGGGCGATACACATGGGAGGGCTACACATATCACTGCCCATCTTAAATGGGTGATACACATGGGAGGGCTACACATATCACGGCCCATCTTAAATTGGCAATACACATGGGAGGGCTACACATATCACTGCCCATCTTAAATGGGCGATACACATGGGAGGGCTACACATATCACTGCCCATCTCAAATGGGCAATGCACATGGGAGGGCTACACATATCACGGCCCATCTTAAATTGGCAATACACATGGGAGGGCTACACATATCACTGCCCATCTTAAATGGGTGATACACATGGGAGGGCTAGACATATCACTGCCCATCTTAAATGGGTGATACACATGGGAGGGCTACACATATCACTGCCCATCTTGAATGGGTGATACACATGGGAGTGCTACACATATCACTGCCCATCCTAAATGGGCAATGCACATGGGAGGGCTACACATATCCCTGCCCATCTTAAATGGGTGATACACATGGGAAGGCTACACATATCACTGCCCATCTTAAATGGGTGATACACATGGGAGGGCTACACATATCACTGCCCATCTTAACAGGGCGATACATATGGGAGGGCTACACATATCACTGCCCATCTTAAATGGGTGATACACATGGGAAGGCTACACATATCACTGCCCATCCTAAATGGGCAAAACACATGGGAGGGCTACACATATCACTGCCCATCTTAACAGGGTGATACACATGGGAGGGCTACACATATCACTGCCCATCTTGAATGAGTGATACACATGGGAGGGCTACACATATCACTGCCCATCTTAAATGGGTGATACACATGGGAGGGCTACACATATCACTGCCCATCTTAAATGGGTGATACACATGGGAAGGCTACACATATCACTGCCCATCTTAAATGGGTGATACACATAGGAGGGCTACACATATCACTGCCCATCTTAACAGGGCAATACACATGGGAGGACTACACATATCACTGCCCATCTTAAATGCGTGATACACATGGGAGGGCTACACATATCACTGCCCATCCTAAATGGGCAAAACACATGGGAGGGCTACACATATCACTGCCCATCTTAACAGGCGATACACATGGGAGGGCTACACATCTCACTGCCCATCTTAACAGGCCGATACACATGGGAGGGCTACACATATCACTGCCCATCTTAACAGGGCGATACACATGGGAGGGCTACACATATCACTGCCCATCTTAAATGGGTGATACACATGGGAGGGCTACACATATCACTGCCCATCTTAAATGGGTGATACACATGGGAGGGCTACACATATCACTGCCCATCCTAAATGGGCAAAACACATGGGAGGGCTACACATATCACTGCCCATCTTAACAGGGCAATACACATGGGAGGGCTACACATATCACTGCCCATCTTAAATGGGTGATACACATGGGAGGGCTACACATATCACTGCCTATCTTAAATGGGTGATACACATGGGAGGGCTACACATATCACTGCCCATCTTAAATGGGCAATGCACATGGTAGGGCTACACATATCACTGCCCATCTTAAATGAGTGATACACATGGGAGGGCTACACATATCACTGCCCATCCCAAATGGGCGATACACATGGGAGGGCTACACATATCACTGCCCATCTTAACGGGCGATACACATGGGAGGGCTACACATATCACTGCCCATCTTAACAGGGCGATACACATGGGAGGGCTACACATATCACTGCCCATCTTAACAGGGCGATACACATGGGAGGGCTACACATATCACTGCCCATCTTAAATGGGTGATGCACATGGGAGGGCTACACATATCACTGCCCATCTTAAATGGCCAATGCACATGGGAGGGCTACACATATCACTGCCCATCTTAAATGGGTGATACACATGGGAGGGCTACACATATCACTGCCCATCCTAAATGGGCGAAACACATGGGAGGGCTACACATATCACTGCCCATCTTAACAGGGCGATACACATGGGAGGGCTACACATATCACTGCCCATCTTAAATGGGCGATACACATGGGAGGGCTACACATATCACTGACCATCTTAAATGGGCGATACACATGGGAGGGCTACACATATCACTGCCCATCTTAAATGGGTGATACACATGGGAGGGCTACACATATCACTGCCCATCTTAAATGGGTGATACACATGGGAGGGCTACACATATCACTGCCCATCTTAAATGGGTGATACACATGGGAGGGCTACACATATCACTACCCATTTTAACAGGGCGATACACATTGGAGGGCTACACATATCACTGCCCATTTTAAATGGGGGATACACATGGGAGGGCTACACATATCACTGCCCATCCTAAATGGGCAAAACACATGGGAGGGCTTCACATATCACTGCCCATCTTAACAGGGTGATACACATGGGAGGGCTACACGTATCACTGTCCATCTTAAATGGGTGATACACATGGGAGGGCTACACATATCACTGCCCATCTTAAATGGGTGATACACATGGGAGGGCTACACATCACTGCCCATCCTAAATGGGCAAAACACATGGGAGGGCTTCACATATCACTGCCCATCTTAACAGGGCGATACACATGGGAATGCTACACATATCACTGCCCATCTTAACAGGGCGATACACATGGGAGGGCTACACATATCTCTGCCCATCTTAAATGGGCAATGCACATGGGAGGGCTACACATATCTCTGCCCATCTTAAATGGGCAATGCACATGGGAGGGCTACACATATCACGGCCCATCTTAAATGGGCAATGCGCAAATGCGAGGGGTACACATATCACGGCCCATCTTAAATGGGCGATGCACATGGGAGGGCTACACATATCACTGCCCATCTTAAATGGGCGATACACATGGGAGGGCTACACACATCACTGCCCATCTTAAATGGGCAATGCACATGGGAGGGCTACACATATCACTGCCCATCTTAACAGGGCGATACACATGGGAGGGCTACACATATCACTGCCCATTTTAAATGGGTGATACACATGGGAGGGCTACACATATCACTGCCCATCTTAAATGGGCAATGCACATGGGAGGGCTACACATATCACTGCCCATCTTAAATGGGCGATACACATGGGAGGGCTACACATATCACTGTCCATCTTAAATGGGTGATACACATGGGAGGGCTACACATATCACTGCCCATCTTAAATGGGTGATAAACATGGGAGGGCTACACATATCACTACCCATCTTAACAGGGCGATACACATGGGAGGGCTACACATATCACTGCCCATCTTAAATGGGTGATACACATGGGAGGGCTACACATATCACTGCCCATCTTAACAGGGCGATACACATGGGAGGGCTACACATATCACTGCCCATCTTAAATGGGCGATACACATGGGAGGGCTACACATATCACTGCCCATCTTAAATGGGCGATACACATGGGAGGGCTACACATATCACTGCCCATCTTAACAGGCGATACACATGGGAGGGCTACACATCTCACTGCCCATCTTAACAGGGCGATACACATGGGAGGGCTACACATATCACTGCCCATCTTAACAGGGCGATACACATGGGAGGGCTACACATATCACTGCCCATCTTAAATGGGTGATGCACATGGGAGGGCTACACATATCACTGCCCATCTTAAATGGGTGATACACATGGGAGGGCTACACATATCACTGCCCATCCTAAATGGGCAAAACACATGGGAGGGCTACACATATCACTGCCCATCTTAACAGGGCAATACACATGGGAGGGCTACACATATCACTGCCCATCTTAAATGGGTGATACACATGGGAGGGCTACACATATCACTGCCTATCTTAAATGGGTGATACACATGGGAGGGCTACACATATCACTGCCCATCTTAAATGGGCAATGCACATGGTAGGGCTACACATATCACTGCCCATCTTAAATGAGTGATACACATGGGAGGGCTACACATATCACTGCCCATCCCAAATGGGCGATACACATGGGAGGGCTACACATATCACTGCCCATCTTAACGGGCGATACACATGGGAGGGCTACACATATCACTGCCCATCTTAACAGGGCGATACACATGGGAGGGCTACACATATCACTGCCCATCTTAACAGGGCGATACACATGGGAGGGCTACACATATCACTGCCCATCTTAAATGGGTGATGCACATGGGAGGGCTACACATATCACTGCCCATCTTAAATGGCCAATGCACATGGGAGGGCTACACATATCACGGCCCATCTTAAATTGGCAATACACATGGGAGGGCTACACATATCACTGCCCATCTTAAATGGGCGATACACATGGGAGGGCTACACATATCATTGCCCATCTCAAATGGGCAATGCACATGGGAGGGCTACACATATCACGGCCCATCTTAAATTGGCAATACACATGGGAGGGCTACACATATCACTGCCCATCTTAAATGGGTGATACACATGGGAGGGCTAGACATATCACTGCCCATCTTAAATGGGTGATACACATGGGAGGGCTACACATATCACTGCCCATCTTGAATGGGTGATACACATGGGAGTGCTACACATATCACTGCCCATCCTAAATGGGCAATGCACATGGGAGGGCTACACATATCCCTGCCCATCTTAAATGGGTGATACACATGGGAAGGCTACACATATCACTGCCCATCTTAAATGGGTGATACACATGGGAGGGCTACACATATCACTGCCCATCTTAACAGGGCGATACATATGGGAGGGCTACACATATCACTGCCCATCTTAAATGGGTGATACACATGGGAAGGCTACACATATCACTGCCCATCCTAAATGGGCAAAACACATGGGAGGGCTACACATATCACTGCCCATCTTAAATGGGCAATGCACATGGGAGGGCTACACATATCACTGCCCATCTTAAATGGGTGATACACATGGGAGGGCTACACACATCACTGCCCATCTTAAATGGGCAATGCACATGGGAGGGCTACACATATCACTGCCCATCTTAACAGGGCGATACACATGGGAGGGCTACACATATCACTGCCCATTTTAAATGGGTGATACACATGGGAGGGCTACACATATCACTGCCCATCTTAAATGGGCAATGCACATGGGAGGGCTACACATATCACTGCCCATCTTAAATGGGCGATACACATGGGAGGGCTACACATATCACTGTCCATCTTAAATGGGTGATACACATGGGAGGGCTACACATATCACTGCCCATCTTAAATGGGTGATAAACATGGGAGGGCTACACATATCACTACCCATCTTAACAGGGCGATACACATGGGAGGGCTACACATATCACTGCCCATCTTAAATGGGTGATACACATGGGAGGGCTACACATATCACTGCCCATCTTAACAGGGCGATACACATGGGAGGGCTACACATATCACTGCCCATCTTAAATGGGCGATACACATGGGAGGGCTACACATATCACTGCCCATCTTAAATGGGCGATACACATGGGAGGGCTACACATATCACTGCCCATCTTAAATGGGCGATACACATGGGAGGGCTACACATATCACTGCCCATCTTAAATGGGCGATACACATGGGAGGGCTACACGCATCACTGCCCATCTTAAATGGGTGATACACATGGGAGGGCTACACATATCACTGCCCATCTTGAATGGGTGATACACATGGGAGTGCTACACATATCACTGCCCATCCTAAATGGGCAATGCACATGGGAGGGCTACACATATCCCTGCCCATCTTAAATGGGTGATACACATGGGAAGGCTACACATATCACTGCCCATCTTAAATGGGTGATACACATGGGAGGGCTACACATATCACTGCCCATCTTAACAGGGCGATACATATGGGAGGGCTACACATATCACTGCCCATCTTAAATGGGTGATACACATGGGAAGGCTACACATATCACTGCCCATCCTAAATGGGCAAAACACATGGGAGGGCTACACATATCACTGCCCATCTTAAATGGGCAATGCACATGGGAGGGCTACACATATCACTGCCCATCTTAAATGGGTGATACACATGGGAGGGCTACACACATCACTGCCCATCTTAAATGGGCAATGCACATGGGAGGGCTACACATATCACTGCCCATCTTAACAGGGCGATACACATGGGAGGGCTACACATATCACTGCCCATTTTAAATGGGTGATACACATGGGAGGGCTACACATATCACTGCCCATCTTAAATGGGCAATGCACATGGGAGGGCTACACATATCACTGCCCATCTTAAATGGGCGATACACATGGGAGGGCTACACATATCACTGTCCATCTTAAATGGGTGATACACATGGGAGGGCTACACATATCACTGCCCATCTTAAATGGGTGATAAACATGGGAGGGCTACACATATCACTACCCATCTTAACAGGGCGATACACATGGGAGGGCTACACATATCACTGCCCATCTTAAATGGGTGATACACATGGGAGGGCTACACATATCACTGCCCATCTTAACAGGGCGATACACATGGGAGGGCTACACATATCACTGCCCATCTTAAATGGGCGATACACATGGGAGGGCTACACATATCACTGCCCATCTTAAATGGGCGATACACATGGGAGGGCTACACATATCACTGCCCATCTTAAATGGGCGATACACATGGGAGGGCTACACATATCACTGCCCATCTTAAATGGGCGATACACATGGGAGGGCTACACGCATCACTGCCCATCTTAAATGGGCGATACACATGGGAGGGCTACACATATCACTGCCCATCTTAAATGGGTGATACACATGGGAGGGCTACACATATCACTGCCCATCTTAAATGGGTGATAAACATGGGAGGGCTACACATATCACTACCCATCTTAACAGGGCGATACACATGGGAGGGCTACACACATCACTGCCCACCTTAAATGGGTGATACACATGGGAGGGCTACACATATCACTGCCCATCTTAACAGGGCGATACACATGGGAGGGCTACACGCATCACTGCCCATCTTAAATGGGCGATACACATGGGAGGGCTACACACATCACTGCCCACCTTAAATGGGCAATGCACATGGGAGGGCTACACATATCACTGCCCATCTTAACAGGGCGATACACATGGGAGGGCTACACATATCACTGCCCATTTTAAATGGGTGATACACATGGGAGGGCTACACATATCACTGCCCATCTTAAATGGGCAATGCACATGGGAGGGCTACACATATCACTGCCCATCTTAAATGGGCGATACACATGGGAGGGCTACACATATCACTGCCCATCTTAAATGGGTGATACACATGGGAGGGCTACACATATCACTGCCCATCTTAAATGGGTGATAAACATGGGAGGGCTACACATATCACTACCCATCTTAACAGGGCGATACACATGGGAGGGCTACACATATCACTGCCCATCTTAAATGGGTGATACACATGGGAGGGCTACACATATCACTGCCCATCTTAACAGGGCGATACACATGGGAGGGCTACACGCATCACTGCCCATCTTAAATGGGCGATACACATGGGAGGGCTACACACATCACTGCCCACCTTAAATGGGCAATGCACATGGGAGGGCTACACATATCACTGCCCATCTTAACAGGGCGATACACATGGGAGGGCTACACATATCACTGCCCATTTTAAATGGGTGATACACATGGGAGGGCTACACATATCACTGCCCATCTTAAATGGGCAATGCACATGGGAGGGCTACACATATCACTGCCCATCTTAAATGGGCGATACACATGGGAGGGCTACACATATCACTGCCCATCTTAAATGGGTGATAAACATGGGAGGGCTACACATATCACTACCCATCTTAACAGGGCGATACACATGGGAGGGCTACACATATCACTGCCCATCTTAAATGGGTGATACACATGGGAGGGCTACACATATCACTGCCCATCTTAACAGGGCGATACACATGGGAGGGCTACACATATCACTGCCCATCTTAAATGGGTGATACACATGGGAGGGCTACACATATCACGGCCCATCTTAAATTGGCAATACACATGGGAGGGCTACACATATCACTGCCCATCTTAAATGGGCGATACACATGGGAGGGCTACACATATCACTGCCCATCTCAAATGGGCAATGCACATGGGAGGGCTACACATATCACGGCCCATCTTAAATTGGCAATACACATGGGAGGGCTACACATATCACTGCCCATCTTAAATGGGTGATACACATGGGAGGGCTAGACATATCACTGCCCATCTTGAATGGGTGATACACATGGGAGTGCTACACATATCACTGCCCATCCTAAATGGGCAATGCACATGGGAGGGCTACACATATCCCTGCCCATCTTAAATGGGCGATACACATGGGAAGGCTACACATATCACTGCCCATCTTAAATGGGTGATACACATGGGAGGGCTACACATATCACTGCCCATCTTAACAGGGCGATACATATGGGAGGGCTACACATATCACTGCCCATCTTAAATGGGTGATACACATGGGAAGGCTACACATATCACTGCCCATCCTAAATGGGCAAAACACATGGGAGGGCTACACATATCACTGCCCATCTTAACAGGGCGATACACATGGGAGGGCTACACATATCACTGCCCATCTTGAATGAGTGATACACATGGGAGGGCTACACATATCACTGCCCATCTTAAATGGGTGATACACATGGGAGGGCTACACATATCACTGCCCATCTTAAATGGGTGATACACATGGGAAGGCTACACATATCACTGCCCATCTTAAATGGGTGATACACATAGGAGGGCTACACATATCACTGCCCATCTTAACAGGGCAATACACATGGGAGGACTACACATATCACTGCCCATCTTAAATGCGTGATACACATGGGAGGGCTACACATATCACTGCCCATCCTAAATGGGCAAAACACATGGGAGGGCTACACATATCACTGCCCATCTTAACAGGCGATACACATGGGAGGGCTACACATCTCACTGCCCATCTTAACAGGGCGATACACATGGGAGGGCTACACATATCACTGCCCATCTTAACAGGGCGATACACATGGGAGGGCTACACATATCACTGCCCATCTTAAATGGGTGATGCACATGGGAGGGCTACACATATCACTGCCCATCTTAAATGGGTGATACACATGGGAGGGCTACACATATCACTGCCCATCCTAAATGGGCAAAACACATGGGAGGGCTACACATATCACTGCCCATCTTAACAGGGCAATACACATGGGAGGGCTACACATATCACTGCCCATCTTAAATGGGTGATACACATGGGAGGGCTACACATATCACTGCCTATCTTAAATGGGTGATACACATGGGAGGGCTACACATATCACTGCCCATCTTAAATGGGCAATGCACATGGTAGGGCTACACATATCACTGCCCATCTTAAATGAGTGATACACATGGGAGGGCTACACATATCACTGCCCATCCCAAATGGGCGATACACATGGGAGGGCTACACATATCACTGCCCATCTTAACGGGCGATACACATGGGAGGGCTACACATATCACTGCCCATCTTAACAGGGCGATACACATGGGAGGGCTACACATATCACTGCCCATCTTAACAGGGCGATACACATGGGAGGGCTACACATATCACTGCCCATCTTAAATGGGTGATGCATATGGGAGGGCTACACATATCACTGCCCATCTTAAATGGCCAATGCACATGGGAGGGCTACACATATCACTGCCCATCTTAAATGGGTGATACACATGGGAGGGCTACACATATCACTGCCCATCCTAAATGGGCGAAACACATGGGAGGGCTACACATATCACTGCCCATCTTAACAGGGCGATACACATGGGAGGGCTACACATATCACTGCCCATCTTAAATGGGCGATAGACATGTGAGGGCTACACATATCACTGACCATCTTAAATGGGCGATACACATGGGAGGGCTACACATATCACTGCCCATCTTAAATGGGTGATACACATGGGAGGGCTACACATATCACTGCCCATCTTAAATGGGTGATACACATGGGAGGGCTACACATATCACTGCCCATCTTAAATGGGTGATACACATGGGAGGGCTACACATATCACTACCCATTTTAACAGGGCGATACACATTGGAGGGCTACACATATCACTGCCCATTTTAAATGGGGGATACACATGGGAGGGCTACACATATCACTGCCCATCCTAAATGGGCAAAACACATGGGAGGGCTTCACATATCACTGCCCATCTTAACAGGGTGATACACATGGGAGGGCTACACGTATCACTGTCCATCTTAAATGGGTGATACACATGGGAGGGCTACACATATCACTGCCCATCTTAAATGGGTGATACTCATGGGAGGGCTACACATATCACTGCCCATCCAAAATGGGCAAAACACATGGGAGGGCTACACATATCACTGCCCATCTTAACAGGGCGATACACATGGGAGGGCTACACATATCTCTGCCCATCTTAAATGGGCAATGCACATGGGAGGGCTACACATATCACGGCCCATCTTAAATGGGCAATGCGCATGGGAGGGGTACACATATCACGGCCCATCTTAAATGGGCGATGCACATGGGAGGGCTACACATATCACTGCCCATCTTAAATGGGCGATACACATGGGAGGGCTACACATATCACTGCCCATCTTAAATGGGCGATACACATGGGAGGGCTACACACATCACTGCCAATCTTAAATGGGCAATGCACATGGGAGGGCTACACATATCACTGCCCATCTTAATAGGGCGATACACATGGGAGGGCTACACATATCACTGCCCATTTTAAATGGGTGATACACATGGGAGGGCTACACATATCACTGCCCATCTTAAATGGGCAATGCACATGGGAGGGCTACACATATCACTGCCCATCTTAAATGGGCGATACACATGGGAGGGCTACACATATCACTGCCCATCTTAAATGGGTGATACACATGGGAGGGCTACACATATCACTGCCCATCTTAAATGGGTGATAAACATGGGAGGGCTACACATATCACTACCCATCTTAACAGGGCGATACACATGGGAGGGCTACACATATCACTGCCCATCTTAAATGGGTGATACACATGGGAGGGCTACACATATCACTGCCCATCTTAACAGGGCGATACACATGGGAGGGCTACACATATCACTGCCCATCTTAAATGGGTGATACACATGGGAGGGCTACACATATCACTGCCCATCTTAAATGGGTGATACACATGGGAGGGCTATACATATCACTGCCCATCTTAAATGGGCAATACACATGGGAGGGCTACACATATCACTGCCCACCTTAAATGGGTTATACACATGGGAGGGCTACACACATCACTGCCCATCTTAAATGGGAAATGCACATGGTTGGGCTACACATATCACTGACCATCTTAAATGGGAGGGCTACACATATCACTGCCCATCTTAAATGGGCGATACACATGGGAGGGCTACACATATCACTGCCCATCTTAACAGGGCGATACACATGGGAGGGCTACACATATCACTTCCGATCTTAAATGGGTGATACACATGGGAGAGCTACACATATCACTGCCCATCTTAAATGGGCGATACACATGGGAGGGCTACACATATCACTTCCCATCTTAAATGGGTGATACACGTGGGAGGGCTACACATATCACTTCCCATCTTAAATGGGCAATGCACATGGGAGGGATACACATATCACTGCCCATCTTAAATGGGTGATACACATGGTAGGGCTACACATATCACTGCCCATCTTAACAGGGCGATACACATGGGAGGGCTACACATATCACTGCCCATCTTAAATGGGCAATGCACATGGGAGGGCTGCACATATGACTGCCCATCTTAAATGGGTGATACACATGGGAGGGCTACACATATCACTGCCCATCTTAAATGGGCAATACACATGGGAGGGCTACACATATCACTGCCCATCTTAAATGGGTGATACACATGGGAGGGCTACACATATCACTGTCCATCTTAAATGGGCGATACACATGGGAGGGCTACAAATATCACTGCCCATTTTAAATGGGTGATACACATGGGAGGGCTACACATATCACTGCCCATCTTAACAGGGCGATACACATGGGAGGGCTACACATATCACTGCCCATCTTAAATGGGTGATACACATGGGAGGGCTACACATATCACTGCCCATCTTAAATGGGCAATGCACATGGGGGGGCTACACATATCACTGCCCATCTTAAATGGGTGATACACATGGGAGGGCTACACATATCACTGCCCATCCTAAATGGGCAAAACACATGGGAGGGCTACACATATCACTGCCCATCTTAACAGGGCGATACACATGGGAGGGCTCCACATATCACTGCCCATCTTAAATGGGTGATACACATGGGAGGGCAACACATATCACTGCCCATGTTAAATGGGCAAAACACATGGGAGGGCTACACATATCACTGCCCATCTTAACAGGGCGATACACATGGGAATGCTACACATATCACTGCCCATCTTAAATGGGTGATACACATGGGAGGGCTACACATATCACTGCCCATCTTAAATGGGTGATACACATGGGAGGGCTACACATATCACTGCCCATCTTAAATGGGTGATACACATGGGAGGGCTACACATATCACTGCCCATCTTAACAGGGCGATACACATGGGAGGGCTACACATATCACTGCCCATCTTAAATGGGTGATACACATGGGAGGGCTACACATATGACTGCCCATCCTAAATGGGCAAAACACATGCAAGGGCTACACATATCACTGCCCATCTTAACAGGGCGATACACATGGGAGGGCTACACATATCACTGCCCATCTTAAATGGGCGATACACATGGATAGCTACACATATCACTGCCCATCTTAATAGGGCGATACACATGGGAGAGCTACAAATATCACTGCCCATCTTAACAGGGCGATACCCATGGGAGAGCTACACATATCACTGCCCATCTTAACAGGTCGATACACATGGGAGGGCTATACATATCACTGCCCATCTTAAATGGGTGATACACATGGGAGAGCTACACATATCACTGCCCATCTTAACAGGGCGATACACATGGGAGGGCTTTACATATCACTGCCCATCTTAACAGGGCGATACACATGGGAGGGCTACACATATCTCTGCCCATCTTAAATGGGCAATGCACATGGGAGGGCTACACATATCACTACCCATTTTAACAGGGCGATACACATTGGAGGGCTACACATATCACTGCCCATTTTAAATGGGGGATACACATGGGAGGGCTACACATATCACTGCCCATCCTAAATGGGCAAAACACATGGGAGGGCTTCACATATCACTGCCCATCTTAACAGGGTGATACACATGGGAGGGCTACACGTATCACTGTCCATCTTAAATGGGTGATACACATGGGAGGGCTACACATATCACTGCCCATCTTAAATGGGTGATACCCATGGGAGGGCTACACATATCACTGCCCATCCAAAATGGGCAAAACACATGGGAGGGCTACACATATCACTGCCCATCTTAACAGGGCGATACACATGGGAGGGCTACACATATCTCTGCCCATCTTAAATGGGCAATGCACATGGGAGGGCTACACATATCACGGCCCATCTTAAATGGGCAATGCGCATGGGAGGGGTACACATATCACGGCCCATCTTAAATGGGCGATGCACATGGGAGGGCTACACATATCACTGCCCATCTTAAATGGGCGATACACATGGGAGGGCTACACATATCACTGCCCATCTTAAATGGGCGATACACATGGGAGGGCTACACACATCACTGCCAATCTTAAATGGGCAATGCACATGGGAGGGCTACACATATCACTGCCCATCTTAACAGGGCGATACACATGGGAGGGCTACACATATCACTGCCCATTTTAAATGGGTGATACACATGGGAGGGCTACACATATCACTGCCCATCTTAAATGGGCAATGCACATGGGAGGGCTACACATATCACTGCCCATCTTAAATGGGCGATACACATGGGAGGGCTACACATATCACTGCCCATCTTAAATGGGTGATACACATGGGAGGGCTACACATATCACTGCCCATCTTAAATGGGTGATAAACATGGGAGGGCTACACATATCACTACCCATCTTAACAGGGCGATACACATGGGAGGGCTACACATATCACTACCCATCTTAACAGGGCGATACACATGGGAGGGCTACACATATCACTGCCCATCTTAAATGGGTGATACACATGGGAGGGCTACACAATCACTGCCCATCTTAACAGGGCGATACACATGGGAGGGCTACACATATCACTGCCCATCTTAAATGGGTGATACACATGGGAGGGCTACACATATCACTGCCCATCTTAAATGGGTGATACACATGGGAGGGCTATACATATCACTGCCCATCTTAAATGGGCAATACACATGGGAGGGCTACACATATCACTGCCCACCTTAAATGGGTTATACACATGGGAGGGCTACACACATCACTGCCCATCTTAAATGGGAAATGCACATGGTTGGGCTACACATATCACTGACCATCTTAAATGGGAGGGCTACACATATCACTGCCCATCTTAAATGGGCGATACACATGGGAGGGCTACACATATCACTGCCCATCTTAACAGGGCAATACACATGGGAGGGCTACACATATCACTTCCGATCTTAAATGGGTGATACACATGGGAGAGCTACACATATCACTGCCCATCTTAAATGGGCGATACACATGGGAGGGCTACACATATCACTTCCCATCTTAAATGGGTGATACACGTGGGAGGGCTACACATATCACTTCCCATCTTAAATGGGCAATGCACATGGGAGGGATACACATATCACTGCCCATCTTAAATGGGTGATACACATGGTAGGGCTACACATATCACTGCCCATCTTAACAGGGCGATACACATGGGAGGGCTACACATATCACTGCCCATCTTAAATGGGCAATGCACATGGGAGGGCTGCACATATGACTGCCCATCTTAAATGGGGGATACACATGGGAGGGCTACACATATCACTGCCCATCTTAAATGGGCAATACACATGGGAGGGCTACACATATCACTGCCCATCTTAAATGGGTGATACACATGGGAGGGCTACACATATCACTGTCCATCTTAAATGGGTGATACACATGGGAGGGCTACAAATATCACTGCCCATTTTAAATGGGTGATACACATGGGAGGGCTACACATATCACTGCCCATCTTAACAGGGCGATACACATGGGAGGGCTACACATATCACTGCCCATCTTAAATGGGTGATACACATGGGAGGGCTACACATATCACTGCCCATCTTAAATGGGCAATGCACATGGGGGGGCTACACATATCACTGCCCATCTTAAATGGGTGATACACATGGGAGGGCTACACATATCACTGCCCATCCTAAATGGGCAAAACACATGGGAGGGCTACACATATCACTGCCCATCTTAACAGGGCGATACACATGGGAGGGCTCCACATATCACTGCCCATCTTAAATGGGTGATACACATGGGAGGGCAACACATATCACTGCCCATCTTAAATGGGCAAAACACATGGGATGGCTACACATATCACTGCCCATCTTAACAGGGCGATACACATGGGAATGCTACACATATCACTGCCCATCTTAAATGGGTGATACACATGGGAGGGCTACACATATCACTGCCCATCTTAAATGGGTGATACACATGGGAGGGCTACACATATCACTGCCCATCTTAAATGGGTGATACACATGGGAGGGCTACACATATCACTGCCCATCTTAACAGGGCGATACACATGGGAGGGCTACACATATCACTGCCCATCTTAAATGGGTGATACACATGGGAGGGCTACACATATGACTGCCCATCCTAAATGGGCAAAACACATGCAAGGGCTACACATATCACTGCCCATCTTAACAGGGCGATACACATGGGAGGGCTACACATATCACTGCCCATCTTAAATGGGCGATACACATGGATAGCTACACATATCACTGCCCATCTTAACGGGGCGATACACATGGGAGAGCTACAAATATCACTGCCCATCTTAACAGGGCGATACCCATGGGAGAGCTACACATATCACTGCTCATCTTAACAGGGCGATACACATGGGAGGGCTATACATATCACTGCCCATCTTAAATGGGTGATACACATGGGAGAGCTACACATATCACTGCCCATCTTAAATGAGTGATACACATGGGAGAGCTACACATATCACTGCCCATCTTAACAGGGCGATACACATGGGAGGGCTTTACATATCACTGCCCATCTTAACAGGGCGATACACATGGGAGAGCTACATATCACTGCCCATCTTAACAGGGCGATACACATGGGAGAGCTACACATATCACTGCCCATCTTAACAGGGCGATACACATGGGAGAGCTACACATATCACTGCCCATCTTAACAGGGCGATACACATGGGAGGGCTACACATATCACTGCCCATCTTAAATGGGTGATACACATGGGAGAGCTACACATATCACTGCCCATCTTAAATGGGTGATACACATGAGAGGGCTACACATATCACTGCCCATCTTAAATAGGTGATACACATGAGAGGGTTACACACATCACTGCCCATCTTAAATGGGTGATACACATGGGAGGGCTACACATATCACTGCCCATCTTAACAGGGCAATACACATGGGAGGGCTACACATATCACTGCCCATCTTAACAGGGCGATACACATGGGAGGGCTACACATATCACTGCCCATCTTAACAGGGCGATACACATGGGAGGGCTACACATATCACAGCCCATCTTAAATGGGTGATGCACATGGGAGGGCTACACATATCACTGCCCATCTTAAATGGGCAATGCACATGGGAGGGCTACAAATATCACTGCCCATCTTAAATGGGTGATACACATGGGAGGGCTACACATATCACTGCCCATCCTAAATGGGCAAAACACATGGGAGGGCTACACATATCACTGCCCATCTTAACAGGGCGATACACATGGGATGGCTACACATATCACTGCCCATCTTAAATGGGTGATACACATGGGAGGGCTACACATATCACTGACCATCTTAAATGGGCGATACACATGGGAGGGCTACACATATCACTGCCCATCTTAACAGGGCGATACACATGGGAGGGCTACACATATCACTGCCCATCTTAACAGGGCGATACACATGGGAGGGCTACATATATCACAGCCCATCTTAAATGGGTGATGCACATGGGAGGGCTACACATATCACTGCCCATCTTAAATGGGCAATGCACATGGGAGGGCTACAAATATCACTGCCCATCTTAAATGGGTGATACACATGGGAGGGCTACACATATCACTGCCCATCCTAAATGGGCAAAACACATGGGAGGGCTACACATATCACTGCCCATCTTAGCAGGGCGATACACATGGGTGGGCTACACATATCACTGCCCATCTTAAATGGGTGATACACATGGGAGGGCTACACATATCACTGACCATCTTAAATGGGCGATACACATGGGAGGGCTACACATATCACTGCCCATCTTAAATGGGTGATACACATGGGAGGGCTACACATATCACTGCCCATCTTAAATGGGTGATACACATGGGAGGGCTACACATATCACTGCCCATCTTAAATGGGTGATACACATGGGAGGGCTACACATATCACTACCCATTTTAACAGGGCGATACACATTGGAGGGCTACACATATCACTGCCCATCTTAAATGGGTGATACACATGGGAGGGCTACACATATCACTGCCCATCCTAAATGGGCAAAACACATGGGAGGGCTACACATATCACTGCCCATCTTAACAGGGCGATACACATGGGAGGGCTACACATATCACTGCCCATCTTAAATGGGTGATACACATGGGAGGGCTACACATATCACTGCCCATCTTAAATGGGTGATACACATGGGAGGGCTACACATATCACTGCCCATCCAAAATGGGCAAAACACATGGGAGGGCTACACATATCACTGCCCATCTTAACAGGGCGATACACATGTGAGGGCTACACATATCTCTGCCCATCTTAAATGGGCAATGCACATGGGAGGGCTACACATATCACGGCCCATCTTAAATGGGCAATGCGCATGGGAGGGGTACACATATCACGGCCCATCTTAAATGGGCAATGCGAATGGGAGGGCTACACATATCACTGCCCATCTTAAATGGGCGATGCGCATGGGAGGGCTACACATATTACTGCCCATCTTAAATGGGCGATGCACATGGGAGGGCTACACATATCACTGCCCATCTTAAATGGGCGATACACATGGGAGGGCTACACATATCACTGCCCATCTTAAATGGGCGATACACATGGGAGGGCTACACATATCACTGCCAATCTTAAATGGGCGATACACATGGGAGGGCTACACATATCACTGCCCATCTTAAATGGGCGATACACATGGGAGGGCTACACGCATCACTGCCCATCTTAAATGGGCGATACACATGGGAGGGCTACACACATCACTGCCCATCTTAAATGGGCAATGCACATGGGAGGGCTACACATATCACTGCCCATCTTAACAGGGCGATACACATGGGAGGGCTACACATATCACTGCCCATTTTAAATGGGTGATACACATGGGAGGGCTACACATATCACTGCCCATCTTAAATGGGCAATGCACAAGGGAGGGCTACACATATCACTGCCCATCTTAAATGGGCGATACACATGGGAGGGCTACACATATCACTGCCCATCTTAAATGGGTGATACACATGGGAGGGCTACACATATCACTGCCCATCTTAAATGGGTGATAAACATGGGAGGGCTACACATATCACTACCCATCTTAACAGGGCGATACACATGGGAGGGCTACACATATCACTGCCCATTTTAAATGGGTGATACACATGGGAGGGCTACACATATCACTGCCCATCTTAACAGGGCGATACACATGGGAGGGCTACACATATCACTGCCCATCTTAAATGGGTGATACACATGGGAGGGCTACACATATCACGGCCCATCTTAAATTGGCAATACACATGGGAGGGCTACACATATCACTGCCCATCTTAAATGGGTGATACACATGGGAGGGCTACACATATCACTGCCCATCTTAAATGGGTGATACACATGGGAGGGCTACACATATCACTACCCATTTTAACAGGGCGATACACATTGGAGGGCTACACATATCACTGCCCATCTTAAATGGGTGATACACATGGGAGGGCTACACATATCACTGCCCATCCTAAATGGGCAAAACACATGGGAGGGCTACACATATCACTGCCAATCTTAAATGGGCGATACACATGGGAGGGCTACACATATCACTGCCCATCTTAAATGGGCGATACACATGGGAGGGCTACACGCATCACTGCCCATCTTAAATGGGCGATACACATGGGAGGGCTACACACATCACTGCCCATCTTAAATGGGCAATGCACATGGGAGGGCTACACATATCACTGCCCATCTTAACAGGGCGATACACATGGGAGGGCTACACATATCACTGCCCATTTTAAATGGGTGATACACATGGGAGGGCTACACATATCACTGCCCATCTTAAATGGGCAATGCACAAGGGAGGGCTACACATATCACTGCCCATCTTAAATGGGTGATACACATGGGAGGGCTACACATATCACGGCCCATCTTAAATTGGCAATACACATGGGAGGGCTACACATATCACTGCCCATCTTAAATGGGTGATACACATGGGAGGGCTACACATATCACTGCCCATCTCAAATGGGCAATGCACATGGGAGGGCTACACATATCACGGCCCATCTTAAATTGGCAATACACATGGGAGGGCTACACATATCACTGCCCATCTTAAATGGGTGATACACATGGGAGGGCTACACATATCACTGACCATCTTAAATGGGCGATACACATGGGAGGGCTACACATATCACTGCCCATCTTAAATGGGTGATACACATGGGAGGGCTACACATATCACTGCCCATCTTAAATGGGTGATACACATGGGAGGGCTACACATATCACTGCCCATCTTAAATGGGTGATACACATGGGAGGGCTACACATATCACTACCCATTTTAACAGGGCGATACACATTGGAGGGCTACACATATCACTGCCCATCTTAAATGGGTGATACACATGGGAGGGCTACACATATCACTGCCCATCCTAAATGGGCAAAACACATGGGAGGGCTACACATATCACTGCCCATCTTAACAGGGCGATACACATGGGAGGGCTACACATATCACTGCCCATCTTAAATGGGTGATACACATGGGAGGGCTACACATATCACTGCCCATCTTAAATGGGTGATACACATGGGAGGGCTACACATATCACTGCCCATCCAAAATGGGCAAAACACATGGGAGGGCTACACATATCACTGCCCATCTTAACAGGGCGATACACATGTGAGGGCTACACATATCTCTGCCCATCTTAAATGGGCAATGCACATGGGAGGGCTACACATATCACGGCCCATCTTAAATGGGCAATGCGCATGGGAGGGGTACACATATCACGGCCCATCTTAAATGGGCAATGCGAATGGGAGGGCTACACATATCACTGCCCATCTTAAATGGGCGATGCGCATGGGAGGGCTACACATATTACTGCCCATCTTAAATGGGCGATGCACATGGGAGGGCTACACATATCACTGCCCATCTTAAATGGGCGATACACATGGGAGGGCTACACATATCACTGCCCATCTTAAATGGGCGATACACATGGGAGGGCTACACATATCACTGCCAATCTTAAATGGGCGATACACATGGGAGGGCTACACATATCACTGCCCATCTTAAATGGGCGATACACATGGGAGGGCTACACGCATCACTGCCCATCTTAAATGGGCGATACACATGGGAGGGCTACACACATCACTGCCCATCTTAAATGGGCAATGCACATGGGAGGGCTACACATATCACTGCCCATCTTAACAGGGCGATACACATGGGAGGGCTACACATATCACTGCCCATTTTAAATGGGTGATACACATGGGAGGGCTACACATATCACTGCCCATCTTAAATGGGCAATGCACAAGGGAGGGCTACACATATCACTGCCCATCTTAAATGGGCGATACACATGGGAGGGCTACACATATCACTGCCCATCTTAAATGGGTGATACACATGGGAGGGCTACACATATCACTGCCCATCTTAAATGGGTGATAAACATGGGAGGGCTACACATATCACTACCCATCTTAACAGGGCGATACACATGGGAGGGCTACACATATCACTGCCCATTTTAAATGGGTGATACACATGGGAGGGCTACACATATCACTGCCCATCTTAACAGGGCGATACACATGGGAGGGCTACACATATCACTGCCCATCTTAAATGGGTGATACACATGGGAGGGCTACACATATCACGGCCCATCTTAAATTGGCAATACACATGGGAGGGCTACACATATCACTGCCCATCTTAAATGGGTGATACACATGGGAGGGCTACACATATCACTGCCCATCTCAAATGGGCAATGCACATGGGAGGGCTACACATATCACGGCCCATCTTAAATTGGCAATACACATGGGAGGGCTACACATATCACTGCCCATCTTAAATGGGTGATACACATGGGAGGGCTAGACATATCACTGCCCATCTTAAATGGGTGATACACATGGGAGGGCTACACATATCACTGCCCATCTTAAATGGGTGATACACATGGGAGGGCTACACATATCACTGCCCATCCTAAATGGGCAATGCACATGGGAGGGCTACACATATTCCTGCCCATCTTAAATGGGTGATACACATGAGAAGGCTACACATATCACTGCCCATCTTAAATGGGTGATACACATGGGAGGGCTACACATATCACTGCCCATCTTAACAGGGCGATACATATGGGAGGGCTACACATATCACTGCCCATCTTAAATGGGTGATACACATGGGAGGGCTACACATATCACTGCCCATCCTAAATGGGCAAAACACATGGGAGGGCTACACATATCACTGCCCATCTTAACAGGGCAATACACATGGGAGGGATACACATATCACTGCCCATCTTAAATGGGTGATACACATGGGAGGGCTACACATATCACTGCCAACTTAAATGGGCAATGCACATGGTAGGGCTACACATATCACTGCCCATCTTAAATGAGTGATACACATGGGAGGGCTACACATATCACTGCCCATCTTAACGGGCGATACACATGGGAGGGCTACACATATCACTGCCCATCTTAACAGGGCGATACACATGGGAGGGCTACACATATCACTGCCCATCTTAACAGGGCGATACACATGGGAGGGCTACACATATCACTGCCCATCTTAAATGGGTGATGCACATGGGAGGGCTACACATATCACTGCCCATCTTTAATGGGCAATGCACATGGGAGGGCTACACATATCACTGCCCATCTTAAATGGGTGATACACATGGGAGGGCTACACATATCACTGCCCATCCTAAATGGGCAAAACACATGGGAGGGCTACACATATCACTGCCCATCTTAACAGGGCGATACACATGGGAGGGCTACACATATCACTGCCCATCTTAAATGGGTGATACACATGGGAGGGCTACACATATCACTGACCATCTTAAATGGGTGATACACATGGGAGGGCTACACATATCACTGCCCATCTTAAATGGGTGATACACATGGGAGGGCTACACATATCACTGCCCATCTTAAATGGGTGATACACATGGGAGGGCTACACATATCACTGCCCATCTTAAATGGGTGATACACATGGGAGGGCTACACATATCACTACCCATTTTAACAGGGCGATACACATTGGAGGGCTACACATATCACTGCCCATTTTAAATGGGTGATACACATGGGAGGGCTACACATATCACTGCCCATCCTAAATGGGCAAAACACATGGGAGGGCTACACATATCACTGCCCATCTTAACAGGGCGATACACATGGGAGGGCTACACATATCACTGCCCATCTTAAATGGGTGATACACATGGGAGGGCTACACATATCACTGCCCATCTTAAATGGGTGATACACATGGGAGGGCTACACATATCACTGCCCATCCAAAATGGGCAAAACACATGGGAGGGCTACACATATCACTGCCCATCTTAACAGGGCGATACACATGGGAGGGCTTCACATATCTCTGCCCATCTTAAATGGGCAATGCACATGGGAGGGCTACACATATCACGGCCCATCTTAAATGGGCAATGCGCAAATGCGAGGGGTACACAAATCACGGACCATCTTAAATGGGCGATGCACATGGGAGGGCTACACATATCACTGCCCATCTTAAATGGGCGATACACATGGGAGGGCTACACATATCACTGCCCATCTTAAATGGGCGATACACATGGGAGGGCTACACACATCACTGCCCATCTAAAATGGGCAACGCACATGGGAGGGCTACACATATCACTGCCCATCTTAACAGGGCGATACACATGGGAGGGCTACACATATCACTGCCCATTTTAAATGGGTGATACACATGGGAGGGCTACACATATCACTGCCCATCTTAAATGGGCAATGCACATGGGAGGGCTACACATATCACTGCCCATCTTAAATGGGCGATACACATGGGAGGGCTACACATATCACTGCCCATCTTAAATGGGTGATACACATGGGAGGGCTACACATATCACTACCCATCTTAAATGGGTGATAAACATGGGAGGGCTACACATATCACTACCCATCTTAACAGGGCGATACACATGGGAGGGCTACACATATCACTGCCCATCTTAAATGGGTGATACACATGGGGGGGCTACACATATCACTGCCCATCTTAACAGGGCGATACACATGGGAGGGCTACACATATCACTGCCCATCTTAAATGGGCGATACACATGGGAGGGCTACACATATCACTGCCCATCTTAAATGGGCGATACACATGGGAGGGCTACACGCATCACTGCCCATCTTAAATGGGCGATACACATGGGAGGGCTACACACATCACTGCCCACCTTAAATGGGCAATGCACATGGGAGGGCTACACATATCACTGCCCATCTTCAATGGGTGATACACATGGGAGGGCTACACATATCACTGCCCATCTTAAATGGGTGATAAACATGGGAGGGCTACACATATCACTACCCATCTTAACAGGGCGATACACATGGGAGGGCTACACATATCACTGCCCATCTTAAATGGGTGATACACATGGGAGGGCTACACATATCACTGCCCATCTTAACATGGCGATACACATGGGAGGGCTACACATATCACTGCCCATCTTAAATGGGTGATACACATGGGAGGGCTACACATATCACGGCCCATCTTAAATTGGCAATACACATGGGAGGGCTACACATATCACTGCCCATCTTAAATGGGCGATACACATGGGAGGGCTACACATATCACTGCCCATCTCAAATGGGCAATGCACATGGGAGGGCTACACATATCACGGCCCATCTTAAATTGGCAATACACATGGGAGGGCTACACATATCACTGCCCATCTTAAATGGGTGATACACATGGGAGGGCTAGACATATCACTGCCCATCTTAAATGGGTGATACACATGGGAGGGCTACACATATCACTGCCCATCTTAAATGGGTGATACACATGGGAGTGCTACACATATCACTGCCCATCCTAAATGGGCAATGCACATGGGAGGGCTACACATATCCCTGCCCATCTTAAATGGGTGATACATATGGGAAGGCTACACATATCACTGCCCATCTTAAATGGGTGATACACATGGGAGGGCTACACATATCACTGCCCATCTTAACAGGGCGATACACATGGGAGGGCTACACATATCACAGCCCATCTTAAATGGGTGATGCACATGGGAGGGCTACACATATCACTGCCCATTTTAAATGGGCAATGCACATGGGAGGGCTACAAATATCACTGCCCATCTTAAATGGGTGATACACATGGGAGGGCTACACATATCACTGCCCATCCTAAATGGGCAAAACACATGGGAGGGCTACACATATCACTGCCCATCTTAACAGGGCGATACACATGGGAGGGCTACACATATCACTGCCCATCTTAAATGGGTGATACACATGGGAGGGCTACACATATCACTGACCATCTTAAATGGGCGATACACATGGGAGGGCTACACATATCACTGCCCATCTTAACAGGGCGATACACATGGGAGGGCTACACATATCACTGCCCATTTTAACAGGGCGATACACATGGGAGGGCTACACATATCACAGCCCATCTTAAATGGGTGATGCACATGGGAGGGCTACACATATCACTGCCCATCTTAAATGGGCAATGCACATGGGAGGGCTACACATATCACTGCCCATCTTAACAGGGCGATACACATGGGAGGGCTACACATATCACTGCCCATTTTAAATGGGTGATACACATGGGAGGGCTACACATATCACTGCCTATCTTAAATGGGCGATACACATGGGAGGGCTACACATATCACTGCCCATCTTAAATGGGTGATACACATGGGAAGGCTACACATATCACTGCCCATCTTAAATGGGTGATAAACATGGGAGGGCTACACATATCACTACCCATCTTAACAGGGCGATACACATGGGAGGGCTACACATATCACTGCCCATCTTAAATGGGTGATACACATGGGAGGGCTACACATATCACTGCCCATCTTAACAGGGCGATACACATGGGAGGGCTACACATATCACTGCCCATCTTAAATGGGTGATACACATGGGAGGGCTACACATATCACTGCCCATCTTAAATGGGTGATACACATGGGAGGGCTATACATATCACTGCCCATCTTAAATGGGCAATACACATGGGAGGGCTACAGATATCACTGCCCACCTTAAATGGGTTAAACACATGGGAGGGCTACACACATCACTGCCCATCTTAAATGGGAAATGCACATGGTTGGGCTACACATATCACTGACCATCTTAAATGGGAGGGCTACACATATCACTGCCCATCTTAAATGGGCGATACACATGGGAGGGCTACACATATCACTGCCCATCTTAACAGGGCGATACACATGGGAGGGCTACACATATCACTTCCGATCTTAAATGGGTGATACACATGGGAGAGCTACACATATCACTGCCCATCTTAAATGGGCGATACACATGGGAGGGCTACACATATCACTTCCCATCTTAAATGGGTGATACACGTGGGAGGGCTACACATATCACTTCCCATCTTAAATGGGCAATGCACATGGGAGGGATACACATATCACTGCCCATCTTAAATGGGTGATACACATGGTAGGGCTACACATATCACTGCCCATCTTAACAGGGCGATACACATGGGAGGCCTACACATATCACTGCCCATTTTAAATGGGCAATGCACATGGGAGGGCTGCACATATGACTGCCCATCTTAAATGGGTGATACACATGGGAGGGCTACACATATCACTGCCCATCTTAAATGGGCAATACACATGGGAGGGCTACACATATCACTGCCCATCTTAAATGGGTGATACACATGGGAGGGCTACACATATCACTGTCCATCTTAAATGGGCGATACACATGGGAGGGCTACAAATATCACTGCCCATTTTAAATGGGTGATACACATGGGAGGGCTACACATATCACTGCCCATCTTAACAGGGCGATACACATGGGAGGGCTACACATATCACTGCCCATCTTAAATGGGTGATACACATGGGAGGGCTACACATATCACTGCCCATCTTAAATGGGCAATGCACATGGGGGGGCTACACATATCACTGCCCATCTTAAATGGGTGATACACATGGGAGGGCTACACATATCACTGCCCATCCTAAATGGGCAAAACACATGGGAGGGCTACACATATCACTGCCCATCTTAACAGGGCGATACACATGGGAGGGCTCCACATATCACTGCCCATCTTAAATGGGTGATACACATGGGAGGGCAACACATATCACTGCCCATCTTAAATGGGCAAAACACATGGGAGGGCTACACATATCACTGCCCATCTTAACAGGGCGATACACATGGGAATGCTACACATATCACTGCCCATCTTAAATGGGTGATACACATGGGAGGGCTACACATATCACTGCCCATCTTAAATGGGTGATACACATGGGAGGGCTACACATATCACTGCCCATCTTAAATGGGTGATACACATGGGAGGGCTAGACATATCACTGCCCATCTTAACAGGGCGATACACATGGAAGGTCTACACATATCACTGCCCATCTTAAATGGGTGATACACATGGGAGGGCTACACATATGACTGCCCATCCTAAATGGGCAAAACACATGCAAGGGCTACACATATCACTGCCCATCTTAACAGGGCGATACACATGGGAGGGCTACACATATCACTGCCCATCTTAAATGGGCGATACACATGGATAGCTACACATATCACTGCCCATCTTAACAGGGCGATACACATGGGAGAGCTACAAATATCACTGCCCATCTTAACAGGGCGATACCCATGGGAGAGCTACACATATCACTGCCCATCTTAACAGGGCGATACACATGGGAGGGCTATACATATCACTGCCCATCTTAAATGGGTGATACACATGGGAGAGCTACACATATCACTGCCCATCTTAACAGGGCGATACACATGGGAGGGCTTTACATATCACTGCCCATCTTAACAGGGCGATACACATGGGAGGGCTACACATATCTCTGCCCATCTTAAATGGGCAATGCACATGGGAGGGCTACACATATCACTACCCATTTTAACAGGGCGATACACATTGGAGGGCTACACATATCACTGCCCATTTTAAATGGGGGATACACATGGGAGGGCTACACATATCACTGCCCATCCTAAATGGGCAAAACACATGGGAGGGCTTCACATATCACTGCCCATCTTAACAGGGTGATAGACATGGGAGGGCTACACGTATCACTGTCCATCTTAAATGGGTGATACACATGGGAGGGCTACACATATCACTGCCCATCTTAAATGGGTGATACACATGGGAGGGCTACACATATCACTGCCCATCCAAAATGGGCAAAACACATGGGAGGGCTACACATATCACTGCCCATTTTAACAGGGCGATACACATGGGAGGGCTACACATATCTCTGCCCATCTTAAATGGGCAATGCACATGGGAGGGCTACACATATCACGGCCCATCTTAAATGGGCAATGCGCATGGGAGGGGTACACATATCACGGCCCATCTTAAATGGGCGATGCACATGGGAGGGCTCCACATATCACTGCCCATCTTAAATGGGCGATACACATGGGAGGGCTACACATATCACTGCCCATCTTAAATGGGCGATACACATGGGAGGGCTACACACATCACTGCCAATCTTAAATGGGCAATGCACATGGGAGGGCTACACATATCACTGCCCATCTTAACAGGGCGATACACATGGGAGGGCTACACATATCACTGCCCATTTTAAATGGGTGATACACATGGGAGGGCTACACATATCACTGCCCATCTTAAATGGGCAATGCACATGGGAGGGCTACACATATCACTGCCCATCTTAAATGGGCGATACACATGGGAGGGCTACACATATCACTGCCCATCTTAAATGGGTGATACACATGGGAGGGCTACACATATCACTGCCCATCTTAAATGGGTGATAAACATGGGAGGGCTACACATATCACTACCCATCTTAACAGGGCGATACACATGGGAGGGCTACACATATCACTGCCCATCTTAAATGGGTGATTTACATGGGAGGGCTACACATATCACTGCCCATCTTAACAGGGCGATACACATGGGAGGGCTACACATATCACTGCCCATCTTAAATGGGTGATACACATGGGAGGGCTACACATATCACTGCCCATCTTAAATGGGTGATACACATGGGAGGGCTATACATATCACTGCCCATCTTAAATGGGCAATACACATGGGAGGGCTACACATATCACTGCCCACCTTAAATGGGTTATACACATGGGAGGGCTACACACATCACTGCCCATCTTAAATGGGAAATGCACATGGTTGGGCTACACATATCACTGACCATCTTAAATGGGAGGGCTACACATATCACTGCCCATCTTAAATGGGCGATACACATGGGAGGGCTACACATATCACTGCCCATCTTAACAGGGCGATACACATGGGAGGGGTACACATATCACTTCCGATCTTAAATGGGTGATACACATGGGAGAGCTACACATATCACTGCCCATCTTAAATGGGCGATACACATGGGAGGGCTACACATATCACTTCCCATCTTAAATGGGTGATACACGTGGGAGGGCTACACATATCACTTCCCATCTTAAATGGGCAATGCACATGGGAGGGATACACATATCACTGCCCATCTTAAATGGGTGATACACATGGTAGGGCTACACATATCACTGCCCATCTTAACAGGGCGATACACATGGGAGGGCTACACATATCACTGCCCATCTTAAATGGGCAATGCACATGGGAGGGCTGCACATATGACTGCCCATCTTAAATGGGTGATACACATGGGAGGGCTACACATATCACTGCCCATCTTAAATGGGCAATACACATGGGAGGGCTACACATATCACTGCCCATCTTAAATGGGTGATACACATGGGAGGGCTACACATATCACTGTCCATCTTAAATGGGCGATACACATGGGAGGGCTACAAATATCACTGCCCATTTTAAATGGGTGATACACATGGGAGGGCTACACATATCACTGCCCATCTTAACAGGGCGATACACATGGGAGGGCTACACATATCACTGCCCATCTTAAATGGGTGATACACATGGGAGGGCTACACATATCACTGCCCATCTTAAATGGGCAATGCACATGGGGGGGCTACACATATCACTGCCCATCTTAAATGGGTGATACACATGGTAGGGCTACACATATCACTGCCCATCCTAAATGGGCAAAACACATGGGAGGGCTACACATATCACTGCCCATCTTAACAGGGCGATACACATGGGAGGGCTCCACATATCACTGCCCATCTTAAATGGGTGATACACATGGGAGGGCAACACATATCACTGCCCATATTAAATGGGCAAAACACATGGGAGGGCTACACATATCACTGCCCATCTTAACAGGGCGATACACATGGGAATGCTACACATATCACTGCCCATCTTAAATGGGTGATACACATGGGAGGGCTACACATATCACTGCCCATCTTAAATGGGTGATACACATGGGAGGGCTACACATATCACGGCCCATCTTAAATGGGTGATACACATGGGAGGGCTACACATATCACTGCCCATCTTAACAGGGCGATACACATGGGAGGGCTACACATATCACTGCCCATCTTAAATGGGTGATACACATGGGAGGGCTACACATATGACTGCCCATCCTAAATGGGCAAAACACATGCAAGGGCTACACATATCACTGCCCATCTTAACAGGGCGATACACATGGGAGGGCTACACATATCACTGCCCATCTTAAATGGGCGATACACATGGATAGCTACACATATCACTGCCCATCTTAACAGGGCAATACACATGGGAGAGCTACAAATATCACTGCCCATCTTAACAGGGCGATACCCATGGGAGAGCTACACATATCACTGCCCATCTTAACAGGGCGATACACATGGGAGGGCTATACATATCACTGCCCATCTTAAATGGGTGATACGCATGGGAGAGCTACACATATCACTGCCCATCTTAAATGGGTGATACACATGGGAGAGCTACACATATCACTGCCCATCTTAACAGGGCGATACACATGGGAGGGCTTTACATATCACTGCCCATCTTAACAGGGCGATACACATGGGAGAGCTACATATCACTGCCCATCTTAACAGGGCGATACACATGGGAGAGCTACACATATCACTGCCCATCTTAACAGGGCGATACACATGGGAGAGCTACACATATCACTGCCCATCTTAACAGGGCGATACACATGGGAGGGCTACACATATCACTGCCCATCTTAAATGGGTGATACACATGGGAGAGCTACACATATCACTGCCCATCTTAAATGGGTGATACACATGAGAGGGCTACACATATCACTGCCCATCTTAAATAGGTGATACACATGAGAGGGTTACACACATCACTGCCCATCTTAAATGGGTGATACACATGGGAGGGCTACACATATCACTGCCCATCTTAACAGGGCAATACACATGGGAGGGCTACACATATCACTGCCCATCTTAACAGGGCGATACACATGGGAGGGCTACACATATCACTGCCCATCTTAACAGGGCGATACACATGGGAGGACTACACATATCACAGCCCATCTTAAATGGGTGATGCACATGGGAGGGCTACACATATCACTGCCCATCTTAAATGGGCAATGCACATGGGAGGGCTACAAATATCACTGCCCATCTTAAATGGGTGATACACATGGGAGGGCTACACATATCACTGCCCATCCTAAATGGGCAAAACACATGGGAGGGCTACACATATCACTGCCCATCTTAACAGGGCGATACACATGGGATGGCTACACATATCACTGCCCATCTTAAATGGGTGATACACATGGGAGGGCTACACATATCACTGACCATCTTAAATGGGCGATACACATGGGAGGGCTACACATATCACTGCCCATCTTAACAGGGCGATACACATGGGAGGGCTACACATATCACTGCCCATCTTAACAGGGCGATACACATGGGAGGGCTACACATATCACAGCCCATCTTAAATGGGTGATGCACATGGGAGGGCTACACATATCACTGCCCATCTTAAATGGGCAATGCACATGGGAGGGCTACAAATATCACTGCCCATCTTAAATGGGTGATACACATGGGAGGGCTACACATATCACTGCCCATCCTAAATGGGCAAAACACATGGGAGGGCTACACATATCACTGCCCATCTTAACAGGGCGATACACATGGGAGGGCTACACATATCACTGCCCATCTTAAATGGGTGATACACATGGGAGGGCCACACATATCACTGACCATCTTAAATGGGCGATACACATGGGAGGGCTACACATATCACTGCCCATCTTAAATGGGTGATACACATGGGAGGGCTACACATATCACTGCCCATCTTAAATGGGTGATACACATGGGAGGGCTACACATATCACTGCCCATCTTAAATGGGTGATACACATGGGAGGGCTACACATATCACTACCCATTTTAACAGGGCGATACACATTGGAGGGCTACACATATCACTGCCCATCTTAAATGGGTGATACACATGGGAGGGCTACACATATCACTGCCCATCCTAAATGGGCAAAACACATGGGAGGGCTACACATATCACTGCCCATCTTAACAGGGCGATACACATGGGAGGGCTACACATATCACTGCCCATCTTAAATGGGTGATACACATGGGAGGGCTACACATATCACTGCCCATCTTAAATGGGTGATACACATGGGAGGGCTACACATATCACTACCCATTTTAACAGGGCGATACACATTGGAGGGCTACACATATCACTGCCCATCTTAAATGGGTGATACACATGGGAGGGCTACACATATCACTGCCCATCCTAAATGGGCAAAACACATGGGAGGGCTACACATATCACTGCCCATCTTAACAGGGCGATACACATGGGAGGGCTACACATATCACTGCCCATCTTAAATGGGTGATACACATGGTAGGGCTACACATATCACTGCCCATCCTAAATGGGCAAAACACATGGGAGGGCTACACATATCACTGCCCATCTTAACAGGGCGATACACATGGGAGGGCTCCACATATCACTGCCCATCTTAAATGGGTGATACACATGGGAGGGCAACACATATCACTGCCCATATTAAATGGGCAAAACACATGGGAATGCTACACATATCACTGCCCATCTTAAATGGGTGATACACATGGGAGGGCTACACATATCACTGCCCATCCTAAATGGGCAAAACACATGCAAGGGCTACACATATCACTGCCCATCTTAACAGGGCGATACACATGGGAGGGCTACACATATCACTGCCCATCTTAAATGGGTGATACACATGGTAGGGCTACACATATCACTGCCCATCCTAAATGGGCAAAACACATGGGAGGGCTACACATATCACTGCCCATCTTAACAGGGCGATACACATGGGAGGGCTCCACATATCACTGCCCATCTTAAATGGGTGATACACATGGGAGGGCAACACATATCACTGCCCATCTTAACAGGGCGATACACATGGGAATGCTACACATATCACTGCCCATCTTAAATGGGTGATACACATGGGAGGGCTACACATATCACTGCCCATCTTAAATGGGTGATACACATGGGAGGGCTACACATATCACGGCCCATCTTAAATGGGTGATACACATGGGAGGGCTACACATATCACTGCCCATCTTAACAGGGCGATACACATGGGAGGGCTACACATATCACTGCCCATCTTAAATGGGTGATACACATGGGAGGGCTACACATATGACTGCCCATCCTAAATGGGCAAAACACATGCAAGGGCTACACATATCACTGCCCATCTTAACAGGGCGATACACATGGGAGGGCTACACATATCACTGCCCATCTTAAATGGGCGATACACATGGATAGCTACACATATCACTGCCCATCTTAACAGGGCAATACACATGGGAGAGCTACAAATATCACTGCCCATCTTAACAGGGCGATACCCATGGGAGAGCTACACATATCACTGCCCATCTTAACAGGGCGATACACATGGGAGGGCTATACATATCACTGCCCATCTTAAATGGGTGATACGCATGGGAGAGCTACACATATCACTGCCCATCTTAAATGGGTGATACACATGGGAGAGCTACACATATCACTGCCCATCTTAACAGGGCGATACACATGGGAGGGCTTTACATATCACTGCCCATCTTAACAGGGCGATACACATGGGAGAGCTACATATCACTGCCCATCTTAACAGGGCGATACACATGGGAGAGCTACACATATCACTGCCCATCTTAACAGGGCGATACACATGGGAGAGCTACACATATCACTGCCCATCTTAACAGGGCGATACACATGGGAGGGCTACACATATCACTGCCCATCTTAAATGGGTGATACACATGGGAGAGCTACACATATCACTGCCCATCTTAAATGGGTGATACACATGAGAGGGCTACACATATCACTGCCCATCTTAAATAGGTGATACACATGAGAGGGTTACACACATCACTGCCCATCTTAAATGGGTGATACACATGGGAGGGCTACACATATCACTGCCCATCTTAACAGGGCAATACACATGGGAGGGCTACACATATCACTGCCCATCTTAACAGGGCGATACACATGGGAGGGCTACACATATCACTGCCCATCTTAACAGGGCGATACACATGGGAGGACTACACATATCACAGCCCATCTTAAATGGGTGATGCACATGGGAGGGCTACACATATCACTGCCCATCTTAAATGGGCAATGCACATGGGAGGGCTACAAATATCACTGCCCATCTTAAATGGGTGATACACATGGGAGGGCTACACATATCACTGCCCATCCTAAATGGGCAAAACACATGGGAGGGCTACACATATCACTGCCCATCTTAACAGGGCGATACACATGGGATGGCTACACATATCACTGCCCATCTTAAATGGGTGATACACATGGGAGGGCTACACATATCACTGACCATCTTAAATGGGCGATACACATGGGAGGGCTACACATATCACTGCCCATCTTAACAGGGCGATACACATGGGAGGGCTACACATATCACTGCCCATCTTAACAGGGCGATACACATGGGAGGGCTACACATATCACAGCCCATCTTAAATGGGTGATGCACATGGGAGGGCTACACATATCACTGCCCATCTTAAATGGGCAATGCACATGGGAGGGCTACAAATATCACTGCCCATCTTAAATGGGTGATACACATGGGAGGGCTACACATATCACTGCCCATCCTAAATGGGCAAAACACATGGGAGGGCTACACATATCACTGCCCATCTTAACAGGGCGATACACATGGGAGGGCTACACATATCACTGCCCATCTTAAATGGGTGATACACATGGGAGGGCCACACATATCACTGACCATCTTAAATGGGCGATACACATGGGAGGGCTACACATATCACTGCCCATCTTAAATGGGTGATACACATGGGAGGGCTACACATATCACTGCCCATCTTAAATGGGTGATACACATGGGAGGGCTACACATATCACTGCCCATCTTAAATGGGTGATACACATGGGAGGGCTACACATATCACTACCCATTTTAACAGGGCGATACACATTGGAGGGCTACACATATCACTGCCCATCTTAAATGGGTGATACACATGGGAGGGCTACACATATCACTGCCCATCCTAAATGGGCAAAACACATGGGAGGGCTACACATATCACTGCCCATCTTAACAGGGCGATACACATGGGAGGGCTACACATATCACTGCCCATCTTAAATGGGTGATACACATGGGAGGGCTACACATATCACTGCCCATCTTAAATGGGTGATACACATGGGAGGGCTACACATATCACTGCCCATCCAAAATGGGCAAAACACATGGGAGGGCTACACATATCACTGCCCATCTTAACAGGGCGATACACATGTGAGGGCTACACATATCTCTGCCCATCTTAAATGGGCAATGCACATGGGAGGGCTACACATATCACGGCCCATCTTAAATGGGCAATGCGCATGGGAGGGGTACACATATCACGGCCCATCTTAAATGGGCAATGCGAATGGGAGGGCTACACATATCACTGCCCATCTTAAATGGGCGATGCGCATGGGAGGGCTACACATATTACTGCCCATCTTAAATGGCCGATGCACATGGGAGGGCTACACATATCACTGCCCATCTTAAATGGGCGATACACATGGGAGGGCTACACATATCACTGCCCATCTTAAATGGGCGAAACACATGGGAGGGCTACACATATCACTGCCAATCTTAAATGGGCGATACACATGGGAGGGCTACACATATCACTGCCCATCTTAAATGGGCGATACACATGGGAGGGCTACACGCATCACTGCCCATCTTAAATGGGCGATACACATGGGAGGGCTACACACATCACTGCCCATCTTAAATGGGCAATGCACATGGGAGGGCTACACATATCACTGCCCATCTTAACAGGGCGATACACATGGGAGGGCTACACATATCACTGCCCATTTTAAATGGGTGATACACATGGGAGGGCTACACATATCACTGCCCATCTTAAATGGGCAATGCACAAGGGAGGGCTACACATATCACTGCCCATCTTAAATGGGCGATACACATGGGAGGGCTACACATATCACTGCCCATCTTAAATGGGTGATACACATGGGAGGGCTACACATATCACTGCCCATCTTAAATGGGTGATAAACATGGGAGGGCTACACATATCACTACCCATCTTAACAGGGCGATACACATGGGAGGGCTACACATATCACTGCCCATTTTAAATGGGTGATACACATGGGAGGGCTACACATATCACTGCCCATCTTAACAGGGCGATACACATGGGAGGGCTACACATATCACTGCCCATCTTAAATGGGTGATACACATGGGAGGGCTACACATATCACGGCCCATCTTAAATTGGCAATACACATGGGAGGGCTACACATATCACTGCCCATCTTAAATGGGTGATACACATGGGAGGGCTACACATATCACTGCCCATCTCAAATGGGCAATGCACATGGGAGGGCTACACATATCACGGCCCATCTTAAATTGGCAATACACATGGGAGGGCTACACATATCACTGCCCATCTTAAATGGGTGATACACATGGGAGGGCTAGACATATCACTGCCCATCTTAAATGGGTGATACACATGGGAGGGCTACACATATCACTGCCCATCTTAAATGGGTGATACACATGGGAGGGCTACACATATCACTGCCCATCCTAAATGGGCAATGCACATGGGAGGGCTACACATATTCCTGCCCATCTTAAATGGGTGATACACATGAGAAGGCTACACATATCACTGCCCATCTTAAATGGGTGATACACATGGGAGGGCTACACATATCACTGCCCATCTTAACAGGGCGATACATATGGGAGGGCTACACATATCACTGCCCATCTTAAATGGGTGATACACATGGGAGGGCTACACATATCACTGCTCATCCTAAATGGGCAAAACACATGGGAGGGCTACACATATCACTGCCCATCTTAACAGGGCAATACACATGGGAGGGATACACATATCACTGCCCATCTTAAATGGGTGATACACATGGGAGGGCTACACATATCACTGCCAACTTAAATGGGCAATGCACATGGTAGGGCTACACATATCACTGCCCATCTTAAATGAGTGATACACATGGGAGGGCTACACATATCACTGCCCATCTTAACGGGCGATACACATGGGAGGGCTACACATATCACTGCCCATCTTAACAGGGCGATACACATGGGAGGGCTACACATATCACTGCCCATCTTAACAGGGCGATACACATGGGAGGGCTACACATATCACTGCCCATCTTAAATGGGTGATGCACATGGGAGGGCTACACATATCACTGCCCATCTTAAATGGGCAATGCACATGGGAGGGCTACACATATCACTGCCCATCTTAAATGGGTGATACACATGGGAGGGCTACACATATCACTGCCCATCCTAAATGGGCAAAACACATGGGAGGGCTACACATATCACTGCCCATCTTAACAGGGCGATACACATGGGAGGGCTACACATATCACTGCCCATCTTAAATGGGTGATACACATGGGAGGGCTACACATATCACTGACCATCTTAAATGGGTGATACACATGGGAGGGCTACACATATCACTGCCCATCTTAAATGGGTGATACACATGGGAGGGCTACACATATCACTGCCCATCTTAAATGGGTGATACACATGGGAGGGCTACACATATCACTGCCCATCTTAAATGGGTGATACACATGGGAGGGCTACACATATCACTACCCATTTTAACAGGGCGATACACATTGGAGGGCTACACATATCACTGCCCATTTTAAATGGGTGATACACATGGGAGGGCTACACATATCACTGCCCATCCTAAATGGGCAAAACACATGGGAGGGCTACACATATCACTGCCCATCTTAACAGGGCGATACACATGGGAGGGCTACACATATCACTGCCCATCTTAAATGGGTGATACACATGGGAGGGCTACACATATCACTGCCCATCTTAAATGGGTGATACACATGGGAGGGCTACACATATCACTGCCCATCCAAAATGGGCAAAACACATGGGAGGGCTACACATATCACTGCCCATCTTAACAGGGCGATACACATGGGAGGGCTTCACATATCTCTGCCCATCTTAAATGGGCAATGCACATGGGAGGGCTACACATATCATGGCCCATCTTAAATGGGCAATGCGCAAATGCGAGGGGTACACATATCACGGACCATTTTAAATGGGCGATGCACATGGGAGGGCTACACATATCACTGCCCATCTTAAATGGGCGATACACATGGGAGGGCTACACATATCACTGCCCATCTTAAATGGGCGATACACATGGGAGGGCTACACACATCACTGCCCATCTAAAATGGGCAATGCACATGGGAGGGCTACACATATCACTGCCCATCTTAACAGGGCGATACACATGGGAGGGCTACACATATCACTGCCCATTTTAAATGGGTGATACACATGGGAGGGCTACACATATCACTGCCCATCTTAAATGGGCAATGCACATGGGAGGGCTACACATATCACTGCCCATCTTAAATGGGCGATACACATGGGAGGGCTACACATATCACTGCCCATCTTAAATGGGTGATACACATGGGAGGGCTACACATATCACTGCCCATCTTAAATGGGTGATAAACATGGGAGGGCTACACATATCACTACCCATCTTAACAGGGCGATACACATGGGAGGGCTACACATATCACTGCCCATCTTAAATGGGTGATACACATGGGGGGGCTACACATATCACTGCCCATCTTAACAGGGCGATACACATGGGAGGGCTACACATATCACTGCCCATCTTAAATGGGCGATACACATGGGAGGGCTACACATATCACTGCCCATCTTAAATGGGCGATACACATGGGAGGGCTACACGCATCACTGCCCATCTTAAATGGGTGATACACATGGGAGGGCTACACATATCACTGCCCATCTTAAATGGGTGATAAACATGGGAGGGCTACACATATCACTACCCATCTTAACAGGGCGATACACATGGGAGGGCTACACATATCACTGCCCATCTTAAATGGGTGATACACATGGGAGGGCTACACATATCACTGCCCATCTTAACATGGCGATACACATGGGAGGGCTACACATATCACTGCCCATCTTAAATGGGTGATACACATGGGAGGGCTACACATATCACGGCCCATCTTAAATTGGCAATACACATGGGAGGGCTACACATATCACTGCCCATCTTAAATGGGCGATACACATGGGAGGGCTACACATATCACTGCCCATCTCAAATGGGCAATGCACATGGGAGGGCTACACATATCACGGCCCATCTTAAATTGGCAATACACATGGGAGGGCTACACATATCACTGCCCATCTTAAATGGGTGATACACATGGGAGGGCTAGACATATCACTGCCCATCTTAAATGGGTGATACACATGGGAGGGCTACACATATCACTGCCCATCTTAAATGGGTGATACACATGGGAGTGCTACACATATCACTGCCCATCCTAAATGGGCAATGCACATGGGAGGGCTACACATATCCCTGCCCATCTTAAATGGGTGATACACATGGGAAGGCTACACATATCACTGCCCATCTTAAATGGGTGATACACATGGGAGGGCTACACATATCACTGCCCATCTTAACAGGGCGATACACATGGGAGGGCTACACATATCACAGCCCATCTTAAATGGGTGATGCACATGGGAGGGCTACACATATCACTGCCCATTTTAAATGGGCAATGCACATGGGAGGGCTACAAATATCACTGCCCATCTTAAATGGGTGATACACATGGGAGGGCTACACATATCACTGCCCATCCTAAATGGGCAAAACACATGGGAGGGCTACACATATCACTGCCCATCTTAACAGGGCGATACACATGGGAGGGCTACACATATCACTGCCCATCTTAAATGGGTGATACACATGGGAGGGCTACACATATCACTGACCATCTTAAATGGGCGATACACATGGGAGGGCTACACATATCACTGCCCATCTTAACAGGGTGATACACATGGGAGGGCTACACATATCACTGCCCATCTTAACAGGGCGATACACATGGGAGGGCTACACATATCACAGCCCATCTTAAATGGGTGATGCACATGGGAGGGCTACACATATCACTGCCCATCTTAAATGGGCAATGCACATGGGAGGGCTACAAATATCACTGCCCATCTTAAATGGGTGATACACATGGGAGGGCTACACATATCACTGCCCATCCTAAATGGGCAAAACACATGGGAGGGCTACACATATCACTGCCCATCTTAACAGGGCGATACACATGGGAGGGCTACACATATCGCTGCCCATCTTAAATGGGTGATACACATGGGAGGGCTACACATATCACTGACCATCTTAAATGGGCGATACACATGGGAGGGCTACACATATCACTGCCCATCTTAAATGGGTGATACACATGGGAGGGCTACACATATCACTGCCCATCTTAAATGCGTGATACACATGGGAGGGCTACACATATCACTGCCCATCTTAAATGGGTGATACACATGGGAGGGCTACACATATCACTACCCATTTTAACAGGGCGATACACATTGGAGGGCTACACATATCACTGCCCATCTTAAATGGGTGATACACATGGGAGGGCTACACATATCACTGCCCATCCTAAATGGGCAAAACACATGGGAGGGCTACACATATCACTGCCCATCTTAACAGGGCGATACACATGGGAGGGCTACACATATCACTGCCCATCTTAAATTGGTGATACACATGGGAGGGCTACACATATCACTGCCCATCTTAAATGGGTGATACACATGGGAGGGCTACACATATCACTGCCCATCCAAAATGGGCAAAACACATGGGAGGGCTACACATATCACTGCCCATCTTAACAGGGCGATACACATGGGAGGGCTACACATATCTCTGCCCATCTTAAATGGGCAATGCACATGGGAGGGCTACACATATCACGGCCCATCTTAAATGGGCAATGCGCATGGGAGGGGTACACATATCACGGCCCATCTTAAATGGGCAATGCGCATGGGAGGGCTACACATATCACTGCCTATCTTAAATGGGCGATGCGCATGGGAGGGCTACACATATCACTGCCCATCTTAAATGGGCGATGCACATGGGAGGGCTACACATATCACTGCCCATCTTAAATGGGCGATACACATGGGAGGGCTACACATATCACTGCCCATCTTAAATGGGCGATACACATGGGAGGGCTACACATATCACTGCCCATCTTAAATGGGCGATACACATGGGAGGGCTACACATATCACTGCCCATCTTAAATGGGCGATACACATGGGAGGGCTACACGCATCACTGCCCATCTTAAATGGGCGATACACATGGGAGGGCTACACACATCACTGCCCATCTTAAATGGGCAATGCACATGGGAGGGCTACACATATCACTGCCCATCTTAACAGGGCGATACACATGGGAGGGCTACACATATCACTGCCCATTTTAAATGGGTGATACACATGGGAGGGCTACACATATCACTGCCCATCTTAAATGGGCAATGCACATGGGAGGGCTACACCTATCACTGCCCATCTTAAATGGGCGATACACATGGGAGGGCTACACATATCACTGCCCATCTTAAATGGGTGATACACATGGGAGGGCTACACATATCACTGCCCATCTTAAATGGGTGATAAACATGGGAGGGCTACACATATCACTACCCATCTTAACAGGGCGATACACATGGGAGGGCTACACATATCACTGCCCATTTTAAATGGGTGATACACATGGGAGGGCTACACATATCACTGCCCATCTTAACAGGGCGATACACATGGGAGGGCTACACATATCACTGCCCATCTTAAATGGGTGATACACATGGGAGGGCTACACATATCACGGCCCATCTTAAATTGACAATACACATGGGAGGGCTACACATATCACTGCCCATCTTAAATGGGTGATACACATGGGAGGGCTACACATATCACTGCCCATCTCAAATGGGCAATGCACATGGGAGGGCTACACATATCACGGCCCATCTTAAATTGGCAATACACATGGGAGGGCTACACATATCACTGCCCATCTTAAATGGGTGATACACATGGGAGGGCTAGACATATCACTGCCCATCTTAAATGGGTGATACACATGGGAGGGCTACACATATCACTGCCCATCTTAAATGGGTGATACACATGGGAGGGCTACACATATCACTGCCCATCCTAAATGGGCAATGCACATGGGAGGGCTACACATATTCCTGCCCATCTTAAATGGGTGATACACATGAGAAGGCTACACATATCACTGCCCATCTTAAATGGGTGATACACATGGGAGGGCTACACATATCACTGCCCATCTTAACAGGGCGATACATATGGGAGGGCTACACATATCACTGCCCATCTTAAATGGGTGATACACATGGGAGGGCTACACATATCACTGCCCATCCTAAATGGGCAAAACACATGGGAGGGCTACACATATCACTGCCCATCTTAACAGGGCAATACACATGGGAGGGCTACACATATCACTGCCCATCTTAAATGGGTGATACACATGGGAGGGCTACACATATCACTGCCAACTTAAATGGGCAATGCACATGGTAGGGCTACACATATCACTGCCCATCTTAAATGAGTGATACACATGGGGGGCTACACATATCACTGCCCATCTTAACGGGCGATACACATGGGAGGGCTACACATATCACTGCCCATCTTAACAGGGCGATACACATGGGAGGGCTACACATATCACTGCCCATCTTAACAGGGCGATACACATGGGAGGGCTACACATATCACTGCCCATCTTAAATGGGTGATGCACATGGGAGGGCTACACATATCACTGCCCATCTTAAATGGGCAATGCACATGGGAGGGCTACACATATCACTGCCCATCTTAACAGGGCGATACACATGGGAGGGCTACACATATCTCTGACCATCTTAAATGGGCAATGCACATGGGAGGGCTACACATATCACGGCCCATCTTAAATGGGCAATGCGCAAATGCGAGGGGTACACATATCACGGCCCATCTTAAATGGGCGATGCACATGGGAGGGCTACACATATCACTGCCCATCTTAAATGGGCGATACACATGGGAGGGCTACACATATCACTGCCCATCTTAAATGGGTGATCCACAATGGAGGGCTACACACATCACTGCCCATCTTAAATGGGCAATGCACATGGGAGGGCTACACATATCACTGCCCATCTTAACAGGGCGATACACATGGGAGGGCTACACATATCACTGCCCATTTTAAATGGGTGATACACATGGGAGGGCTACACATATCACTGCCCATCTTAAATGGGCAATGCACATGGGAGGGCTACACATATCACTGCCCATCTTAAATGGGCGATACACATGGGAGGGCTACACATATCACTGCCCATCTTAAATGGGTGATACACATTGGAGGGCTACACATATCACTGCCCATCTTAAATGGGTGATAAACATGGGAGGGCTACACATATCACTAACCATCTTAACAGGGCGATACACATGGGAGGGCTACACATATCACTGCCCATCTTAAATGAGCGATACACATGGGAGGGCTACACATATCACTGCCCATCTTAAATGGGCGATACACATGGGAGGGCTACACATATCACTGCCCATCTTAAATGGGCGATACACATGGGAGGGCTACACGCATCACTGCCCATCTTAAATGGGCGATACACATGGGAGGGCTACACACATCACTGCCCACCTTAAATGGGCAATGCACATGGGAGGGCTACACATATCACTGCCCATCTTAACAGGGAGATACACATGGGAGGGCTACACATATCACTGCCCATTTTAAATGGGTGATACACATGGGAGGGCTACACATATCACTGCCCATCTTAAATGGGCAATGCACATGGGAGGGCTACACATATCACTGCCCATCTTAAATGGGCGATACACATGGGAGGGCTACACATATCACTGCCCATCTTAAATGGGTGATACACATGGGAGGGCTACACATATCACTGCCCATCTTAAATGGGTGATAAACATGGGAGGGCTACACATATCACTACCCATCTTAACAGGGCGATACACATGGGAGGGCTACACATATCACTGCCCATCTTAAATGGGTGATACACATGGGAGGGCTACACATATCACTGCCCATCTTAACATGGCGATACACATGGGAGGGCTACACATATCACTGCCCATCTTAAATGGGTGATACACATGGGAGGGCTACACATATCACGGCCCATCTTAAATTGGCAATACACATGGGAGGGCTACACATATCACTGCCCATCTTAAATGGGCGATACACATGGGAGGGCTACACATATCACTGCCCATCTCAAATGGGCAATGCACATGGGAGGGCTACACATATCACGGCCCATCTTAAATTGGCAATACACATGGGAGGGCTACACATATCACTGCCCATCTTAAATGGGTGATACACATGGGAGGGCTAGACATATCACTCCCCATCTTAAATGGGTGATACACATGGGAGGGTTACACATATCACTGCCCATCTTAAATGGGTGATACACATGGGAGTGCTACACATATCACTGCCCATCCTAAATGGGCAATGCACATGGGAGGGCTACACATATCCCTGCCCATCTTAAATGGGTGATACACATGGGAAGACTACACATATCACTGCCCATCTTAAATGGGCGATACATATGTGAGGGCTACACATATCACTGCCCATCTTAAATGGGTGATACACATGGGAAGGCTACACATATCACTGCCCATCCTAAATGGGCAAAACACATGGGAGGGCTCCACACATCACTGCCCATCTTAACAGGGCGATACACATGGGAGGGCTACACATATCACTGCCCATCTTGAATGAGTGATACACATGGGAGGGCTACACATATCACTGCCCATCTTAAATGGGTGATACACATGAGAGGGCTACACATATCACTGCCCATCTTAAATGTGTGATACATATGGGAAGGCTACACATATCACTGCCCATCTTAAATGGGTGATACACATAGGAGGGCTACACATATCACTGCCCATCTTAACAGGGCAATACACATGGGAGGACTACACATATCACTGCCCATCTTAAACGGGTGATACACATGGGAGGGCGACACATATCACTGCCCATCCTAAATGGGCAAAACACATGGGAGGGCTACACATATCACTGCCCATCTTAACAGGGCAATACACATGGGAGGGCTACACATATCACTGCCCATCTTAAATGGGTGATACCCATGGGAGGGCTACACATATCACTGCCTATCTTAAATGGGTGATACACATGGGAGGGCTACACATATCACTGCCCATCTTAAATGGGCAATGTACATGGTAGGGCTACACATATCACTGCCCATCTTAAATGAGTGATACACATGGGAGGGCTACACATATCACTGCCCATCCCAAATGGGCGATACACATGGGAGGGCTACACATATCACTGCCCATCTTAACGGGCGATACACATGGGAGGGCTACACATATCACTGCCCATCTTAACAGGGCGATACACATGGGAGGGCTACACATATCACTGCCCATCTTAACAGGGCGATACACATGGGAGGGCTACACATATCACTGCCCATCTTAAATGGGTGATGCACATGGGAGGGCTACACATATCACTGCTCATCTTAAATGGGTGATACACATGGGAGGGCTACACATATCACTGCCCATCCTAAATGGGCAAAACACATGGGAGGGCTACACATATCACTGCCCATCTTAACAGGGCAATACACATGGGAGGGCTACACATATCACTGCCCATCTTAAATGGGTGATACACATGGGAGGGCTACACATATCACTGCCTATCTTAAATGGGTGATACACATGGGAGGGCTACACATATCACTGCCCATCTTAAATGGGCAATGCACATGGTAGGGCTACACATATCACTGCCCATCTTAAATGAGTGATACACATGGGAGGGCTACACATATCACTGCCCATCCCAAATGGGCGATACACATGGGAGGGCTACACATATCACTGCCCATCTTAACGGGCGATACACATGGGAGGGCTACACATATCACTGCCCATCTTAACAGGGCGATACACATGGGAGGGCTACACATATCACTGCCCATCTTAACAGGGCGATACACATGGGAGGGCTACACATATCACTGCCCATCTTAAATGGGTGATGCACATGGGAGGGCTACACATATCACTGCCCATCTTAAATGGCCAATGCACATGGGAGGGCTACACATATCACTGCCCATCTTAAATGGGTGATACACATGGGAGGGCTACACATATCACTGCCCATCCTAAATGGGCGAAACACATGGGAGGGCTACACATATCACTGCCCATCTTAACAGGGCGATACACATGGGAGGGCTACACATATCACTGCCCATCTTAAATGGGCGATACACATGGGAGGGCTACACATATCACTGACCATCTTAAATGGGTGATACACATGGGAGGGCTACACATATCACTGCCCATCTTAAATGGGTGATACACATGGGAGGGCTACACATATCACTGCCCATCTTAAATGGGTGATACACATGGGAGGGCTACACATATCACTGCCCATCTTAAATGGGTGATACACATGGGAGGGCTACACATATCACTACCCATTTTAACAGGGCGATACACATTGGAGGGCTACACATATCACTGCCCATTTTAAATGGGCAAAACACATGGGAGGGCTTCACATATCACTGCCCATCTTAACAGGGTGATACACATGGGAGGGCTACACGTATCACTGTCCATTTTAAATGGGTGATACACATGGGAGGGCTACACATATCACTGCCCATCTTAAATGGGTGATACACATGGGAGGGCTACACATATCACTGCCCATCCAAAATGGGCAAAACACATGGGAGGGCTACACATATCACTGCCCATCTTAACAGGGCGATACACATGGGAGGGCTACACATATCTCTGCCCATCTTAAATGGGCAATGCACATGGGAGGGCTACACATATCACGGCCCATCTTAAATGGGCAATGCGCATGGGAGGGGTACACATATCACGGCCCATCTTAAATGGGCGATGCACATGGGAGGGCTACACATATCACTGCCCATCTTAAATGGGCGATACACATGGGAGGGCTACACATATCACTGCCCATCTTAAATGGGCGATACACATGGGAGGGCTACACACATCACTGCCAATCTTAAATGGGCAATGCACATGGGAGGGCTACACATATCACTGCCCATCTTAAATGGGTGATACACATGGGAGGGCTACACATATCACTGCCCATCTTAACAGGGCGATACACATGGGAGGGCTACACATATCACTGCCCATCTTAAATGGGTGATACACATGGGAGGGCTACACATATCACTGCCCATCTTAAATGAGTGATACACATGGGAGGGCTACACATATCACTGCCCATCTTAAATGGGCAATACACATGGGAGGGATACACATATCACTGCCCACCTTAAATGGGTTATACACATGGGAGGGCTACACACATCACTGCCCATCTTAAATGGGAAATGCACATGGTTGGGCTACACATATCACTGACCATCTTAAATGGGAGGGCTACACATATCACTGCCCATCTTAAATGGGCGATACACATGGGAGGGCTACACATATCACTGCCCATCTTAACAGGGCGATACACATGGGAGGGCTACACATATCACTTCCGATCTTAAATGGGTGATACACATGGGAGAGCTACACATATCACTGCCCATCTTAAATGGGCGATACACATGGGAGGGCTACACATATCACTTCCCATCTTAAATGGGTGATACACGTGGGAGGGCTACACATATCACTTCCCATCTTAAATGGGCAATGCACATGGGAGGGATACACATATCACTGCCCATCTTAAATGGGTGATACACATGGTAGGGCTACACATATCACTGCCCATCTTAACAGGGCGATACACATGGGAGGGCTACACATATCACTGCCCATCTTAAATGGGCAATGCACATGGGAGGGCTGCACATATGACTGCCCATCTTAAATGGGTGATACACATGGGAGGGCTACACATATCACTGCCCATCTTAAATGGGCAATACACATGGGAGGGCTACACATATCACTGCCCATCTTAAATGGGTGATACACATGGCAGGGCTACACATATCACTGTCCATCTTAAATGGGCGATACACATGGGAGGGCTACAAATATCACTGCCCATCTTAAATGGGTGATACACATGGGAGGGCTACACATATCACTGCCCATCTTAACAGGGCGATACACATGGGAGGGCTACACATATCACTGCCCATCTTAAATGGGTGATACACATGGGAGGGCTACACATATCACTGCCCATCTTAAATGGGCAATGCACACGGGGGGGCTACACATATCACTGCCCATCTTAAATGGGTGATACACATGGGAGGGCTACACATATCACTGCCCATCCTAAATGGGCAAAACACATGGGAGGGCTACACATATCACTGCCCATCTTAACAGGGTGATACACATGGGAGGGCTCCACATATCACTGCCCATCTTAAATGGGTGATACACATGGGAGGGCAACACATATCACTGCCCATCTTAAATGGGCAAAACACATGGGAGGGCTACACATATCACTGCCCATCTTAACAGGGCGATACACATGGGAATGCTACACATATCACTGCACATCTTAAATGGGTGATACACATGGGAGGGCTACACATATCACTGCCCATCTTAAATGGGTGATACACATGGGAGTGCTACACATATCACTGCCCATCTTAAATGGGTGATACACATGGGAGGGCTACACATATCACTGCCCATCTTAACAGGGCGATACACATGGGAGGGCTACACATATCACTGCCCATCTTAAATGGGTGATACACATGGGAGGGCTACACATATCACTGCCCATCCTAAATGGGCAAAACACATGCAAGGGCTACACATATCACTGCCCATCTTAACAGGGCGATACACATGGGAGGGCTACACATATCACTGCCCATCTAAAATGGGCGATGCACATGGAGAGCTACACATATCACTGCCCATCTTAACAGGGCGATACACATGGGAGAGCTACACATATCACTGCCCATCTTAACAGGGCGATACACATGGGAGAGCTACACATATCACTGCCCATCTTAACAGGGCGATACACATGGGAGGGCTATACATATCACTGCCCATCTTAAATGGGTGATACACATGGGAGAGCTACACATATCACTGCCCATCTTAAATGGGTGATACACATGGGAGAGCTACACATATCACTGCCCATCTTAACAGGGCGATACACATGGGAGGGCTTTACATATCACTGCCCATCTTAACAGGGCGATACACATGGGAGAGCTACATATCACTGCCCATCTTAACAGGGCGATACACATGGGAGAGCTACACATATCACTGCCCATCTTAACAGGGCGATACACATGGGAGAGCTACACATATCACTGCCCATCTTAACAGGGCGATACACATGGGAGGGCTACACATATCACTGCCCATCTTAAATGGGTGATACACATGGGAGAGCTACACATATCACTGCCCATCTTAAATGGGTGATACACATGAGAGGGCTACACATATCACTGCCCATCTTAAATGGGTGATACACATGAGAGGGTTACACACATCACTGCCCATCTTAAATGGGCAACAGACATGGGAGGGTTACACACATCACTGCCCATCTTAAATAGGTGATACACATGGGAGAGCTACACATATCACTGCCGATCTTAAATGGGCAACGCACATGGGAGGGCTACACATATCACTGCCCATCTTAAATGGGTGATACACATGGGAGAGCTACACATACCACTGCCCATCTTAAATGGGTGATACACATGAAAGGGTTACACACATCACTGTCCATCTTAAATGGGCAACATACATGGGAGGGTTACACACATCACTGCCCATCTTAAATGGGTGATACACATGGGAGGGCTACACACATCACTGCCCATCTTAAATGGGAGATACACATGGGAGGGCTACACACATCACTGCCCATCTTAAATGGGTGATACACATGAAAGGGTTACACACATCACTGCCCATCTTAAATGGGCAACATACATGGGAGGGTTACACACATAACTGCCCATCTTAAATGGGCAATACAGATGGGAGGGCTACACATATCACTGCCCACCTTAAATGGGCGATACACATGGGAGGGCTACACATATCACTGCGCATCTTAAATGGGTGATACACATGGGAGGGCTACACATATCACTGCCCATCGAAAAAGGGCAAAACACATGGGAGGGCTACACATATCACTGCCCATCTTAACAGGGCGTTACACATGGGAGGGCTACACATATCTCTGCCCATCTTAAATGGGCAATGCACATGGGAGGGCTACACATATCACGGCCCATCTTAAATTGGCAATACACATGGGAGGGGTACACATATCACTGCCCATCTTAAATGGGCAATGCGCATGGGAGGGCTACACATATCACTGCCCATCTTAAATGGGCAATGCGCATGGGAGGGCTACACATATCACTGCCCATCTTAAATGGGCGATGCACATGGAAGGGCTACACATATCACTGCCCATCTTAAATGGGCGATACACATGGGAGGGCTACACCTATCACTGCCCATCTTAAATGGGCGATACACATGGGAGGGCTACACATATCACAGCCCATCTTAAATTGGCGATACACATGGGAGGGCTACACACATCACTGCCCATCTTAAATGGGAAATGCACATGGGAGTGCTACACATATCACTGACCATCTTAAATGGGAGGGCTACACATATCACTGCCCATCTTAAATGGGCGATACACATGGGAGGGCTACACATATCACTGCCCATTTTAACAGGGCGATACACATGGGAGGGCTACACATATCACTTCCGATCTTAAATGGGTGATACACATGGGAGAGCTACACATATCACTGCCCATCTTAAATGGGTGATGCACATTGGAGGGCTACACATATCACTGCCCATCTTAAATGGGTGATGCACATGGGAGGGCTACACATATCACTTCCCATCTTAAATGGGTGATACACATGGGAGGGCTACACATATCACTGCCCATCTTAAATGGGTGATGCACATGGGAGGGCTACACATATCACTTCCCATCTTAAATGGGTGATACACATGGGAGGGCTACACATATCACTTCCCATCTTAAATGGGCAATGCACATGGGAGGGCTGCACATATGACTGCCCATCTTAAATGGGTGATACACATGGGAGGGTACACATATCACTGCCCATCTTAAATGGGTGATACACATGGGAGGGCTACACATATCACTGCCCATCTTAAATGGGCGATACACATGGGAGGGCTACAAATATCACTGCCCATCTTAAATGGGTGATACACATGGGAGGGCTACACATATCACTGCCCATCTTAACAGGGCGATACACATGGGAGGGCTACACATATCACTGCCCATCTTAAATGGGTGATACACATGGGAGGGCTACACATATCACTGCCCATCTTAAATGGGCAATGCACATGGTAGGGCTACACATATCACTGCCCATCTTAAATGGGTGATACACATGGGAGGGCTACACATATCAGTGCCCATCTTAAATAGGCAAAACACATGGGAGGGCTACACATATCACTGCCCATCTTAACAGGGCGATACACATGGGAATGCTACACATATCACTGCCCATCCTAAATGGGCAAAACACATGCAAGGGCTACACATATCACTGCCCATCTTAACAGGGCGATACACATGGGAGGGCTACACATATCACTGCCCATCTAAAATGGGCGATACACATGGAGAGCTACACATATCACTGCCCATCTTAACAGGGCGATACACATGGGAGAGCTACACATATCACTGCCCATCTTAACAGGGCGATACCCATGGGAGAGCTACACATATCACTGCCCATCTTAACAGGGCGATACACATGGGAGGGCTATACATATCACTGCCCATCTTAAATGGGTGATACACATGGGAGAGCTACACATATCACTGCCCATCTTAAATGGGTGATACACATGGGAGAGCTACACATATCACTGCCCATCTTAACAGGGCGATACACATGGGAGGGCTTTAAATATCACTGCCCATCTTAACAGGGCGATACACATGGGAGAGCTACATATCACTGCCCATCTTAACAGGGCGATACACATGGGAGAGCTACACATATCACTGCCCATCTTAACAGGGCGATACACATGGGAGAGCTACACATATCACTGCCCATCTTAACAGGGCGATACACATGGGAGGGCTACACATATCACTGCCCATCTTAAATGGGTGATACACATGGGAGAGCTACACATATCACTGCCCATCTTAAATGGGTGATACACATGAGAGGGCTACACATATCACTGCCCATCTTAAATGGGTGATACACATGGGAGGGCTACACATATCACTGCCCATCCTAAATGGGCAAAACACATGCGAGGGCTACACATATCACTGCCCATCTTAACAGGGTGATACACATGATAGGGTTACACACATCACTGCCCATCTTAAATGGGTGATACACATGGGAGGGCTACACATATCACTGCCCATCTTAAATGGGCAATGCACATGGTAGGGCTACACATATCACTGCCCATCTTAAATGGGTGATACACATGGGAGGGCTACACATATCAGTGCCCATCTTAAATAGGCAAAACACATGGGAGGGCTACACATATCACTGCCCATCTTAACAGGGCGATACACATGGGAATGCTACACATATCACTGCCCATCCTAAATGGGCAAAACACATGCAAGGGCTACACATATCACTGCCCATCTTAACAGGGCGATACACATGGGAGGGCTACACATATCACTGCCCATCTAAAATGGGCGATACACATGGAGAGCTACACATATCACTGCCCATCTTAACAGGGCGATACACATGGGAGAGCTACACATATCACTGCCCATCTTAACAGGGCGATACCCATGGGAGAGCTACACATATCACTGCCCATCTTAACAGGGCGATACACATGGGAGGGCTATACATATCACTGCCCATCTTAAATGGGTGATACACATGGGAGAGCTACACATATCACTGCCCATCTTAAATGGGTGATACACATGGGAGAGCTACACATATCACTGCCCATCTTAACAGGGCGATACACATGGGAGGGCTTTAAATATCACTGCCCATCTTAACAGGGCGATACACATGGGAGAGCTACATATCACTGCCCATCTTAACAGGGCGATACACATGGGAGAGCTACACATATCACTGCCCATCTTAACAGGGCGATACACATGGGAGAGCTACACATATCACTGCCCATCTTAACAGGGCGATACACATGGGAGGGCTACACATATCACTGCCCATCTTAAATGGGTGATACACATGGGAGAGCTACACATATCACTGCCCATCTTAAATGGGTGATACACATGAGAGGGCTACACATATCACTGCCCATCTTAAATGGGTGATACACATGGGAGGGCTACACATATCACTGCCCATCCTAAATGGGCAAAACACATGCGAGGGCTACACATATCACTGCCCATCTTAACAGGGTGATACACATGATAGGGTTACACACATCACTGCCCATCTTAAATGGGTGATACACATGGGAGGGCTACACATATCACTGCCCATCTTAACAGGGCAATACACATGGGAGGGCTACACATATCACTGCCCATCTTAAATGGGTGATACACATGGGAGGGCTACACATATCACTGCCCATCCTAAATGGGCAAAACACATGCGAGGGCTACACATATCACTGCCCATCTTAACAGGGTGATACACATGGGAGGGCTACACATATCACTGCCCATCTTAAATGGGCGATGCACATGGAGAGCTACACATATCACTGCCCATCTTAACAGGGCGATACACATGGAAGAGCTACACATATCACTGCCCATCTTAAATGGGTGATACACATGGGAGAGCTACACATATCACTGCCCATCTTAACAGGGCGATACACATGGGAGGGCTATACATATCACTGCCCATCTTAAATGGGTGATACACATGGAAGAGCTACACATATCACTGCCCATCTTAAATGGGTGATACACATGGGAGAGCTACACATATCACTGCCCATCTTAACAGGGCGATACACATGGGAGGGCTTTACATATCACTGCCCATCTTAACAGGGCGATACACATGGGAGAGCTACATATCACTGCCCATCTTAACAGGGCGATACACATGGGAGAGCTACACATATCACTGCCCATCTTAACAGGGCGATACACATGGGAGAGCTACACATATCACTGCCCATCTTAACAGGGCGATACACATGGGAGGGCTACACATATCACTGCCCATCTTAAATGGGTGATACACATGGGAGAGCTACACATATCACTGCCCATCTTAAATGGGTGATACACATGAGAGGGCTACACATATCACTGCCCATCTTAAATGGGTGATACACATGAGAGGGTTACACACATCACTGCCCATCTTAAATGGGCAACAGACATGGGAGGGTTACACACATCACTGCCCATCTTAAATGGGTGATACACATGGGAGAGCTACACATATCACTGCCGATCTTAAATGGGCAACGCACATGGGAGGGCTACACATATCACTGCCCATCTTAAATGGGTGATACACATGGGAGAGCTACACATATCACTGCCCATCTTAAATGGGTGATACACATGAAAGGGTTACACACATCACTGTCCATCTTAAATGGGCAACATACATGGGAGGGTTACACACATCACTGCCCATCTTAAATGGGTGATACACATGGGAGGGCTACACACATCACTGCCCATCTTAAATGGGTGATACACATGGGAGGGCTACACACATCACTGCCCATCTTAAATGGGTGATACACATGAAAGGGTTACACACATCACTGCCCATCTTAAATGGGCAACATACATGGGAGGGTTACACACATAACTGCCCATCTTAAATGGGCAATACACATGGGAGGGCTACACATATCACTGCCCACCTTAAATGGGCGATACACATGGGAGGGCTACACATATCACTGCCCATCTTAAATGGGTGATACACATGGGAGGGCTACACATATCACTGCCCATCCAAAATGGGCAAAACACATGGGAGGGCTACACATATCACTGCCCATCTTAACAGGGCGATACACATGGGAGGGCTACACATATATCTGCCCATCTTAAATGGGCAATGCACATGGGAGGGCTACACATATCACGGCCCATCTTAAATTGGCAATACACATGGGAGGGGTACACATATCACTGCCCATCTTAAATGGGCAATGCGCATGGGAGGGCTACACATATCACTGCCCATCTTAAATGGGCAATGCGCTTGGGAGGGCTACACATATCACTGCCCATCTTAAATGGGCGATGCACATGGGAGGGCTACACATATCACTGCCCATCTTAAATGGGCGATACACATGGGAGGGCTACACCTATCACTGCCCATCTTAAATGGGCGATACACATGGGAGGGCTACACATATCACAGCCCATCTTAAATTGGCGATACACATGGGAGGGCTACACACATCACTGCCCATCTTAAATGGGAAATGCACATGGGAGTGCTACACATATCACTGACCATCTTAAATGGGAGGGCTACACATATCACTGCCCATCTTAAATGGGCGATACACATGGGAGGGCTACACATATCACTGCCCATTTTAACAGGGCGATACACATGGGAGGGCTACACATATCACTTCCGATCTTAAATGGGTGATACACATGGGAGAGCTACACATATCACTGCCCATCTTAAATGGGTGATGCACATTGGAGGGCTACACATATCACTGCCCATCTTAAATGGGTGATGCACATGGGAGGGCTACACATATCACTTCCCATCTTAAATGGGTGATACACATGGGAGGGCTACACATATCACTTCCCATCTTAAATGGGCAATGCACATGGGAGGGCTACACATATCACTGCCCATCTTAAATGGGTGATACACATGGTAGGGCTACACATATCACTGCCCATCTTAACAGGGCGATACACATGGGAGGGCTACACATATCACTGCCCATCTTAAATGGGCAATGCACATGGGAGGGCTGCACATATGACTGCCCATCTTAAATGGGTGATACACATGGGAGGGTACACATATCACTGCCCATCTTAAATGGGTGATACACATGGGAGGGCTACACATATCACTGCCCATCTTAAATGGGCGATACACATGGGAGGGCTACAAATATCACTGCCCATCTTAAATGGGTGATACACATGGGAGGGCTACACATATCACTGCCCATCTTAACAGGGCGATACACATGGGAGGGCTACACATATCACTGCCCATCTTAAATGGGTGATACACATGGGAGGGCTACACATATCACTGCCCATCTTAAATGGGCAATGCACATGGTAGGGCTACACATATCACTGCCCATCTTAAATGGGTGATACACATGGGAGGGCTACACATATCACTGCCCATCCTAAATGGGCAAAACACATGGGAGAGCTACACATATCACTGCCCATCTTAACAGGGTGATACATGTTAGGAAAGATTTCGTTATTGTAGGGAACTTTCCTTCCATGTGGCAACCCCTAAACTTTTTGCTATTGTTTTCAACCTGTTTTCTTGACTTTGCCAGAGAAGTGCAGCCTTCTGCTGTACTCCTCTGGGCTTTCGCTCCTTTCTTACGGGGAAACTGACATGCCCTTAAGACAGTCAGTACCGGGGAACGCTGTTTCCCGTAGTTTCTTTTATCGTGTCGCCATTTTAGTGCAACACGACACAAGAGGGCACTGTAAGCTAAGTTACAGCTCTCTTGGGTCTCTAGCCTTCTACAGACCCTAGACACTCTTGTAGGATGGTTTTTGGATCGGTGCAAGTCATTCAGGGACTGGGCTGGTGGCAGCGATCATTTGGTTTATTTTGAGCTCCTTTTGCCGTTCTGAGCACCTTTTTGCCGCGAACACAAAAGGGTGGCCCGGCTACCCAAAATGGCCGGACCACGAGGCTCCTTTGTCTCGTCCACTGTCCGTCTTGCTCCCTTTACCTTCCCCCGGGTCAGGCGACCCGGGGCCTTCCTTATTTGGGCATGTAGTTTCCCGCGAAACACGGTTGCTTTCGCGGGCTTCTACATGTCGTTTGAGTGCCCCCAGGATGTGGGCTGGGCTGTCTGGTCCCAATACACATCCTGGGTGCCAGAGAGTCTAGGGTGGTGTGAATGCCTGGGACCACTGTGGTCCGTGATTGGTCCACGTATGGTATGTGTGTTGATGAGCGGATCTCCCATTGGCTCCCCTCCGTTTTGGCGCGAAGGGAACCATGGATAAGAGGGAGCTGGAAACACCACTGCCATGTCGATCTCCTGAGTTCTTACGAACCCAGGGATACAGGAGCCAAGTATCCTGCGAACACGAGGCTGGACCGAGGAATCGCTGGTGACCCCCTGAAGAACTTCTGCTCCTCATTGCTGTCGTCCGGTGAAGCCCTTTCCACCTAAGATCGAACAAGAAGGCCTGTACTGGCGCTTCGACCTATTGGAATAGCAGGACCAGCTATTCCCGGCACCTTCATCAACTCCTGCTGTAAGCCTTCGGAAGTGTCTCTGGGCCATCCAGTTGACTGACCAGCTTACTAAGGAGGCCTGCTCTGTAATCGCCGACAGGTTGGGTGGTATTCTGAGTCCGGGGCACGCTCACACGCTTCGTTTGCTTAGCAACCCTAAGCTAGAGGTGAGCAGTGCTCGTTTGGCTTGAATACACCCGGCCGTTCCGTTGCCCTGCTGTGGCGACAAAACTGTGCTTGTTTCTTCGATCGGGACGTCTTTTTACTCTGCACGACGACGAGACGTTCCCTGCTCTTCAGAACCTGCCAGAAGCTGCATCTATCGAGGAGAAGCTCGGGCCTGCTTGCTTCGGGGACCGGTGAGTAGATTAGCTAGGATCTGGTCGCCCTCCTGCAGTGCCCTTTGCTTTTCCCCGCTGTGAATACAGCACCCCTTGTCCGTACTCGCGCCCTGCTTCTGCCTCACAGTGGAGGCTGCGCTAGAGTCGCGGACCGTGTTCTCCTTCATTAGAGCTCCCTACAGAGCTGTTCAACGTCCTCCGAAGAGCTTCACCTTCTGCCCATTGGCACCGGCGTGTGCAGGTACTTTTGAGCGCTAGGCTCCACTCTTCGTAGGGATTGGACTACCATCCAGTTAGGGGCCTCAGAAGGCGGACATATCACTCGCATTGGTTCGCACTGCCTGTTTTCCTTCCCCTGCAGGTGGATAACATATTTCGTGCTGCTAATGCTGTGAAACTGTGTATTCTGTATATATATTGGGTGGATAGTGTATGTGTTGGTTTAATATCGTTGTATATTGCTGCTTTTACTGTGGTTATTAGTTTCAAGGCCTTATAATAAATGTGTATCTATTTTTGATATAAACAACTGTTTGGAGTAGTTTGTAAGCGCTCTTGCTTTGTGTGCTCATTGCGAGCTTTCAGTCACCCTCACCCCTCTTGAGACCTAGTCTTGACCGCCGCGATCGCTACCTTGATTGGTCTGGCTTGTCCAGAGGTTACCCTGTTCCAAGTAATTAGGTTGGCCTTCTGAACTTCTGCGCCACCAGGACAGAGTTCAGAAATCCGTCTTAACAAATTGGTGTACAGCGGTGGGATACGACTGAAGGTATCCAGTGTTGCGCACGAGCTAAGGCGTTTTCAGGTTATTCCAACCAGGACACGCAGTAAAGTATTGAATATAACGTTAAAAAGGCCATAGTCCTATCGACACTATGGAAACGAATACTTTATTAACCTTAAATGCTTCGAAATCTGAAACATTGAAGAAGATGTGTGCGGAGAGAGGGGTTTCCTCTCAAGGCACTAAATTGGAAATGATCCAGAGAATCGTGGCGTGGCAAGAAGCGCAGCTTGACGCTATAACTTCCGAGGACAGTGCAGAAGGTGGTGGGGCTGCTCTCACTGGCAGAACCGACGGTTCTGCCGCTGCACTGATCCATCACGACCACGAGGACAGGGAGGATGTAATGTCTAACGTTTCCTCTGCCAGTATTGATGGGGAGGCTATGCTTGAATTCAAGAAGCAAGAGCTGCGGTTTAGGCAGCAGGAGCTTGAATTCAGCATAGCCAAACTGAAAATCGACCAGGCAGAAAAACAAAAAGACAGGGATCACCAGTTGGAACTGGCCAAGCTTCAGTTCGCAAATGGGTCCAAGGGTCCTGGACATGGTTCTGGGGCTTCCTCTCATCCACGGTTTCCAAAAGATCTGCTCAGTGTGTATGAGGAACGAAATGACATTATGGACTGGTTAAATGCGTTTGAGTATGCATGCGAGGTTCAAGAGGTTGATAATGCGGATAAGATTGCATGGTTACTCAGCAGACTGCCCCATTCTGGTTGCAGTGCCATTATGGAAATGTCGAAGGCTGAGCGCGCTGATTTTGCAATGTTGAAGCAGACTCTCATTTTAAAGTTTGGGAAGACTCCGACCCAATATTTGAAAAGGTTTAGAGAGTATAAGAAAAAGGAAGGTGGTACTTGGGTGTCGTATGTAGCTGAGTCCCTGAAAAACTTAACTGGCTGGGTTGAAGGTTATAAGGTTTCTACCTTCGAAGGCATGATCAATCTGGTCATGCTGGAACACATTTTTGCTTCTTCTTCCCCGGAGCTTAAGCAGCATTTGGCCGATTCGAAGGAGATAGATCCTAAGAAGCTGGCCATTGCAGCAGACTTATGGGTGTCACATCGAGTGTCCCATAAGGACAAAACTCATCCTGGTAAGCAGGAGGAAGGGAAAAAGTCCAAAGATGTGGAGGGTGGGGAATCTGCTAAATCTTCTTCCCATAAGGGCCACAAAAAGAAAAATAAGGGTAAGCCATACGAGAACTCACAGGGTAGTGGAGGTTCGCCTCCGAAACAGAACTCTGGTTATAATAAGCCTCCCTACGTAAACAGACCCAATGGGGCTTGTTTTTCTTGTGGAGCAACTGACCATGTGAAGGGGGATCCCCGTTGTAAGGTTAGACCTTTGGGGGTCCACTCCGCTAATCTGGCCTTCTCCTCCTACGAGGAAGAAGAGATTACAGGAGCATCCTTCTCCTCAGACTCATTTCCCAGCGGAATAGAGGCTGAGGTAGTTTTAGTGTCCCTGGGTTCCTGGGAGCCTAAAGTCGCAGAGGCGTATGCTAGGATTCCGGATAATACCAAGCACTACTTTAAAGACAGTGTGCTGATCAATGGAGTGGATACTCCAGCTCTTAGGGATAGTGGGTGCAGTCGAACTGTAGTGGATTCTACCTTGGTAGACTCAGAGGAAGTTGCCAGAGCTCCTCTGATGCCCACTAAGTTGGCTGACGGCCCCCTCCGTATGTTTCCCGTGATCCCTGTTAATCTAACTTTAAATGGTACAGCAGTTAGGATTCCAGTGAGCATTCAGAGAAACGTCCCGGGAAAGGTCTTGTTGGGCAATGATCTCAGAGCTCTAGGGCTCGTAGGAGACACTGCCGAAAGACCCTACACACGGTCTCAAGCACGGGCAGCATTGGCCAAGTCCAATACGCCGCCCCAGCCGAAGGGGAAACCCAAGGCGAAAGGAGTCAACAAGTCCCGACGGGGGAAAGAGAATATTCCCCCGAGCTCGCCTACCACTGCGGTGGAGGGAGTTGGTCAATCGCCCGAGCCTGACGAGGAGGTGGCGATGCCTGAAGTGTTCGACCCCAACGACCATCCTGAACTAAAAGACTTGTTAGTTGAAGGAGGTCCTGATAGGGACGACTTCAGTAAGGGCCAACGTGAGTGCCCATCTCTGGAAGGCCTAAGGAGACAGGCCTGCTCCCAGCTTGAGGGTGAACCTCCTGGGAAGCATCGGATTTATTGGGAAGGTGGACTCCTGTATAGTGAGCCCACAGAGTCTACAGAAGGAGACCATAGGAGGTTGGTGGTTCCCCTTGCTGTTAGACCCTTCCTCCTGCAGTTGGCGCATGAAGTTCCCCTTGCTGGTCACCTTGGAATGAAGAGGACCAAGCAAAGGTTATCTATGCACTTCTACTGGCCCAAGATGGGGGTGCAAGTAGAAAGTCACTGCAGGAGTTGTGCCTCCTGCCAATTGTCTGGTAAGGTTGGCGCGACAATCCAAGCTCCGTTGGTACCGCTCCCAGTTGTGGGGGTACCATTTGAAAGGGTAGGGATCGACATCGTTGGTCCCCTTGACCCGCAAACATCCTCGGGCAATAGGTTTATCCTGGTGCTGGTCGACCATGCAACCAGGTATCCTGAGGCCATCCCATTAAAAACTGTAACTGCCAAGTCAGTTGCAAAAGCTTTACTCGGCATATTTACTAGGGTTGGCTTCCCTAAAGAAGTTGTGTCAGATCGTGGCAGCAACTTTATGTCGAAGTACATGCAGGCTATGTGGAAAGAATGTGGGGTCACCTACAAGTTCTCTTCTGCATACCACCCCCAGACCAATGGTCTGGTGGAACGCTTCAACAGAACGTTAAAAAGCATGATTGGGGCTCTGGAGGAGCCCCAGAGGAGGAAATGGGACCTTCTCTTACCATGCTTGTTGTTTGCCTACAGAGAGGTACCACAGGAGGGTGTTGGCTTCAGCCCCTTCGAACTTCTGTTCGGTCATCCCGTACGGGGACCCTTAGCCATCGTCAAAGAGGGATGGGAGATGCCCACTCCCCCTGTTACTACCAATGTAGTTGACTATGTGCTAGGGCTCAGAAAACGGATGGTACTCCTGATGGGCTTGGCTAGTGAAAAGTTGAAGGCAGGACAAGCGCTGGTGAAACATTGGTACGACCAGAAAGCTTCCTTAATTCACTTTACCCCTGGTCAGCAAGTCCTGATCATGAACCCTATAAGGCCTCGCGCTTTACAGGACAAATGGTCAGGCCCTTACACAGTGGTGGAGCCCCTGGGTGAGGTGAACTATTTAGTGGACCTTGGAAGGCCTGGACAGGCTCCAAAAGTGTTCCACGTAAATAGGCTGAAGGCTTTCGTCCCAAGAGTCGAAATCGCAGCACTGCTACTGGCGTCAGACGTTGAGGAAGAGGAGTCAGAACCTCTTCCCGACCTGTTCCAAAGCGGTCCTTCAGATAGCTCCGTTGAGGGTGTCCGAGTGGCCCCTCACCTGACTTCTGATCAGCAGGCTGAGGTGAAAAGTTTGCTTAGGCAGTTTTCCCCCCTGTTTTCACAGTCGCCTGGTTTGACACCTTGGTGCAAACATAACATTGACACAGGAGACAGTGTACCTACCAAAAGTAGGGGATACAGGATGTCGGATAAAGTACGGTCTTATATTAAGACCGAGGTCAACAAGATGTTAGACCTTGGGGTGATTGAACCCTCTAGTAGTCCTTGGTCCAGTCCTGTGGTGTTGGTTCCAAAAGCAGGCACTTCTGAATTGAGGTTCTGCGTGGATTACAGGGCTCTGAATGCTGTCACCAAGACAGACGCTCACCCCTTGCCTCGAACTGACGAGCTGGTGGATACCTTGGGTGCCTCCAAGTACCTCAGCACGTTTGACCTGACTGCGGGCTATTGGCAAATAGCTTTAGCAGAACATGCCAAGGAGAAGACAGCATTTTCAACTCCCGACGGGCTTTACCAATTCCGGGTAATGCCGTTCGGATTGAAGAATGCACCTGCCACTTTCCAGAGGCTTGTGAATCATGTGTTGAATGGGTTGGACGAATTCTGTCTTGCATATCTGGACGATATAGCAGTTTTCAGTGCCACCTGGGAAGACCATGTGAAACACCTCGGGATTGTGCTCCAGGCTCTTCAGAAAGCCCACTTGACCATCAAGGCGAGTAAATGCCAGATTGGACAAGGCTCAGTGGTTTACCTTGGGCATGAAGTAGGTGGAGGAAGGATACAGCCTCTCCCCAGTAAAGTACAAGCAGTACAAGACTGGCCTACCCCCACTACACAAACCCAAGTGAGAGCCTTCTTAGGACTCACGGGTTATTACCGCAATTTTGTGGCAGACTATGGCACCATAGCTGCTCCTCTGACTGCCCTCACAACTCCGAAGAAACCCAAGAAGGTAACTTGGACTGACGAGTGTGAGAAGGCCTTCAATGGCTTGAAAGACTCCTTGTGCCAGGCCCCTGTGCTCAGGGCCCCTGATTATCAAAGACCTTTTATCGTGCAGACGGATGCCTCTGACACTGGGATAGGAGCTGTACTATCGCAAGTAGATGAGAAGGGTAAGGAACACCCTATCGGTTTTATTAGTCGCCAGCTTAAGGACAGAGAGCTCAGATGGTCCACGGTAGAGAAAGAATGTTTCTCTGTTGTGTGGGCCCTAAGGAAGCTGCGGCCCTACCTCTATGGGACCCACTTCACTGTGCAGACTGACCATAAGCCGTTAAAGTGGCTAATGAACATGAAGGGGGAGAATCCAAAGTTGCTTAGGTGGTCCATAAGTCTACAAGGCTTCGACTTCACTATTGAGCATAGGCCAGGTGTCCAACATAGCAATGCTGATGGGTTGTCCAGAATGTTTTACCGACCTGAACAAGAGACTCATCCAGGGGTGGATTAGTTCCCCCTGTCCATAGTCTGGGAGGGGCGAGTGTTAGGAAAGATTTCGTTATTGTAGGGAACTTTCCTTCCATGTGGCAACCCCTAAACTTTTTGCTATTGTTTTCAACCTGTTTTCTTGACTTTGCCAGAGAAGTGCAGCCTTCTGCTGTACTCCTCTGGGCTTTCGCTCCTTTCTTACGGGGAAACTGACATGCCCTTAAGACAGTCAGTACCGGGGAACGCTGTTTCCCGTAGTTTCTTTTATCGTGTCGCCATTTTAGTGCAACACGACACAAGAGGGCACTGTAAGCTAAGTTACAGCTCTCTTGGGTCTCTAGCCTTCTACAGACCCTAGACACTCTTGTAGGATGGTTTTTGGATCGGTGCAAGTCATTCAGGGACTGGGCTGGTGGCAGCGATCATTTGGTTTATTTTGAGCTCCTTTTGCCGTTCTGAGCACCTTTTTGCCGCGAACACAAAAGGGTGGCCCGGCTACCCAAAATGGCCGGACCACGAGGCTCCTTTGTCTCGTCCACTGTCCGTCTTGCTCCCTTTACCTTCCCCCGGGTCAGGCGACCCGGGGCCTTCCTTATTTGGGCATGTAGTTTCCCGCGAAACACGGTTGCTTTCGCGGGCTTCTACATGTCGTTTGAGTGCCCCCAGGATGTGGGCTGGGCTGTCTGGTCCCAATACACATCCTGGGTGCCAGAGAGTCTAGGGTGGTGTGAATGCCTGGGACCACTGTGGTCCGTGATTGGTCCACGTATGGTATGTGTGTTGATGAGCGGATCTCCCATTGGCTCCCCTCCGTTTTGGCGCGAAGGGAACCATGGATAAGAGGGAGCTGGAAACACCACTGCCATGTCGATCTCCTGAGTTCTTACGAACCCAGGGATACAGGAGCCAAGTATCCTGCGAACACGAGGCTGGACCGAGGAATCGCTGGTGACCCCCTGAAGAACTTCTGCTCCTCATTGCTGTCGTCCGGTGAAGCCCTTTCCACCTAAGATCGAACAAGAAGGCCTGTACTGGCGCTTCGACCTATTGGAATAGCAGGACCAGCTATTCCCGGCACCTTCATCAACTCCTGCTGTAAGCCTTCGGAAGTGTCTCTGGGCCATCCAGTTGACTGACCAGCTTACTAAGGAGGCCTGCTCTGTAATCGCCGACAGGTTGGGTGGTATTCTGAGTCCGGGGCACGCTCACACGCTTCGTTTGCTTAGCAACCCTAAGCTAGAGGTGAGCAGTGCTCGTTTGGCTTGAATACACCCGGCCGTTCCGTTGCCCTGCTGTGGCGACAAAACTGTGCTTGTTTCTTCGATCGGGACGTCTTTTTACTCTGCACGACGACGAGACGTTCCCTGCTCTTCAGAACCTGCCAGAAGCTGCATCTATCGAGGAGAAGCTCGGGCCTGCTTGCTTCGGGGACCGGTGAGTAGATTAGCTAGGATCTGGTCGCCCTCCTGCAGTGCCCTTTGCTTTTCCCCGCTGTGAATACAGCACCCCTTGTCCGTACTCGCGCCCTGCTTCTGCCTCACAGTGGAGGCTGCGCTAGAGTCGCGGACCGTGTTCTCCTTCATTAGAGCTCCCTACAGAGCTGTTCAACGTCCTCCGAAGAGCTTCACCTTCTGCCCATTGGCACCGGCGTGTGCAGGTACTTTTGAGCGCTAGGCTCCACTCTTCGTAGGGATTGGACTACCATCCAGTTAGGGGCCTCAGAAGGCGGACATATCACTCGCATTGGTTCGCACTGCCTGTTTTCCTTCCCCTGCAGGTGGATAACATATTTCGTGCTGCTAATGCTGTGAAACTGTGTATTCTGTATATATATTGGGTGGATAGTGTATGTGTTGGTTTAATATCGTTGTATATTGCTGCTTTTACTGTGGTTATTAGTTTCAAGGCCTTATAATAAATGTGTATCTATTTTTGATATAAACAACTGTTTGGAGTAGTTTGTAAGCGCTCTTGCTTTGTGTGCTCATTGCGAGCTTTCAGTCACCCTCACCCCTCTTGAGACCTAGTCTTGACCGCCGCGATCGCTACCTTGATTGGTCTGGCTTGTCCAGAGGTTACCCTGTTCCAAGTAATTAGGTTGGCCTTCTGAACTTCTGCGCCACCAGGACAGAGTTCAGAAATCCGTCTTAACAATACACATATCACTGCCCATCTTAAATGGGTGATACACATGGGAGGGCTACACATATCAGTGCCCATCTTAAATGGGCAAAACACATGGGAGGGCTACACATATCACTGCCCATCTTAACAGGGCGATACACATGGGAATGCTACACATATCACTGCCCATCTTAAATGGGTGATACACATGGGAGGGCTACACATATCACTGCCCATCTTAAATGGGCAAAACACATGGGAGGGCTACACATATCACTGCCCATCTTAACAGGGCGATACACATGGGAATGCTACACATATCACTGCCCATCTTAAATGGGTGATACACATGTGAGGGCTACACATATCACTGCCCATCTTAACAGGGCGATACACATGGGAGGGCTACACATATCACTGCCCATCTTAAATGAGTGATACACATGGGGGGCTACACATATCACTGCCCATCTTAACAGGGCGATACACATGGGAGGGCTACACATATCACTGCCCATCTTAAATGGGTGATACACATGGGAGGGCTACACATATCACTGCCCATCCTAAGTGGGCAAAACACATGGGAGGGCTACATATATCACTGCCCATCTTAACAGGGCGATACACATGGGAGGGCTACACATATCACTGCCCATCTTAAATGGGCGATACACATGGAGAGCTACACATATCACTGCCCATCTTAACAGGGCGATACACATGGGAGAGCTACACATATCACTGCCCATCTTAACAGGGCGATACACATGGGAGAGCTACACATATCACTGCCCATCTTAACAGGGCGATACACATGGGAGGGCTATACATATCACAGCCCATCTTAAATGGGCGATACACATGGGAGAGCTACACATATCACTGCCCATCTTAAATGGGTGATACACATGGGAGAGCTACACATATCACTGCCCATTTTAACAGGGCGATACACATGGGAGAGCTACACATATCACTGCCCATCTTAACAGGGCGATACACATGGGAGAGCTACACATATCACTGCCCATCTTAACAGGGCGATACACATGGGAGGGCTACACATATCACTGCCCATCTTAAATGGGCGATACACATGGGAGAGCTACACATATCACTGCCCATCTTAAATGGGCGATACATATGAGAGGGCTACACATATCACTGCCCATCTTAAATGGGTGATACACATGAGAGGGTTACACACATCACTGCCCATCTTAAATGGGCAACATACATGGGAGGGTTACACACATCACTGCCCATCTTAAATGGGTGATACACATGGTAGGGCTACACATATCACTGCCCATCTTAACAGGGCGATACACATGGGAGGGCTACACATATCACTGCCCATCTTAAATGGGCAATGCACATGGGAGGGCTACACATATCACTGCCCATCTTAAATGGGTGATACACATGGTAGGGCTACACATATCACTGCCCATCTTAACAGGGCGATACACATGGGAGGGCTACACATATCACTGCCCATCTTAAATGGGCAATGCACATGGGAGGGCTGCACATATGACTGCCCATCTTAAATGGGTGATACACATGGGAGGGTACACATATCACTGCCCATCTTAAATGGGTGATACACATGGGAGGGCTACACATATCACTGCCCATCTTAAATGGGCGATACACATGGGAGGGCTACAAATATCACTGCCCATCTTAAATGGGTGATACACATGGGAGGGCTACACATATCACTGCCCATCTTAACAGGGCGATACACATGGGAGAGCTACACATATCACTGTCCATCTTAACAGGGCGATACACATGGGAGAGCTACACATATCACTGCCCATCTTAACAGGGCGATACACATGGGAGGGCTACACATATCACTGCCCATCTTAAATGGGTGATACACATGGGAGGGCTACACATATCACTGCCCATCTTAAATGGGCAATGCACATGGTAGGGCTACACATATCACTGCCCATCTTAAATGGGTGATACACATGGGAGGGCTACACATATCAGTGCCCATCTTAAATAGGCAAAACACATGGGAGGGCTACACATATCACTGCCCATCTTAACAGGGCGATACACATGGGAATGCTACACATATCACTGCCCATCCTAAATGGGCAAAACACATGCAAGGGCTACACATATCACTGCCCATCTTAACAGGGCGATACACATGGGAGGGCTACACATATCACTGCCCATCTAAAATGGGCGATACACATGGAGAGCTACACATATCACTGCCCATCTTAACAGGGCGATACACATGGGAGAGCTACACATATCACTGCCCATCTTAACAGGGCGATACCCATGGGAGAGCTACACATATCACTGCCCATCTTAACAGGGCGATACACATGGGAGGGCTATACATATCACTGCCCATCTTAAATGGGTGATACACATGGGAGAGCTACACATATCACTGCCCATCTTAAATGGGTGATACACATGGGAGAGCTACACATATCACTGCCCATCTTAACAGGGCGATACACATGGGAGGGCTTTAAATATCACTGCCCATCTTAACAGGGCGATACACATGGGAGAGCTACATATCACTGCCCATCTTAACAGGGCGATACACATGGGAGAGCTACACATATCACTGCCCATCTTAACAGGGCGATACACATGGGAGAGCTACACATATCACTGCCCATCTTAACAGGGCGATACACATGGGAGGGCTACACATATCACTGCCCATCTTAAATGGGTGATACACATGGGAGAGCTACACATATCACTGCCCATCTTAAATGGGTGATACACATGAGAGGGCTACACATATCACTGCCCATCTTAAATGGGTGATACACATGGGAGGGCTACACATATCACTGCCCATCCTAAATGGGCAAAACACATGCGAGGGCTACACATATCACTGCCCATCTTAACAGGGTGATACACATGATAGGGTTACACACATCACTGCCCATCTTAAATGGGTGATACACATGGGAGGGCTACACATATCACTGCCCATCTTAAATGGGCAATGCACATGGTAGGGCTACACATATCACTGCCCATCTTAAATGGGTGATACACATGGGAGGGCTACACATATCAGTGCCCATCTTAAATAGGCAAAACACATGGGAGGGCTACACATATCACTGCCCATCTTAACAGGGCGATACACATGGGAATGCTACACATATCACTGCCCATCCTAAATGGGCAAAACACATGCAAGGGCTACACATATCACTGCCCATCTTAACAGGGCGATACACATGGGAGGGCTACACATATCACTGCCCATCTAAAATGGGCGATACACATGGAGAGCTACACATATCACTGCCCATCTTAACAGGGCGATACACATGGGAGAGCTACACATATCACTGCCCATCTTAACAGGGCGATACCCATGGGAGAGCTACACATATCACTGCCCATCTTAACAGGGCGATACACATGGGAGGGCTATACATATCACTGCCCATCTTAAATGGGTGATACACATGGGAGAGCTACACATATCACTGCCCATCTTAAATGGGTGATACACATGGGAGAGCTACACATATCACTGCCCATCTTAACAGGGCGATACACATGGGAGGGCTTTAAATATCACTGCCCATCTTAACAGGGCGATACACATGGGAGAGCTACATATCACTGCCCATCTTAACAGGGCGATACACATGGGAGAGCTACACATATCACTGCCCATCTTAACAGGGCGATACACATGGGAGAGGTACACATATCACTGCCCATCTTAACAGGGCGATACACATGGGAGGGCTACACATATCACTGCCCATCTTAAATGGGTGATACACATGGGAGAGCTACACATATCACTGCCCATCTTAAATGGGTGATACACATGAGAGGGCTACACATATCACTGCCCATCTTAAATGGGTGATACACATGGGAGGGCTACACATATCACTGCCCATCCTAAATGGGCAAAACACATGCGAGGGCTACACATATCACTGCCCATCTTAACAGGGTGATACACATGATAGGGTTACACACATCACTGCCCATCTTAAATGGGTGATACACATGGGAGGGCTACACATATCACTGCCCATCTTAACAGGGCAATACACATGGGAGGGCTACACATATCACTGCCCATCTTAAATGGGTGATACACATGGGAGGGCTACACATATCACTGCCCATCCTAAATGGGCAAAACACATGCGAGGGCTACACATATCACTGCCCATCTTAACAGGGTGATACACATGGGAGGGCTACACATATCACTGCCCATCTTAAATGGGCGATGCACATGGAGAGCTACACATATCACTGCCCATCTTAACAGGGCGATACACATGGAAGAGCTACACATATCACTGCCCATCTTAAATGGGTGATACACATGGGAGAGCTACACATATCACTGCCCATCTTAACAGGGCGATACACATGGGAGGGCTATACATATCACTGCCCATCTTAAATGGGTGATACACATGGAAGAGCTACACATATCACTGCCCATCTTAAATGGGTGATACACATGGGAGAGCTACACATATCACTGCCCATCTTAACAGGGCGATACACATGGGAGGGCTTTACATATCACTGCCCATCTTAACAGGGCGATACACATGGGAGAGCTACATATCACTGCCCATCTTAACAGGGCGATACACATGGGAGAGCTACACATATCACTGCCCATCTTAACAGGGCGATACACATGGGAGAGCTACACATATCACTGCCCATCTTAACAGGGCGATACACATGGGAGGGCTACACATATCACTGCCCATCTTAAATGGGTGATACACATGGGAGAGCTACACATATCACTGCCCATCTTAAATGGGTGATACACATGAGAGGGCTACACATATCACTGCCCATCTTAAATGGGTGATACACATGAGAGGGTTACACACATCACTGCCCATCTTAAATGGGCAACAGACATGGGAGGGTTACACACATCACTGCCCATCTTAAATGGGTGATACACATGGGAGAGCTACACATATCACTGCCGATCTTAAATGGGCAACGCACATGGGAGGGCTACACATATCACTGCCCATCTTAAATGGGTGATACACATGGGAGAGCTACACATATCACTGCCCATCTTAAATGGGTGATACACATGAAAGGGTTACACACATCACTGTCCATCTTAAATGGGCAACATACATGGGAGGGTTACACACATCACTGCCCATCTTAAATGGGTGATACACATGGGAGGGCTACACACATCACTGCCCATCTTAAATGGGTGATACACATGGGAGGGCTACACACATCACTGCCCATCTTAAATGGGTGATACACATGAAAGGGTTACACACATCACTGCCCATCTTAAATGGGCAACATACATGGGAGGGTTACACACATAACTGCCCATCTTAAATGGGCAATACACATGGGAGGGCTACACATATCACTGCCCACCTTAAATGGGCGATACACATGGGAGGGCTACACATATCACTGCCCATCTTAAATGGGTGATACACATGGGAGGGCTACACATATCACTGCCCATCCAAAATGGGCAAAACACATGGGAGGGCTACACATATCACTGCCCATCTTAACAGGGCGATACACAGGAGAGGGCTACACATATCTCTGCCCATCTTAAATGGGCAATGCACATGGGAGGGCTACACATATCACGGCCCATCTTAAATTGGCAATACACATGGGAGGGGTACACATATCACTGCCCATCTTAAATGGGCAATGCGCATGGGAGGGCTACACATATCACTGCCCATCTTAAATGGGCAATGCGCATGGGAGGGCTACACATATCACTGCCCATCTTAAATGGGCGATGCACATGGGAGGGCTACACATATCACTGCCCATCTTAAATGGGCGATACACATGGGAGGGCTACACCTATCACTGCCCATCTTAAATGGGCGATACACATGGGAGGGCTACACATATCACAGCCCATCTTAAATTGGCGATACACATGGGAGGGCTACACACATCACTGCCCATCTTAAATGGGAAATGCACATGGGAGTGCTACACATATCACTGACCATCTTAAATGGGAGGGCTACACATATCACTGCCCATCTTAAATGGGCGATACACATGGGAGGGCTACACATATCACTGCCCATTTTAACAGGGCGATACACATGGGAGGGCTACACATATCACTTCCGATCTTAAATGGGTGATACACATGGGAGAGCTACACATATCACTGCCCATCTTAAATGGGTGATGCACATTGGAGGGCTACACATATCACTGCCCATCTTAAATGGGTGATGCACATGGGAGGGCTACACATATCACTTCCCATCTTAAATGGGTGATACACATGGGAGGGCTACACATATCACTTCCCATCTTAAATGGGCAATGCACATGGGAGGGCTACACATATCACTGCCCATCTTAAATGGGTGATACACATGGTAGGGCTACACATATCACTGCCCATCTTAACAGGGCGATACACATGGGAGGGCTACACATATCACTGCCCATCTTAAATGGGCAATGCACATGGGAGGGCTGCACATATGACTGCCCATCTTAAATGGGTGATACACATGGGAGGGTACACATATCACTGCCCATCTTAAATGGGTGATACACATGGGAGGGCTACACATATCACTGCCCATCTTAAATGGGCGATACACATGGGAGGGCTACAAATATCACTGCCCATCTTAAATGGGTGATACACATGGGAGGGCTACACATATCACTGCCCATCTTAACAGGGCGATACACATGGGAGGGCTACACATATCACTGCCCATCTTAAATGGGTGATACACATGGGAGGGCTACACATATCACTGCCCATCTTAAATGGGCAATGCACATGGTAGGGCTACACATATCACTGCCCATCTTAAATGGGTGATACACATGGGAGGGCTACACATATCACTGCCCATCCTAAATGGGCAAAACACATGGGAGAGCTACACATATCACTGCCCATCTTAACAGGGTGATACACATATCACTGCCCATCTTAAATGGGTGATACACATGGGAGGGCTACACATATCAGTGCCCATCTTAAATGGGCAAAACACATGGGAGGGCTACACATATCACTGCCCATCTTAACAGGGCGATACACATGGGAATGCTACACATATCACTGCCCATCTTAAATGGGTGATACACATGGGAGGGCTACACATATCACTGCCCATCTTAAATGGGCAAAACACATGGGAGGGCTACACATATCACTGCCCATCTTAACAGGGCGATACACATGGGAATGCTACACATATCACTGCCCATCTTAAATGGGTGATACACATGTGAGGGCTACACATATCACTGCCCATCTTAACAGGGCGATACACATGGGAGGGCTACACATATCACTGCCCATCTTAAATGAGTGATACACATGGGGGGCTACACATATCACTGCCCATCTTAACAGGGCGATACACATGGGAGGGCTACACATATCACTGCCCATCTTAAATGGGTGATACACATGGGAGGGCTACACATATCACTGCCCATCCTAAGTGGGCAAAACACATGGGAGGGCTACATATATCACTGCCCATCTTAACAGGGCGATACACATGGGAGGGCTACACATATCACTGCCCATCTTAAATGGGCGATACACATGGAGAGCTACACATATCACTGCCCATCTTAACAGGGCGATACACATGGGAGAGCTACACATATCACTGCCCATCTTAACAGGGCGATACACATGGGAGAGCTACACATATCACTGCCCATCTTAACAGGGCGATACACATGGGAGGGCTATACATATCACAGCCCATCTTAAATGGGCGATACACATGGGAGAGCTACACATATCACTGCCCATCTTAAATGGGTGATACACATGGGAGAGCTACACATATCACTGCCCATTTTAACAGGGCGATACACATGGGAGAGCTACACATATCACTGCCCATCTTAACAGGGCGATACACATGGGAGAGCTACACATATCACTGCCCATCTTAACAGGGCGATACACATGGGAGGGCTACACATATCACTGCCCATCTTAAATGGGCGATACACATGGGAGAGCTACACATATCACTGCCCATCTTAAATGGGCGATACATATGAGAGGGCTACACATATCACTGCCCATCTTAAATGGGTGATACACATGAGAGGGTTACACACATCACTGCCCATCTTAAATGGGCAACATACATGGGAGGGTTACACACATCACTGCCCATCTTAAATGGGTGATACACATGGGAGAGCTACACATATCACTGCCCATCTTAAATGGGCAATGCACATGGGAGGGCTACACATATCACTGCCCATCTTAAATGAGTGATACACATGGGGGGGCTACACATATCACTGCCCATCTTAACAGGGCGATACACATGGGAGGGCTACACATATCACTGCCCATCTTAAATGGGTGATACACATGGGAGGGCTATACATATCACTGCCCATCCTAAGTGGGCAAAACACATTGAGGGCTACATATATCACTGCCCATCTTAACAGGGCGATACACATGGGAGGGCTACACATATCACTGCCCATCTTAAATGGGCGATACACATGGAGAGCTACACATATCACTGCCCATCTTAACAGGGCGATACACATGGGAGAGCTACACATATCACTGCCCGTCTTAACAGGGCGATACACATGGGAGAGCTACACATATCACTGCCCATCTTAACAGGGCGATACACATGGGAGGGCTATACATATCACAGCCCATCTTAAATGGGCGATACACATGGGAGAGCTACACATATCACTGCCCATCTTAAATGGGTGATACACATGGGAGAGCTACACATATCACTGCCCATTTTAACAGGGCGATACACATGGGAGAGCTACACATATCACTGCCCATCTTAACAGGGCGATACACATGGGAGAGCTACACATATCACTGCCCATCTTAACAGGGCGATACACATGGGAGGGCTACACATATCACTGCCCATCTTAAATGGGCGATACACATGGGAGAGCTACACATATCACTGCCCATCTTAAATGGGCGATACATATGAGAGGGCTACACATATCACTGCCCATCTTAAATGGGTGATACACATGAGAGGGTTACACACATCACTGCCCATCTTAAATGGGCAACATACATGGGAGGGTTACACACATCACTGCCCATCTTAAATGGGTGATACACATGGGAGAGCTACACATATCACTGCCCATTTTAAATGGGCAATGCACATGGGAGGGCTACACATATCACTGCCCATCTTAAATGGGTGATACACATGGGAGAGCTACACATATCACTGCCCATCTTAAATGGGTGATACACATGAAAGGGTTACACATATCACTGCCCATCTTAAATGGGTGATACACATGGGAGAGCTACACATATCACTGCCCATCTTAAATGGGTGATACACATGAAAGGGTTACACATATCACTGCCCATCTTAAATGGGCAACATACATGGGAGGGCTACACACATCACTGCCCATCTTAAATGGGTGATACACATGGGAGGGCTACACACATCACTGCCCATCTTAAATGGGTGATACACATGGGAGGGCTACACACATCACTGCCCATCTTAAATGGGTGATACACATGGGAGAGCTACACATATTACTGCCCATCTTAAATGGGCAACGCACATGGGAGGGCTACACATATCACTGCCCATCTTAAATGGGTGATACACATGGGAGAGCTACACATATCACTGCCCATCTTAAATGGGTGATACACATGAAAGGGTTACACATATCACTGCCCATCTTAAATGGGTGATACACATGGGAGAGCTACACATATCACTGCCCATCTTAAATGGGTGATACACATGAAAGGGTTACACACATCACTGCCCATCTTAAATGGGTGATACACATGGGAGGGCTACACATATCACTGCCCACCTTAAATGGGCGATACACATGGGAGGGCTACACATATCACTGCCCATCTTAAATGGGTGATATACATGGGAGGGCTACACATATCACTGCCCATCCAAAATGGGCAAAACACATGGGAGGGCTACACATATCACTGCCCATCCTAAATGGGCGATACACATGGGAGGGCTACACCTATCATTGCCCATCTTAAATGGGCGATACACATGGGAGGGCTACACATATCAGTGCCCATCTTAAATTGGCGATACACATGGGAGGGCTACACACATCACTGCCCATCTTAAATGGGAAATGCACATGGGAGGGCTACACATATCACTGACCTTCTTAAATGGGAGGGCTACACATATCACTGCCCATCTTAAATGGGCGATACACATGGGAGGGCTACACATATCACTGCCCATCTTAACAGGGCGATACACATGGGAGGGCTACACATATCACTTCCGATCTTAAATGGGTGATACACATGGGAGAGCTACACATATCACTGCCCATCTTAAATGGGCGATACACATGGGAGGGCTACACATATCACTTCCCATCTTAAATGGGAGGGCTACACATATCACTTCCCATCTTAAATGGGCAATGCACATGGGAGGGCTACACATATCACTGCCCATCTTAAATGGGTGATACACATGGTAGGGCTACACATATCACTTCCCATCTTAACAGGGCGATACACATGGGAGGGCTAAACATATCACTGCCCATCTTAAATGGGCAATGCACATGGGAGGGCTGCACCTATGACTGCCCATCTTAAATGGGTGATACACATGGGAGGGCTACACATATTACTGCCCATCTTAAATGGGCAATACACATGGGAGGGCTACACATGTCACGGCCCATCTTAAATTGGCAATACACATGGGAGGGCTACACATATCACTGCCCATCTTAAATGGGTGATACACATGGGAGGGCTACACATATCACTGCCCATCTTAAATGGGCGATACACATGGGAGGGCTACAAATATCACTGCCCATCTTAAATGGGTGATACACATGGGAGGGTTACACATATCACTGCCCATCTTAACAGGGCGATACACATGGGAGGGCTACACATATCACTGCCCATCTTAAATGGGTGATACACATGGGAGGGCTACACATATCACTGCCCATCTTAAATGGGCAATGCACATGGTAGGGCTACACATATCACTGCCCATCTTAAATGGGTGATACACATGGGAGGGCTACACATATCACTGCCCATCCTAAATGGGCAAAACACATGGGAGGGCTACACATATCACTGCCCATCTTAACAGGGCGATACACATGGGAGGGCTACACATATCACTGCCCATCTTAAATGGGTGATACACATGGGAGGGCTACACATATCACTGCCCATCTTAAATGGGCAAAACACATGGGAGGGCTACACATATCACTGCCCATCTTAACAGGGCGATACACATGGGAATGCTACACATATCACTGCCCATCTTAAATGGGTGATACACATGGGAGGGCTACACATATCACTGCCCATCTTAAATGGGTGATACACATGGGAGGGCTACACATATCACTGCCCATCTTAAATGGGTGATACACATGGGAGGGCTACACATATCACTGCCCATCTTAACAGGGCGATACACATGGGAGGGCTACACATATCACTGCCCATCTTAAATGGGTGATACACATGGGAGGGCTACACATATCACTGCCCATCCTAAATGGGCAAAACACATGCAAGGGCTACACATATCACTGCCCATCTTAACAGGGCGATACACATGGGAGGGCTACACATATCACTGCCCATCTTAAATGGGCGATACACATGGAGAGCTACACATATCACTGCCCATCTTAACAGGGCGATACACATGGGAGAGCTACACATATCACTGCCCATCTTAACAGGGCGATACCCCTGGGAGAGCTACACATATCACTGCCCATCTTAACAGGGCGATAAACATGGGAGGGCTATACATATCACTGCCCATCTTAAATGGGTGATACACATGGGAGAGCTACACATATCACTGCCCATCTTAAATGGGTGATACACATGGGAGAGCTACACATATCACTGCCCATCTTAACAGGGCGATACACATGGGAGGGCTTTAAATATCACTGCCCATCTTAACAGGGCGATACACATGGGAGAGCTACATATCACTGCCCATCTTAACAGGGCGATACACATGGGAGAGCTACACATATCACTGCCCATCTTAACAGGGCGATACACATGGGAGAGCTACACATATCACTGCCCATCTTAACAGGGCGATACACATGGGAGGGCTACGCATATCACTGCCCATCTTAAATGGGTGATACACATGGGAGAGCTACACATATCACTGCCCATCTTAAATGGGTGATACACATGAGAGGGCTACACATATCACTGCCCATCTTAAATGGGTGATACACATGAGAGGGTTACACACATCACTGCCCATTTTAAATGGGTGATACACATGGGAGGGCTACACATATCACTACCCATCTTAACAGGGCAATACACATGGGAGGGCTACACATATCACTGCCCATCTTAAATGGGTGATACACATGGGAGGGCTACACATATCACTGCCCATCCTAAATGGGCAAAACACATGCGAGGGCTACACATATCACTGCCCATCTTAACAGGGCGATACACATGGGAGGGCTACACATATCACTGCCCATCTTAAATGGGCGATGCACATGGAGAGCTACACATATCACTGCCCATCTTAACAGGGCGATACACATGGGAGAGCTACACATATCACTGCCCATCTTAACAGGGCGATACACATGGGAGAGCTACACATATCACTGCCCATCTTAACAGGGCGATACACATGGGAGGGCTATACATATCACTGCCCATCTTAAATGGGTGATACACATGGGAGAGCTACACATATCACTGCCCATCTTAAATGGGTGCTACACATGGGAGAGCTACACATATCACTGCCCATCTTAACAGGGCGATACACATGGGAGGGCTTTACATATCACTGCCCATCTTAACAGGGCGATACACATGGGAGAGCTACATATCACTGCCCATCTTAACAGGGCGATACACATGGGAGAGCTACACATATCACTGCCCATCTTAACAGGGCGATACACATAGGAGAGCTACACATATCACTGCCCATCTTAACAGGGCGATACACATGGGAGGGCTACACATATCACTGCCCATCTTAAATGGGTGATACACATGGGAGAGCTACACATATCACTGCCCATCTTAAATGGGTGATACACATGAGAGGGCTACACATATCACTGCCCATCTTAAATGGGTGATACACATGAGAGGGTTACACACATCACTGCCCATCTTAAATGGGCAACAGACATGGGAGGGTTACACACATCACTGCCCATCTTAAATGGGTGATACACATGGGAGAGCTACACATATCACTGCCCATCTTAAATGGGCAACGCACATGGGAGGGCTACACATATCACTGCCCATCTTAAATGGGTGATACACATGGGAGAGCTACACATATCACTGCCCATCTTAAATGGGTGATACACATGAAAGGGTTACACACATCACTGTCCATCTTAAATGGGCAACATACATGGGAGGGTTACACACATCACTGCCCATCTTAAATGGGTGATACACATGGGAGGGCTACACACATCACTGCCCATCTTAAATGGGTGATACACATGGGAGGGCTACACACATCACTGCCCATCTTAAATGGGTGATACACATGAAAGGTTACAGACATCACTGCCCATCTTAAATGGGCAACATACATGGGAGGGTTACACACATCACTGCCCATCTTAAATGGGCAATACACATGGGAGGGCTACACATATCACTGCCCACCTTAAATGGGCGATACACATGGGAGGGCTACACATATCACTGCCCATCTTAAATGGGTGATACACATGGGAGGGCTACACATATCACTGCCCATCCAAAATGGGCAAAACACATGGGAGGGCTACACATATCACTGCCCATCTTAACAGGGCGATACACATGGGAGGGCTACACATATCTCTGCCCATCTTAAATGGGCAATGCACATGGGAGGGCTACACATATCACGGCCCATCTTAAATTGGCAATACACATGGGAGGGGTACACATATCACTGCCCATCTTAAATGGGCAATGCGCATGGGAGGGCTACACATATCACTGCCCATCTTAAATGGGCAATGCGCATGGGAGGGCTACACATATCACTGCCCATCTTAAATGGGCGATGCACATGGGAGGGCTACACATATCACTGCCCATCTTAAATGGGCGATACACATGGGAGGGCTACACCTATCACTGCCCATCTTAAATGGGCGATACACATGGGAGGGTTACACATATCACAGCCCATCTTAAATTGGCGATACACATGGGAGGGCTACACATATCACTGCCCATCTTAACAGGGCGATACATATGGGAGGGCTACACATATCACTGCCCATCTTAAATTGGCGATACACATGGGAGGGCTACACATATCACTGCCCATCTTAACAGGGCGATGCACATGGGAGGGCTACACATATCACTGCCCATCTTAAATGGGCGATACACATGGGAGGGCTACACCTATCACTGCCCATCTTAAATGGGCGATACACATGGGAGGGTTACACATATCACAGCCCATCTTAAATGGGTGATACACATGGGAGAGCTACACATATCACTGCCCATCTTAAATGGGTGATACACATGAAAGGGTTACACACATCACTGCCCATCTTAAATGGGTGATACACATGGGAGGGCTACACATATCACTGCCCACCTTAAATGGGCGATACACATGGGAGGGCTACACATATCACTGCCCATCTTAAATGGGTGATATACATGGGAGGGCTACACATATCACTGCCCATCCAAAATGGGCAAAACACATGGGAGGGCTACACATATCACTGCCCATCCTAAATGGGCGATACACATGGGAGGGCTACACCTATCATTGCCCATCTTAAATGGGCGATACACATGGGAGGGCTACACATATCAGTGCCCATCTTAAATTGGCGATACACATGGGAGGGCTACACACATCACTGCCCATCTTAAATGGGAAATGCACATGGGAGGGCTACACATATCACTGACCTTCTTAAATGGGAGGGCTACACATATCACTGCCCATCTTAAATGGGCGATACACATGGGAGGGCTACACATATCACTGCCCATCTTAACAGGGCGATACACATGGGAGGGCTACACATATCACTTCCGATCTTAAATGGGTGATACACATGGGAGAGCTACACATATCACTGCCCATCTTAAATGGGCGATACACATGGGAGGGCTACACATATCACTTCCCATCTTAAATGGGTGATACACATGGGAGGGCTACACATATCACTTCCCATCTTAAATGGGCAATGCACATGGGAGGGCTACACATATCACTGCCCATCTTAAATGGGTGATACACATGGTAGGGCTACACATATCACTTCCCATCTTAACAGGGCGATACACATGGGAGGGCTAAACATATCACTGCCCATCTTAAATGGGCAATGCACATGGGAGGGCTGCACCTATGACTGCCCATCTTAAATGGGTGATACACATGGGAGGGCTACACATATTACTGCCCATCTTAAATGGGCAATACACATGGGAGGGCTACACATGTCACGGCCCATCTTAAATTGGCAATACACATGGGAGGGCTACACATATCACTGCCCATCTTAAATGGGTGATACACATGGGAGGGCTACACATATCACTGCCCATCTTAAATGGGCGATACACATGGGAGGGCTACAAATATCACTGCCCATCTTAAATGGGTGATACACATGGGAGGGTTACACATATCACTGCCCATCTTAACAGGGCGATACACATGGGAGGGCTACACATATCACTGCCCATCTTAAATGGGTGATACACATGGGAGGGCTACACATATCACTGCCCATCTTAAATGGGCAATGCACATGGTAGGGCTACACATATCACTGCCCATCTTAAATGGGTGATACACATGGGAGGGCTACACATATCACTGCCCATCCTAAATGGGCAAAACACATGGGAGGGCTACACATATCACTGCCCATCTTAACAGGGCGATACACATGGGAGGGCTACACATATCACTGCCCATCTTAAATGGGTGATACACATGGGAGGGCTACACATATCACTGCCCATCTTAAATGGGCAAAACACATGGGAGGGCTACACATATCACTGCCCATCTTAACAGGGCGATACACATGGGAATGCTACACATATCACTGCCCATCTTAAATGGGTGATACACATGGGAGGGCTACACATATCACTGCCCATCTTAAATGGGTGATACACATGGGAGGGCTACACATATCACTGCCCATCTTAAATGGGTGATACACATGGGAGGGCTACACATATCACTGCCCATCTTAACAGGGCGATACACATGGGAGGGCTACACATATCACTGCCCATCTTAAATGGGTGATACACATGGGAGGGCTACACATATCACTGCCCATCCTAAATGGGCAAAACACATGCAAGGGCTACACATATCACTGCCCATCTTAACAGGGCGATACACATGGGAGGGCTACACATATCACTGCCCATCTTAAATGGGCGATACACATGGAGAGCTACACATATCACTGCCCATCTTAACAGGGCGATACACATGGGAGAGCTACACATATCACTGCCCATCTTAACAGGGCGATACCCCTGGGAGAGCTACACATATCACTGCCCATCTTAACAGGGCGATAAACATGGGAGGGCTATACATATCACTGCCCATCTTAAATGGGTGATACACATGGGAGAGCTACACATATCACTGCCCATCTTAAATGGGTGATACACATGGGAGAGCTACACATATCACTGCCCATCTTAACAGGGCGATACACATGGGAGGGCTTTAAATATCACTGCCCATCTTAACAGGGCGATACACATGGGAGAGCTACATATCACTGCCCATCTTAACAGGGCGATACACATGGGAGAGCTACACATATCACTGCCCATCTTAACAGGGCGATACACATGGGAGAGCTACACATATCACTGCCCATCTTAACAGGGCGATACACATGGGAGGGCTACGCATATCACTGCCCATCTTAAATAGGTGATACACATGGGAGAGCTACACATATCACTGCCCATCTTAAATGGGTGATACACATGAGAGGGCTACACATATCACTGCCCATCTTAAATGGGTGATACACATGAGAGGGTTACACACATCACTGCCCATTTTAAATGGGTGATACACATGGGAGGGCTACACATATCACTACCCATCTTAACAGGGCAATACACATGGGAGGGCTACACATATCACTGCCCATCTTAAATGGGTGATACACATGGGAGGGCTACACATATCACTGCCCATCCTAAATGGGCAAAACACATGCGAGGGCTACACATATCACTGCCCATCTTAACAGGGCGATACACATGGGAGGGCTACACATATCACTGCCCATCTTAAATGGGCGATGCACATGGAGAGCTACACATATCACTGCCCATCTTAACAGGGCGATACACATGGGAGAGCTACACATATCACTGCCCATCTTAACAGGGCGATACACATGGGAGAGCTACACATATCACTGCCCATCTTAACAGGGCGATACACATGGGAGGGCTATACATATCACTGCCCATCTTAAATGGGTGATACACATGGGAGAGCTACACATATCACTGCCCATCTTAAATGGGTGCTACACATGGGAGAGCTACACATATCACTGCCCATCTTAACAGGGCGATACACATGGGAGGGCTTTACATATCACTGCCCATCTTAACAGGGCGATACACATGGGAGAGCTACATATCACTGCCCATCTTAACAGGGCGATACACATGGGAGAGCTACACATATCACTGCCCATCTTAACAGGGCGATACACATAGGAGAGCTACACATATCACTGCCCATCTTAACAGGGCGATACACATGGGAGGGCTACACATATCACTGCCCATCTTAAATGGGTGATACACATGGGAGAGCTACACATATCACTGCCCATCTTAAATGGGTGATACACATGAGAGGGCTACACATATCACTGCCCATCTTAAATGGGTGATACACATGAGAGGGTTACACACATCACTGCCCATCTTAAATGGGCAACAGACATGGGAGGGTTACACACATCACTGCCCATCTTAAATGGGTGATACACATGGGAGAGCTACACATATCACTGCCCATCTTAAATGGGCAACGCACATGGGAGGGCTACACATATCACTGCCCATCTTAAATGGGTGATACACATGGGAGAGCTACACATATCACTGCCCATCTTAAATGGGTGATACACATGAAAGGGTTACACACATCACTGTCCATCTTAAATGGGCAACATACATGGGAGGGTTACACACATCACTGCCCATCTTAAATGGGTGATACACATGGGAGGGCTACACACATCACTGCCCATCTTAAATGGGTGATACACATGGGAGGGCTACACACATCACTGCCCATCTTAAATGGGTGATACACATGAAAGGTTACAGACATCACTGCCCATCTTAAATGGGCAACATACATGGGAGGGTTACACACATCACTGCCCATCTTAAATGGGCAATACACATGGGAGGGCTACACATATCACTGCCCACCTTAAATGGGCGATACACATGGGAGGGCTACACATATCACTGCCCATCTTAAATGGGTGATACACATGGGAGGGCTACACATATCACTGCCCATCCAAAATGGGCAAAACACATGGGAGGGCTACACATATCACTGCCCATCTTAACAGGGCGATACACATGGGAGGGCTACACATATCTCTGCCCATCTTAAATGGGCAATGCACATGGGAGGGCTACACATATCACGGCCCATCTTAAATTGGCAATACACATGGGAGGGGTACACATATCACTGCCCATCTTAAATGGGCAATGCGCATGGGAGGGCTACACATATCACTGCCCATCTTAAATGGGCAATGCGCATGGGAGGGCTACACATATCACTGCCCATCTTAAATGGGCGATGCACATGGGAGGGCTACACATATCACTGCCCATCTTAAATGGGCGATACACATGGGAGGGCTACACCTATCACTGCCCATCTTAAATGGGCGATACACATGGGAGGGTTACACATATCACAGCCCATCTTAAATTGGCGATACACATGGGAGGGCTACACATATCACTGCCCATTTTAACAGGGCGATACACATGGGAGGGCTACACATATCACTTCCGATCTTAAATTTGTGATACACATGGGAGAGCTACACATATCACTGCCCATCTTAAATGGGTGATGCACATTGGAGGGCTACACATATCACTGCCCATCTTAAATGGGTGATGCACATGGGAGGGCTACACATATCACTTCCCATCTTAAATGGGTGATACACATGGGAGGGCTACACATATCACTTCCCATCTTAAATGGGCAATGCACATGGGAGGGCTACACATATCACTGCCCATCTTAAATGGGTGATACACATGGTAGGGCTACACATATCACTGCCCATCTTAACAGGGCGATACACATCGGAGGGCTACACATATCACTGCCCATCTTAACAGGGCGATACACATGGGAGGGCTACACATATCACTGCCCATCTTAAATGGGCAATGCACATGGGAGGGCTGCACATATGACTGCCCATCTTAAATGGGCGATACACATGGGAGGGTACACATATCACTGCCCATCTTAAATGGGTGATACACATGGGAGGGCTACACATATCACTGCCCATCTTAAATGGGCGATACACATGGGAGGGCTACAAATATCACTGCCCATCTTAAATGGGTGATACAAATGTGAGGGCTACACATATCACTGCCCATCTTAACAGGGCGATACACATGGGAGGGCTACGCATATCACTGCCCATCTTAAATGGGAGATACACATGGGAGGGCTACACATATCACTGCCCATCTTAAATTGGCGATACACATGGGAGGGCTACACACATCACTGCCCATCTTAAATGGGAAATGCACATGGGAAGGCTACACATATCACTGACCATCTTAAATGGGAGGGCTACACATATCACTGCCCATCTTAAATGGGCGATACACATGGGAGGGCTACACATATCACTGCCCATCTTAACAGGGCGATACACATGGGAGGGCTACACATATCACTTCCGATCTTAAATGGGTGATACACATGGGAGAGCTACACATATCACTGCCCATCTTAAATGGGCGATACACATGGGAGGGCTACACATATCACTTCCCATCTTAAATGGGTGATACACATGGGAGGGCTACACATATCACTTCCCATCTTAAATGGGCAATGCACATGGGAGGGCTACACATATCACTGCCCATCTTAAATGGGTGATACACATGGTAGGGCTACACATATCACTTCCCATCTTAACAGGGCGATACACATGGGAGGGCTAAACATATCACTGCCCATCTTAAATGGGCAATGCACATGGGAGGGCTGCACCTATGACTGCCCATCTTAAATGGGTGATACACATGGGAGGGCTACACATATTACTGCCCATCTTAAATGGGCAATACACATGGGAGGGCTACACATGTCACGGCCCATCTTAAATTGGCAATACACATGGGAGGGCTACACATATCACTGCCCATCTTAAATGGGTGATACACATGGGAGGGCTACACATATCACTGCCCATCTTAAATGGGCGATACACATGGGAGGGCTACAAATATCACTGCCCATCTTAAATGGGTGATACACATGGGAGGGTTACACATATCACTGCCCATCTTAACAGGGCGATACAAATGGGAGGGCTACACATATCACTGCCCATCTTAAATGGGTGATACACATGGGAGGGCTACACATATCACTGCCCATCTTAAATGGGCAATGCACATGGTAGGGCTACACATATCACTGCCCATCTTAAATGGGTGATACACATGGGAGGGCTACACATATCACTGCCCATCCTAAATGGGCAAAACACATGGGAGGGCTACACATATCACTGCCCATCTTAACAGGGCGATACACATGGGAGGGCTACACATATCACTGCCCATCTTAAATGGGTGATACACATGGGAGGGCTACACATATCACTGCCCATCTTAAATGGGCAAAACACATGGGAGGGCTACACATATCACTGCCCATCTTAACAGGGCGATACACATGGGAATGCTACACATATCACTGCCCATCTTAAATGGGTGATACACATGGGAGGGCTACACATATCACTGCCCATCTTAAATGGGTGATACACATGGGTGGGCTACACATATCACTGCCCATCTTAAATGGGTGATACACATGGGAGGGCTACACATATCACTGCCCATCTTAACAGGGCGATACACATGGGAGGGCTACACATATCACTGCCCATCTTAAATGGGTGATACACATGGGAGGGCTACACATATCACTGCCCATCCCAAATGGGCAAAACACATGCAAGGGCTACACATATCACTGCCCATCTTAACAGGGCGATACACATGGGAGGGCTACACATATCACTGCCCATCTTAAATGGGCGATACACATGGAGAGCTACACATATCACTGCCCATCTTAACAGGGCGATACACATGGGAGAGCTACACATATCACTGCCCATCTTAACAGGGCGATACCCATGGGAGAGCTACACATATCACTGCGCATCTTAACAGGGCGATACACATGGGAGGGCTATACATATCACTGCCCATCTTAAATGGGTGATACACATGGGAGAGCTACACATATCACTGCCCATCTTAAATGGGTGATACACATGGGAGAGCTACACATATCACTGCCCATCTTAACAGGGCGATACACATGGGAGGGCTTTAAATATCACTGCCCATCTTAACAGGGCGATACACATGGGAGAGCTACATATCACTGCCCATCTTAACAGGGCGATACACATGGGAGAGCTACACATATCACTGCCCATCTTAACAGGGCGATACACATGGGAGAGCTACACATATCACTGCCCATCTTAACAGGGCGATACACATGGGAGGGCTACACATATCACTGCCCATCTTAAATGGGTGATACACATGGGAGAGCTACACATATCACTGCCCATCTTAAATGGGTGATACACATGAGAGGGCTACACATATCACTGCCCATCTTAAATGGGTGATACACATGAGAGGGTTACACACATCACTGCCCATTTTAAATGGGTGATACACATGGGAGGGCTACACATATCACTACCCATCTTAACAGGGCAATACACATGGGAGGGCTACACATATCACTGCCCATCTTAAATGGGTGATACACATGGGAGGGCTACACATATCACTGCCCATCCTAAATGGGCAAAACACATGCGAGGGCTACACATATCACTGCCCATCTTAACAGGGCGATACACATGGGAGGGCTACACATATCACTGCCCATCTTAAATGGGCGATGCACATGGAGAGCTACACATATCACTGCCCATCTTAACAGGGCGATACACATGGGAGAGCTACACATATCACTGCCCATCTTAACAGGGCGATACACATGGGAGAGCTACACATATCACTGCCCATCTTAACAGGGCGATACACATGGGAGGGCTATACATATCACTGCCCATCTTAAATGGGTGATACACATGGGAGAGCTACACATATCACTGCCCATCTTAAATGGGTGTTACACATGGGAGAGCTACACATATCACTGCCCATCTTAACAGGGCGATACACATGGGAGGGCTTTACATATCACTGCCCATCTTAACAGGGCGATACACATGGGAGAGCTACATATCACTGCCCATCTTAACAGGGCGATACACATGGGAGAGCTACACATATCACTGCCCATCTTAACAGGGCGATACACATGGGAGAGCTACACATATCACTGCCCATCTTAACAGGGCGATACACATGGGAGGGCTACACATATCACTGCCCATCTTAAATGGGTGATACACATGGGAGAGCTACACATATCACTGCCCATCTTAAATGGGTGATACACATGAGAGGGCTACACATATCACTGCCCATCTTAAATGGGTGATACACATGAGAGGGTTACACACATCACTGCCCATCTTAAATGGGCAACAGACATGGGAGGATTACACACATCACTGCCCATCTTAAATGGGTGAGACACATGGGAGAGCTACACATATCACTGCCCATCTTAAATGGGCAACGCACATGGGAGGGCTACACATATCACTGCCCATCTTAAATGGGTGATACACATGGGAGAGCTACACATATCACTGCCCATCTTAAATGGGTGATACACATGAAAGGGTTACACACATCACTGTCCATCTTAAATGGGCAACATACATGGGAGGGTTACACACATCACTGCCCATCTTAAATGGGTGATACACATGGGAGGGCTACACACATCACTGCCCATCTTAAATGGGTGATACACATGGGAGGGCTACACACATCACTGCCCATCTTAAATGGGTGATACACATGAAAGGGTTACAGACATCACTGCCCATCTTAAATGGGCAACATACATGGGAGGGTTACACACATCACTGCCCATCTTAAATGGGCAATACACATGGGAGGACTACACATATCACTGCCCACCTTAAATGGGCGATACACATGGGAGCGCTACACATATCACTGCCCATCTTAAATGGGTGATACACATGGGAGGGCTACACATATCACTGCCCATCCAAAATGGCCAAAACACATGGGAGGGCTACACATATCACTGCCCATCTTAACAGGGCGATACACATGGGAGGGCTACACATATCTCTGCCCATCTTAAATGGGCAATGCACATGGGAGGGCTACACATATCACGGCCCATCTTAAATTGGCAATACACATGGGAGGGGTACACATATCACTGCCCATCTTAAATGGGCAATGCGCATGGGAGGGCTACACATATCACTGCCCATCTTAAATGGGCAATGCGCATGGGAGGGCTACACATATCACTGCCCATCTTAAATGGGCGATGCACATGGGAGGGCTACACATATCACTGCCCATCTTAAATGGGCGATACACATGGGAGGGCTACACCTATCACTGCCCATCTTAAATGGGCGATACACATGGGAGGGCTACACATATCACAGCCCATCTTAAATTGGCGATACACATGGGAGGGCTACACATATCACTGCCCATTTTAACAGGGCGATACACATGGGAGGGCTACACATATCACTTCCGATCTTAAATGGGTGATACACATGGGAGAGCTACACATATCACTGCCCATCTTAAATGGGTGATGCACATTGGAGGGCTACACATATCACTGCCCATCTTAAATGGGTGATGCACATGGGAGGGCTTCACATATCACTTCCCATCTTAAATGGGTGATACACATGGGAGGGCTACACATATCACTTCCCATCTTAAATGGGCAATGCACATGGGAGGGCTACACATATCACTGCCCATCTTAAATGGGTGATACACATGGTAGGGCTACACATATCACTGCCCATCTTAACAGGGCGATACACATGGGAGGGCTACACATATCACTGCCCATCTTAACAGGGCGATACACATGGGAGGGCTACACATATCACTGCCCATCTTAAATGGGCAATGCACATGGGAGGGCTGCACATATGACTGCCCATCTTAAATGGGCGATACACATGGGAGGGTACACATTTCACTGCCCATCTTAAATGGGTGATACACATGGGAGGGCTACACATATCACTGCCCATCTTAAATGGGCGATACACATGGGAGGGCTACAAATATCACTGCCCATCTTAAATGGGTGATACACATGGGAGGGCTACACATATCACTGCCCATCTTAACAGGGCGATACACATGGGAGGGCTACGCATATCACTGCCCATCTTAAATGGGTGATACACATGGGAGGGCTACACATATCACTGCCCATCTTAAATGGGCAATGCACATGGTAGGGCTACACATATCACTGCCCATCTTAAATGGGTGATACACATGGGAGGGCTAAACATATCACTGCCCATCCTAAATGGGTAAAACACATGGGAGAGCTACACATATCACTGCCCATCTTAACAGGGTGATACACATATCACTGCCCATCTTAAATGGGTGATACACATGGGAGGGCTACACATATCAGTGCCCATCTTAAATGGGCAAAACACATGGGAGGGCTACACATATCACTGCCCATCTTAACAGGGCGATACACATGGGAATGCTACACATATCACTGCCCATCTTAAATGGGTGATACACATGGGAGGGCTACACATATCACTGCCCATCTTAAATGGGTGATACACATGAGAGGGCTACACATATCACTGCCCATCTTAAATGGGCAAAACACATGGGAGGGCTACACATATCACTGCCCATCTTAACAGGGGGATACACATGGGAATGCTACACATATCACTGCCCATCTTAAATGGGTGATACACATGTGAGGGCTACACATATCACTGCCCATCTTAACAGGGCGATACACATGGGAGGGCTACACATATCACTGCCCATCTTAAATGAGTGATACACATGGGGGGGCTACACATATCACTGCCCATCTTAACAGGGCGATACACATGGGAGGGCTACACATATCACTGCCCATCTTAAATGGGTGATACACATGGGAGGGCTACACATATCACTGCCCATCCTAAATGGGCAAAACACATGGGAGGGCTACATATATCACTGCCCATCTTAACAGGGCGATACACATGGGAGGGCTACACATATCACTGCCCATCTTAAATGGGCGATACACATGGAGAGCTACACATATCACTGCCCATCTTAACAGGGCGATACACATTGGAGAGCTACACATATCACTGCCCATCTTAACAGGGCGATACACATGGGAGAGCTACACATATCACTGCCCATCTTAACAGGGCGATACACATGGGAGGGCTATACATATCACAGCCCATCTTAAATGGGCGATACACATGGGAGAGCTACACATATCACTGCCCATCTTAAATGGGTGATACACATGGGAGAGCTACACATATCACTGCCCATTTTAACAGGGCGATACACATGGGAGAGCTACACATATCACTGCCCATCTTAACAGGGCGATACACATGGGAGAGCTACACATATCACTGCCCATCTTAACAGGGCGATACACATGGGAGGGCTACACATATCACTGCCCATCTTAAATGGGCGATACACATGGGAGAGCTACACATATCACTGCCCATCTTAAATGGGCGATACATATGAGAGGGCTACACATATCACTGCCCATCTTAAATGGGTGATACACATGAGAGGGTTACACACATCACTGTCCATCTTAAATGGGCAACATACATGGGAGGGTTACACACATCACTGCCCATCTTAAATGGGTGATACACATGGGAGAGCTACACATATCACTGCCCATCTTAAATGGGCAATGCACATGGGAGGGCTACACATATCACTGCCCATCTTAAATGGGTGATACACATGGGAGAGCTACACATATCACTGCCCATCTTAAATGGGTGATACACATGAAAGGGTTACACATATCACTGCCCATCTTAAATGGGTGATACACATGGGAGAGCTACACATATCACTGCCCATCTTAAATGGGTGATACACATGAAAGGGTTACACACATCACTGCCCATCTTAAACGGGCAACATGCATGGGAGGGCTACACGCATCACTGCCCATCTTAAATGGGTGATACACATGGGAGGGCTACACACATCACTGCCCATCTTAAATGGGTGATACAGATGGGAGGGCTACACACATCACTGCCCATCTTAAATGGGTGATACACATGGGAGAGCTACACATATCACTGCCCATCTTAAATGGGCAACGCACATGGGAGGGCTACACATATCACTGCCCATCTTAAATGGGTGATACACATGGGAGAGCTACACATATCACTGCCCATCTTAAATGGGTGATACACATGAAAGGGTTACACATATCACTGCCCATCTTAAATGGGTGTTACACATGGGAGAGCTACACATATCACTGCCCATCTTAAATGGGTGATACACATGAAAGGGTTACACACATCACTGCCCATCTTAAATGGGCAACATACATGGGAGGGTTACACACATCACTGCCCATCTTAAATGGGTGATACACATGGGAGGGCTACACATATCACTGCCCACCTTAAATGGGCGATACACATGGGAGGGCTACACATATCACTGCCCATCTTAAATGGGTGATACACATGGGAGGGCTACACATATCACTGCCCATCCAAAATGGGCAAAACACATGGGAGGGCTACACATATCACTGCCCATCTTAACAGGGCGATACACATGGGAGGGCTACACATATCACTGCCCATCTTAAATGGGCAATGCGCATTTGAGGGCTACACATATCACTGCCCATCTTAAATGGGCGATGCACATGGGAGGGCTACACATATCACTGCCCATCCTAAATGGGCGATACACATGGGAGGGCTACACCTATCACTGCCCATCTTAAATGGGCGATACACATGGGAGGGCTACACATATCACTGCCCATCTTAATTTGGCGATACACATGGGAGGGCTACACACATCACTGCCCATCTTAAATGGGAAATGCACATGGGAGGGCTACACATATCACTGACCATCTTAAATGGGAGGGCTACACATATCACTGCCCATCTTAAATGGGCGATACACATGGGAGGGCTACACATATCACTGCCCATCTTAACAGGGCGATACACATGGGAGGGCTACACATATCACTTCCGATCTTAAATGGGTGATACACATGGGAGAGCTACACATATCACTGCCCATCTTAAATGGGTGATACACATGAAAGGGTTACACACATCACTGCCCATCTTAAATGGGCAACATACATGGGAGGGCTACACGCATCACTGCCCATCTTAAATGGGTGATACACATGGGAGGGCTACACACATCACTGCCCATCTTAAATGGGTGATACAGATGGGAGGGCTACACACATCACTGCCCATCTTAAATGGGTGATACACATGGGAGAGCTACACATATCACTGCCCATCTTAAATGGGCAACGCACATGGGAGGGCTACACATATCACTGCCCATCTTAAATGGGTGATACACATGGGAGAGCTACACATATCACTGCCCATCTTAAATGGGTGATACACATGAAAGGGTTACACATATCACTGCCCATCTTAAATGGGTGTTACACATGGGAGAGCTACACATATCACTGCCCATCTTAAATGGGTGATACACATGAAAGGGTTACACACATCACTGCCCATCTTAAATGGGCAACATACATGGGAGGGTTACACACATCACTGCCCATCTTAAATGGGTGATACACATGGGAGGGCTACACATATCACTGCCCACCTTAAATGGGCGATACACATGGGAGGGCTACACATATCACTGCCCATCTTAAATGGGTGATACACATGGGAGGGCTACACATATCACTGCCCATCCAAAATGGGCAAAACACATGGGAGGGCTACACATATCACTGCCCATCTTAACAGGGCGATACACATGGGAGGGCTACACATATCACTGCCCATCTTAAATGGGCAATGCGCATTTGAGGGCTACACATATCACTGCCCATCTTAAATGGGCGATGCACATGGGAGGGCTACACATATCACTGCCCATCCTAAATGGGCGATACACATGGGAGGGCTACACCTATCACTGCCCATCTTAAATGGGCGATACACATGGGAGGGCTACACATATCACTGCCCATCTTAAATTGGCGATACACATGGGAGGGCTACACACATCACTGCCCATCTTAAATGGGAAATGCACATGGGAGGGCTACACATATCACTGACCATCTTAAATGGGAGGGCTACACATATCACTGCCCATCTTAAATGGGCGATACACATGGGAGGGCTACACATATCACTGCCCATCTTAACAGGGCGATACACATGGGAGGGCTACACATATCACTTCCGATCTTAAATGGGTGATACACATGGGAGAGCTACACATATCACTGCCCATCTTAAATGGGCGATACACATGGGAGGGCTACACATATCACTTCCCATCTTAAATGGGTGATACACATGGGAGGGCTACACATATCACTTCCCATCTTAAATGGGCAATGCACATGGGAGGGCTACACATATCACTGCCCATCTTAAATGGGTGATACACATGGTAGGGCTACACATATCACTGCCCATCTTAACAGGGCGATACACATGGCAGGGCTACACATATCACTGCCCATCTTAAATGGGCAATGCACATGGGAGGGCTGCACCTATGACTGCCCATCTTAAATGGGTGATACACATGGGAGGGCTACACATATCACTGCCCATCTTAAATGGGCAATACACATGGGAGGGCTACACATGTCACGGCCCATCTTAAATTGGCAATACACATGGGAGGGCGACACATATCACTGCCCATCTTAAATGGGTGATACACATGGGAGGGCTACACATATCACTGCCCATCTTAAATGGGCGATACACATGGGAGGGCTACAAATATCACTGCCCATCTTAAATGGGTGATACACATGGGAGGGTTACACATATCACTGCCCATCTTAACAGGGCGATACACATGGGAGGGCTACACATATCACTGCCCATCTTAAATGGGTGATACACATGGGAGGGCTACACATATCACTGCCCATCTTAAATGGGCCATGCACATGGTAGGGCTACACATATCACTGCCCATCTTAAATGGGTGATACACATGGGAGGGCTACACATATCACTGCCCATCCTAAATGGGCAAAACACATGGGAGGGCTACACATATCACTGCCCATCTTAACAGGGCGATACACATGGGAGGGCTACACATATCACTGCCCATCTTAAATGGGTGATACACATGGGAGGGCTACACATATCACTGCCCATCTTAAATGGGCAAAACACATGGGAGGGCTACACATATCACTGCCCATCTTAACAGGGCGATAAACATGGGAATGCTACACATATCACTGCTCATCTTAAATGGGCAAAACACATGGGAGGGCTACACATATCACTGCCCATCTTAACAGGGCGATACACATGGGAGGGCTACACATATCACTGCCCATCTTAAATGGGTGATACACATGGGAATGCTACACATATCACTGCCCATATTAAATGGGTGATACACATGGGAGGGCTACACATATCACTTCCCATCTTAACAGGGCGATACACATGGGAGGGCTACACATATCACTGCCCATCTTAAATGGGTGATACACATGGGAGGGCTACACATATTACTGCCCATCTTAACAGGGCGATACACATGGGAGGGCTACACATATCACTGCCCATCTTAAATGGGTGATACACATGGGAGGGCTACACATATCACTGCCCATCCTAAATGGGCGATACACATGGGAGGGCTACACCTATCACTGCCCATCTTAAATGGGCGATACACATGGGAGGGCTACACATATCACTGCCCAACTTAAATTGGCGATACACATGGGAGGGCTACACACATCACTGCCCATCTTAAATGGCAAATGCACATGGGAGGGCTACACATATCACTGACCATCTTAAATGGGAGGGCTACACATATCACTGCCCATCTTAAATGGGCGATACACATGGGAGGGCTACACATATCACTGCCCATCTTAACAGGGCGATACACATGGGAGGGCTACACATATCACTGCCCATCTTAAATGGGTGATACACATGGGAGGGCTACACATATCACTGCCCATCTTAAATGGGTGATACACATGGGAGGGCTACACATATCACTGCCCATCTTAACAGGGCGATACACATGGGAGGGCTACACATATCACTGCCCATCTTAAATGGGTGATACACATGGGAGGGCTACACATATCACTGCCCATCCTAAATGGGCAAAACACATGCAAGGGCTACACATATCACTGCCCATCTTAACAGGGCGATACACATGGGAGGGCTACACATATCACTGCCCATCTTAAATGGGCGATACACATGGAGAGCTACACATATCACTGCCCATCTTAACAGGGCGATACACATGGGAGAGCTACACATATCACTGCCCATCTTAACAGGGCGATACCCATGGGAGAGCTACACATATCACTGCCCATCTTAACAGGGCGATACACATGGGAGGGCTATACATATCACTGCCCATCTTAAATGGGTGATACACATGGGAGAGCTACACATATCACTGCCCATCTTAAATGGGTGATACACATGGGAGAGCTACACATATCACTGCCCATCTTAACAGGGCGATACACATGGGAGGGCTTTAAATATCACTGCCCATCTTAACAGGGCGATACACATGGGAGAGCTACATATCACTGCCCATCTTAACAGGGCGATACACATGGGAGAGCTACACATATCACTGCCCATCTTAACAGGGCGATACACATGGGAGGGCTACACATATCACTGCCCATCTTAAATGGGTGATACACATGGGAGAGCTACACATATCACTGCCCATCTTAAATGGGTGATACACATGAGAGGGCTACACATATCACTGCCCATCTTAAATGGGTGATACACATGAGAGGGTTACACACATCACTGCCCATTTTAAATGGGTGATACACATGGGAGGGCTACACATATCACTACCCATCTTAACAGGGCAATACACATGGGAGGGCTACACATATCACTGCCCATCTTAAATGGGTGATACACATGGGAGGGCTACACATATCACTGCCCATCCTAAATGGGCAAAACACATGCGAGGGCTACACATATCACTGCCCATCTTAACAGGGCGATACACATGGGAGGGCTACACATATCACTGCCCATCTTAAATGGGCGATGCACATGGAGAGCTACACATATCACTGCCCATCTTAACAGGGCGATACACATGGGAGAGCTACACATATCACTGCCCATCTTAACAGGGCGATACACATGGGAGAGCTACACATATCACTGCCCATCTTAACAGGGCGATACACATGGGAGGGCTATACATATCACTGCCCATCTTAAATGGGTGATACACATGGGAGAGCTACACATATCACTGCCCATCTTAAATGGGTGATACACATGGGAGAGCTACACATATCACTGCCTATCTTAACAGGGCGATACACATGGGAGGGCTTTACATATCACTGCCCATCTTAACAGGGCGATACACATGGGAGAGCTACATATCACTGCCCATCTTAACAGGGCGATACACATGGGAGAGCTACACATATCACTGCCCATCTTAACAGGGCGATACACATGGGAGAGCTACACATATCACTGCCCATCTTAACAGGGCGATACACATGGGAGGGCTACACATATCACTGCCCATCTTAAATGGGTGATACACATGGGAGAGCTACACATATCACTGCCCATCTTAAATGGGTGATACACATGAGAGGGCTACACATATCACTGCCCATCTTAAATGGGTGATACACATGAGAGGGTTACACACATCACTGCCCATCTTAAATGGGCAACAGACATGGGAGGGTTACACACATCACTGCCCATCTTAAATGGGTGAGACACATGGGAGAGCTACACATATCACTGCCCATCTTAAATGGGCAACGCACATGGGAGGGCTACACATATCACTGCCCACCTTAAATGGGCGATACACATGGGAGGGCTACACATATCACTGCCCATCTTAAATGGGTGATACACATGGGAGGGCTACACATATCACTGCCCATCCAAAATGGGCAAAACACATGGGAGGGCTACACATATCACTGCCCATCTTAACAGGGCGATACACATGGGAGGGCTACACATATCTCTGCCCATCTTAAATGGGCAATGCACATGGGAGGGCTACACATATCACGGCCCATCTTAAATTGGCAATACACATGGGAGGGGTACACATATCACTGCCCATCTTAAATGGGCAATGCGCATGGGAGGGCTACACATATCACTGCCCATCTTAAATGGGCGATGCACATGGGAGGGCTACACATATCACTGCCCATCTTAAATGGGCGATACACATGGGAGGGCTACACCTATCACTGCCCATCTTAAATGGGCGATACACATGGGAGGGCTACACATATCACAGCCCATCTTAAATTGGCGATACACATGGGAGGGCTACACATATCACTGCCCATTTTAACAGGGCGATACACATGGGAGGGCTACACATATCACTTCCGATCTTAAATGGGTGATACACATGGGAGAGCTACACATATCACTGCCCATCTTAAATGGGTGATGCACATTGGAGGGATACACATATCACTGCCCATCTTAAATGGGTGATGCACATGGGAGGGCTTCACATATCACTTCCCATCTTAAATGGGTGATACACATGGGAGGGCTACACATATCACTTCCCATCTTAAATGGGCAATGCACATGGGAGGGCTACACATATCACTGCCCATCTTAAATGGGTGATACACATGGTAGGGCTACACATATCACTGCCCATCTTAACAGGGCGATACACATGGGAGGGCTACACATATCACTGCCCATCTTAACAGGGCGATACACATGGGAGGGCTACACATATCACTGCCCATCTTAAATGGGCAATGCACATGGGAGGGCTGCACATATGACTGCCCATCTTAAATGGGCGATACACATGGGAGGGTACACATATCACTGCCCATCTTAAATGGGTGATACACATGGGAGGGCTACACATATCACTGCCCATCTTAAATGGGCGATACACATGGGAGGGCTACAAATATCACTGCCCATCTTAAATGGGTGATACACATGGGAGGGCTACACATATCACTGCCCATCTTAACAGGGCGATACACATGGGAGGGCTACGCATATCACTGCCCATCTTAAATGGGTGATACACATGGGAGGGCTACACCTATCACTGCCCATCTTAAATGGGCAATGCACATGGTAGGGCTACACATATCACTGCCCATCTTAAATGGGTGATACACATGGGAGGGCTAAACATATCACTGCCCATCCTAAATGGGCAAAACACATGGGAGAGCTACACATATCACTGCCCATCTTAACAGGGCGATACACATATCACTGCCCATCTTAAATGGGTGGTACACATGGGAGGGCTACACATATCAGTGCCCATCTTAAATGGGCAAAACACATGGGAGGGCTACACATATCACTGCCCATCTTAACAGGGCGATACACATGGGAATGCTACACATATCACTGCCCATCTTAAATGGGTGGTACACATGGGAGGGCTACACATATCACTGCCCATCTTAAATGGGTGATACACATGGGAGGGCTACACATATCACTGCCCATCTTAAATGGGCAAAACACATGGGAGGGCTACACATATCACTGCCCATCTTAACAGGGGGATACACATGGGAATGCTACACATATCACTGCCCATCTTAAATGGGTGATACACATGTGAGGGCTACACATATCACTGCCCATCTTAACAGGGCGATACACATGGGAGGGCTACACATATCACTGCCCATCTTAAATGAGTGATACACATGGGGGGGCTACACATATCACTGCCCATCTTAACAGGGCGATACACATGGGAGGGCTACACATATCACTGCCCATCTTAAATGGGTGATACACATGGGAGGGCTACACATATCACTGCCCATCCTAAATGGGCAAAACACATGGGAGGGCTACATATATCACTGCCCATCTTAACAGGGCGATACACATGGGAGGGCTACACATATCACTGCCCATCTTAAATGGGCGATACACATGGAGAGCTACACATATCACTGCCCATCTTAACAGGGCGATACACATTGGAGAGCTACACATATCACTGCCCATCTTAACAGGGCGATACACATGGGAGAGCTACACATATCACTGCCCATCTTAACAGGGCGATACACATGGGAGGGCTATACATATCACAGCCCATCTTAAATGGGCGATACACATGGGAGAGCTACACATATCACTGCCCATCTTAAATGGGTGATACACATGGGAGAGCTACACATATCACTGCCCATTTTAACAGGGCGATACACATGGGAGAGCTACACATATCACTGCCCATCTTAACAGGGCGATACACATGGGAGAGCTACACATATCACTGCCCATCTTAACAGGGCGATACACATGGGAGGGCTACACATATCACTGCCCATCTTAAATGGGCGATACACATGGGAGAGCTACACATATCACTGCCCATCTTAAATGGGCGATACATATGAGAGGGCTACACCTATCACTGCCCATCTTAAATGGGTGATACACATGAGAGGGTTACACACATCACTGCCCATCTTAAATGGGCAACATACATGGGAGGGTTACACACATCACTGCCCATCTTAAATGGGTGATACACATGGGAGAGCTACACATATCACTGCCCATCTTAAATGGGCAATGCACATGGGAGGGCTACACATATCACTGCCCATCTTAAATGGGTGATACACATGGGAGAGCTACACATATCACTGCCCATCTTAAATGGGTGATACACATGAAAGGGTTACACATATCACTGCCCATCTTAAATGGGTGATACACATGGGAGAGCTACACATATCACTGCCCATCTTAAATGGGTGATACACATGAAAGGGTTACACACATCACTGCCCATCTTAAATGGGCAACATACATGGGAGGGCTACACACATCACTGCCCATCTTAAATGGGTGATACACATGGGAGGGCTACACACATCACTGCCCATCTTAAATGGGTGATACAGATGGGAGGGCTACACACATCACTGCCCATCTTAAATGGGTGATACACATGGGAGAGCTACACATATCACTGCCCATCTTAAATGGGCAACGCACATGGGAGGGCTACACATATCACTGCCCATCTTAAATGGGTGATACACATGGGAGAGCTACACATATCACTGCCCATCTTAAATGGGTGATACACATGAAAGGGTTACACATATCACTGCCCATCTTAAATGGGTGTTACACATGGGAGAGCTACACATATCACTGCCCATCTTAAATGGGTGATACACATGAAAGGGTTACACACATCACTGCCCATCTTAAATGGGCAACATACATGGGAGGGTTACACACATCACTGCCCATCTTAAATGGGTGATACACATGGGAGGGCTACACATATCACTGCCCACCTTAAATGGGCGATACACATGGGAGGGCTACACATATCACTGCCCATCTTAAATGGGTGATACACATGGGAGGGCTACACATATCACTGCCCATCCAAAATGGGCAAAACACATGGGAGGGCTACACATATCACTGCCCATCTTAACAGGGCGATACACATGGGAGGGCTACACATATCACTGCCCATCTTAAATGGTCAATGCGCATTTGAGGGCTACACATATCACTGCCCATCTTAAATGGGCGATGCACATGGGAGGGCTACACATATCACTGCCCATCCTAAATGGGCGATACACATGGGAGGGCTACACCTATCACTGCCCATCTTAAATGGGCGATACACATGGGAGGGCTACACATATCACTGCCCATCTTAAATTGGCGATACACATGGGAGGGCTACACACATCACTGCCCATCTTAAATGGGAAATGCACATGGGAGGGCTACACATATCACTGACCATCTTAAATGGGAGGGCTACACATATCACTGCCCATCTTAAATGGGCGATACACATGGGAGGGCTACACATATCACTGCCCATCTTAACAGGGCGATACACATGGGAGGGCTACACATATCACTTCCGATCTTAAATGGGTGATACACATGGGAGAGCTACACATATCACTGCCCATCTTAAATGGGCGATACACATGGGAGGGCTACACATATCACTTCCCATCTTAAATGGGTGATACACATGGGAGGGCTACACATATCACTTCCCATCTTAAATGGGCAATGCACATGGGAGGGCTACACATATCACTGCCCATCTTAAATGGGTGATACACATGGTAGGGCTACACATATCACTGCCCATCTTAACAGGGCGATACACATGGCAGGGCTACACATATCACTGCCCATCTTAAATGGGCAATGCACATGGGAGGGCTGCACCTATGACTGCCCATCTTAAATGGGTGATACACATGGGAGGGCTACACATATCACTGCCCATCTTAAATGGGCAATACACATGGGAGGGCTACACATGTCACGGCCCATCTTAAATTGGCAATACACATGGGAGGGCGACACATATCACTGCCCATCTTAAATGGGTGATACACATGGGAGGGCTACACATATCACTGCCCATCTTAAATGGGCGATACACATGGGAGGGCTACAAATATCACTGCCCATCTTAAATGGGTGATACACATGGGAGGGTTACACATATCACTGCCCATCTTAACAGGGCGATACACATGGGAGGGCTACACATATCACTGCCCATCTTAAATGGGTGATACACATGGGAGGGCTACACATATCACTGCCCATCTTAAATGGGCCATGCACATGGTAGGGCTACACATATCACTGCCCATCTTAAATGGGTGATACACATGGGAGGGCTACACATATCACTGCCCATCCTAAATGGGCAAAACACATGGGAGGGCTACACATATCACTGCCCATCTTAACAGGGCGATACACATGGGAGGGCTACACATATCACTGCCCATCTTAAATGGGTGATACACATGGGAGGGCTACACATATGACTGCCCATCTTAAATGGGCAAAACACATGGGAGGGCTACACATATCACTGCCCATCTTAACAGGGCGATACACATGGGAATGCTACACATATCACTGCTCATCTTAAATGGGCAAAACACATGGGAGGGCTACACATATCACTGCCCATCTTAACAGGGCGATACACATGGGAGGGCTACACATATCACTGCCCATCTTAAATGGGTGATACACATGGGAATGCTACACATATCACTGCCCATCTTAAATGGGTGATACACATGGGAGGGCTACACATATCACTTCCCATCTTAACAGGGCGATACACATGGGAGGGCTACACATATCACTGCCCATCTTAAATGGGTGATACACATGGGAGGGCTACACATATTACTGCCCATCTTAACAGGGCGATACACATGGGAGGGCTACACATATCACTGCCCATCTTAAATGGGTGATACACATGGGAGGGCTACACATATCACTGCCCATCCTAAATGGGCGATACACATGGGAGGGCTACACCTATCACTGCCCATCTTAAATGGGCGATACACATGGGAGGGCTACAAATATCACTGCCCATCTTAAATTGGCGATACACATGGGAGGGCTACACACATCACTGCCCATCTTAAATGGCAAATGCACATGGGAGGGCTACACATATCACTGACCATCTTAAATGGGAGGGCTACACATATCACTGCCCATCTTAAATGGGCGATACACATGGGAGGGCAACACATATCACTGCCCATCTTAACAGGGCGATACACATGGGAGGGCTACACATATCACTTCCGATCTTAAATGGGCGATACACATGGGAGGGCTACACATATCACTTCCCATCTTAAATGGGTGATACACATGGGAGGGCTACACATATCACTTCCCATCTTAAATGGGCAATGCACATGGGAGGGCTACACATATCACTGCCCATCTTAAATGGGTGATACACATGGTAGGGCTACACATATCACTGCCCATCTTAACAGGGCGATACACATGGGAGGGCTACACATATCACTGCACATCTTAAATGGGCAATGCACATGGGAGGGCTGCACCTATGACTGCCCATCTTAAATGGGTGATACACATGGGAGGGCTACACATATCACTGCCCATCTTAAATGGGCAATACACATGGGAGGGCTACACATGTCACGGCCCATCTTAAATTGGCAATACACATGGGAGGGCGACACATATCACTGCCCATCTTAAATGGGTGATACACATGGGAGGGCTACACATATCACTGCCCATCTTAAATGGGCGATACACATGGGAGGGCTACAAATATCACTGCCCATCTTAAATGGGTGATACACATGGGAGGGTTACACATATCACTGCCCATCTTAACAGGGCGATACACATGGGAGGGCTACACATATCACTGCCCATCTTAAATGGGTGATACACATGGGAGGGCTACACATATCACTGCCCATCTTAAATGGGCAATGCACATGGTAGGGCTACACATATCACTGCCCATCTTAAATGGGTGATACACATGGGAGGGCTACACATATCACTGCCCATCCTAAATGGGCAAAACACATGGGAGGGCTACACATATCACTGCCCATCTTAACAGGGCGATACACATGGGAGGGCTACACATATCACTGCCCATCTTAAATGGGTGATACACATGGGAGGGCTACACATATCACTGCCCATCTTAAATGGGCAAAACACATGGGAGGGCTACACATATCACTGCCCATCTTAACAGGGCGATACACATGGGAATGCTACACATATCACTGCTCATCTTAAATGGGCAAAACACATGGGAGGGCTACACATATCACTGCCCATCTTAACAGGGCGATACACATGGGAATGCTACACATATCACTGCCCATCTTAAATGGGTGATACACATGGGAGGGCTACACATATCACTTCCCATCTTAACAGGGCGATACACATGGGAGGGCTACACATATCACTGCCCATCTTAAATGGGTGATACACATGAGAGGGCTACACATATTACTGCCCATCTTAACAGGGCGATACACATGGGAGGGCTACACATATCACTGCCCATCTTAAATGGGTGATACACATGGGAGGGCTACACATATCACTGCCCATCCTAAATGGGCAAAACACATGGGAGGGCTACACATATCACTGCCCATCTTAACAGGGCGATACACATGGGAGGGCTACACATATCACTGCCCATCTTAAATGGGCGATACACATGGAGAGCTACACATATCACTGCCCATCTTAACAGGGCGATACACATGGGAGAGCTACACATATCACTGCCCATCTTAACAGGGCGATACACATGGGAGAGCTACACATATCACTGCCCATCTTAACAGGGCGATACACATGGGAGGGCTATACATATCACTGCCCATCTTAAATGGGCGATACACATGGGAGAGCTACACATATCACTGCCCATCTTAAATGGGTGATACACATGGGAGAGCTACACATATCACTGCCCATCTTAACAGGGCGATACACATGGGAGAGCTACACATATCACTGCCCATCTTAACAGGGCGATACACATGGGAGAGCTACACATATCACTGCCCATCTTAACAGGGCGATACACATGGGAGGGCTACACATATCACTGCCCATCTTAAATGGGCGATACACATGGGAGAGCTACACATATCACTGCCCATCTTAAATGGGCGATACACATGAGAGGGCTACACATATCACTGCCCATCTTAAATGGGTGATACACATGAGAGGGTTACACACATCACTGCCCATCTTAAATGGGCAACATACATTGGAGGGTTACACACATCACTGCCCATCTTAAATGGGTGATACACATGGGAGAGCTACACATATCACTGCCCATCTTAAATGGGCAACGCACATGGGAGGGCTACACATATCACTGCCCATCTTAAATGGGTGATACACATGGGAGAGCTACACATATCACTGCCCATCTTAAATGGGCGATACACATGAAAGGGTTACACATATCACTGCCCATCTTAAATGGGTGATACACATGGGAGAGCTACACATATCACTGCCCATCTTAAATGGGCAACATACATGGGAGGGTTACACACATCACTGCCCATCTTAAATGGGTGATACACATGGGAGGGCTACACACATCACTGCCCATCTTAAATGGGTGATACACATGGGAGGGCTACACACATCACTGCCCATCTTAAATGGGCGATACACATGGGAGAGCTACACACATCACTGCCCATCTTAAATGGGCGATACATATGAGAGGGCTACACATATCACTGCCCATCTTAAATGGGTGATACACATGAGAGGGTTACACACATCACTGCCCATCTTAAATGGGCAACATACATGGGAGGGTTACACACATCACTGCCCATCTTAAATGGGTGATACACATGGGAGAGCTACACATATCACTGCCCATCTTAAATGGGCAATGCACATGGGAGGGCTACACATATCACTGCCCATCTTAAATGGGTGATACACATGAAAGGGTTACACATATCACTGCCCATCTTAAATGGGTGATACACATGGGAGAGCTACACATATCACTGCCCATCTTAAATGGGTGATACACATGAAAGGGTTACACACATCACTGCCCATCTTAAATGGGCAACATACATGGGAGGGCTACACACATCACTGCCCATCTTAAATGGGTGATACACATGGGAGGGCTACACACATCACTGCCCATCTTAAATGGGTGATACACATGGGAGGGCTACACACATCACTGCCCATCTTAAATGGGTGATACACATGGGAGAGCTACACATATCACTGCCCATCTTAAATGGGCAACGCACATGGGAGGGCTACACATATCACTGCCCATCTTAAATGGGTGATACACATGGGAGAGCTACACATATCACTGCCCATCTTAAATGGGTGATACACATGAAAGGGTTACACATATCACTGCCCATCTTAAATGGGTGATACACATGGGAGAGCTACACATATCACTGCCCATCTTAAATGGGTGATACACATGAAAGGGTTACACACATCACTGCCCATCCTAAATGGGCAACATACATGGGAGGGTTACACACATCACTGCCCATCTTAAATGGGTGATACACATGGGAGGGCTACACACATCACTGCCCATCTTAAATGGGCAATACACATGGGAGGGCTACACATATCACTGCCCATCTTAAATGGGTGATACACATGGGAGGGCTACACATATCACTGCCCATCCAAAATGGGCAAAACACATGGGAGGGCTACACATATCACTGCCCATCTTAACAGGGCGATACACATGGGAGGGCTACACATATCTCTACCCATCTTAAATGGGCAATGCACATGGGAGGGCTACACATATCACGGCCCATCTTAAATTGGCAATACACATGGGAGGGGTACACATATCACTGCCCATCTTAAATGGGCAATGCGCATGGGAGGGCTACACATATCACTGCCCATCTTAAATGGGCAATGCGCATGGGAAGGCTACACATATCACTGCCCATCTTAAATGGGCGATGCACATGGGAGGGCTACACATATCACTGCCCATCCTAAATGGGCGATACACATGGGAGGGCTACACCTATCACTGCCCATCTTAAATGGGCGATACACATGGGAGGGCTACACATATCACTGCCCATCTTAAATTGGCGATACACATGGGAGGGCTACACACATCACTGCCCATCTTAAATGGGAAATGCACATGGGAGGGCTACACATATCACTGACCATCTTAAATGGGAGGGCTACACATATCACTGCCCATCTTAAATGGGCGATACACATGGGAGGGCTACACATATCACTGCCCATCTTAACAGGGCGATACACATGGGAGGGCTACACATATCACTTCCGATCTTAAATGGGTGATACACATGGGAGAGCTACACATATCACTGCCCATCTTAAATGGGCGATACACATGGGAGGGCTACACATATCACTTCCCATCTTAAATGGGTGATACACATGGGAGGGCTACACATATCACTTCCCATCTTAAATGGGCAATGCACATGGGAGGGCTACACATATCACTGCCCATCTTAAATGGGTGATACACATGGTAGGGCTACACATATCACTGCCCATCTTAACAGGGCAATACACATGGGAGGGCTACACATATCACTGCCCATCTTAAATGGGCAATGCACATGGGAGGGCTGCACCTATGACTGCCCATCTTAAATGGGTGATACACATGGGAGGGCTACACATATCACTGCCCATCTTAAATGGGCAATACACATGGGAGGGCTACACATGTCACGGCCCATCTTAAATTGGCAATACACATGCGAGGGCTACACATATCACTGCCCATCTTAAATGGGTGATACACATGGGAGGGCTACACATATCACTGCCCATCTTAAATGGGCAATGCACATGGTAGGGCTACACATATCACTGCCCATCTTAAATGGGTGATACACATGGGAGGGCTACATATATCACTGCCCATCCTAAATGGGCAAAACACATGGGAGGGCTACACATATCACTGCCCATCTTAACAGGGCGATTCACATGGGAGGGCTACACATATCACTGCCCATCTTAAATGGGTGATACACATGGGAGGGCTACACATATCACTGCCCATCTTAAATGGGCAAAACACATGGGAGGGCTACACATATCACTGCCCATCTTAACAGGGCGATACACATGGGAATGCTACACATATCACTGCCCATCTTAAATGGGTGATACACATGGGAGGGCTACACATATCACTGCCCATCTTAAATGGGTGATACACATGGGAGGGCTACACATACCACTGCTCATCTTAAATGGGCAAAACACATGGGAGGGCTACACATATCACTGCCCATCTTAACAGGGCGATACACATGGGAAATCTACACATATCACTGCCCATCTTAAATGGGTGATACACATGGGAGGGCTACACATATCACTGCCCATCTTAACAGGGCGATACACATGGGAGGGCTACACATATCACTGCCCATCTTAAATGGGTGATACACATGGGAGGGCTACACATATCACTGCCCATCTTAACAGGGCGATACACATGGGAGGGCTACACATATCACTGCCCATCTTAAATGGGTGATACACATGGGAGGGCTACACATATCACTGCCCATCCTAAATGGGTAAAACACCTGGGAGGGCTACACATATCACTGCCCATCTTAACAGGGCGATACACATGGGAGGGCTACACATATCACTGCCCATCTTAAATGGGCGATACACATGGAGAGCTACACATATCACTGCCCATCTTAACAGGGCGATACACATGGGAGAGCTACACATATCACTGCCCATCTTAACAGGGCGATACACATGGGAGAGCTACACATATCACTGCCCATCTTAACAGGGCGATACACATGGGAGGGCTATACATATCACTGCCCATCTTAAATGGGCGATACACATGGGAGAGCTACACATATCACTGCCCATCTTAAATGGGCGATACACATGGGAGAGCTACACATATCACTGCCCATCTTAAATGGTCGAAGCCCATGAGAGGGCTACACATATCACTGCCCATCTTAAATGGGTGATACACATGAGAGGGTTACACACATCACTGCCCATCTTAAATGGGCAACATACATGGGAGGGTTACACACATCACTGCCCATCTTAAATGGGTGATACACATGGGAGAGTTACACATATCACTGCCCATCTTAAATGGGCAACGCACATGGGAGGGCTACACATGTCACTGCCCATCTTAAATGGGTGATACACATGGGAGAGCTACACATATCACTGCCCATCTTAAATGGGCGATACACATGAAAGGGTTACACATATCACTGCCCATCTTAAATGGGTGATACACATGGGAGAGCTACACATATCACTGCCCATCTTAAATGGGCGATACACATGAAAGGGTTACACATATCACTGCCCATCTTAAATGGGTGATACACATGGGAGAGTTACACATATCACTGCCCATCTTAAATGGGCAACGCACATGGGAGGGCTACACATATCACTGCCCATCTTAAATGGGTGATACACATGGGAGAGCTACACATATCACTGCCCATCTTAAATGGGTGATACACATGGGAGGGTTACACATATCACTGCCCATCTTAACAGGGCGATACACATGGGAGGGCTACACATATCACTGCCCATCTTAAATGGGTGATACACATGGGAGGGCTACACATATCACTGCCCATCTTAAATGGGCAATGCACATGGTAGGGCTACACATATCACTGCCCATCTTAAATGGGTGATACACATGGGAGGGCTACACATATCACTGCCCATCCTAAATGGGCAAAACACATGGGAGAGCTACACATATCACTGCCCATCTTAACAGGGCGATACACATATCACTGCCCATCTTAAATGGGTGATACACATGGGAGGGCTACACATATCAGTGCCCATCTTAAATGGGCAAAACACATGGGAGGGCTACACATATCACTGCCCATCTTAACAGGGCGATACACATGGGAATGCTACACATATCACTGCCCATCTTAAATGGGTGATACACATGGGAGGGCTACACATATCACTGCCCATCTTAAATGGGTGATACACATGGGAGGGCTACACATATCACTGCCCATCTTAAATGGGCAAAACACATGGGAGGGCTACACATATCACTGCCCATCTTAACAGGGGGATACACATGGGAATGCTACACATATCACTGCCCATGTTAAATGGGTGATACACATGTGAGGGCTACACATATCACTGCCCATCTTAACAGGGCGATACACATGGGAGGGCTACACATATCACTGCCCATCTTAAATGAGTGATACACATGGGGGGGCTACACATATCACTGCCCATCTTAACAGGGCGATACACATGGGAGGGCTACACATATCACTGCCCATCTTAAATGGGTGATACACATGGGAGGGCTACACATATCACTGCCCATCCTAAATGGGCAAAACACATGGGAGGGCTACATATATCACTGCCCATCTTAACAGGGCGATACACATGGGAGGGCTACACATATCACTGCCCATCTTAAATGGGCGATACACATGGAGAGCTACACATATCACTGCCCATCTTAACAGGGCGATACACATGGGAGAGCTACACATATCACTGTCCATCTTAACAGGGCGATACACATGGGAGAGCTACACATATCACTGCCCATCTTAACAGGGCGATACACATGGGAGGGCTATACATATCACAGCCCATCTTAAATGGGCGATACACATGGGAGAGCTACACATATCACTGCCCATCTTTAATGGGTGATACACATGGGAGAGCTACACATATCACTGCCCATTTTAACAGGGCGATACACATGGGAGAGCTACACATATCACTGCCCATCTTAACAGGGCGATACACATGGGAGAGCTACACATATCACTGCCCATCTTAACAGGGCGATACACATGGGAGGGCTACACATATCACTGCCCATCTTAAATGGGCGATACACATGGGAGAGCTACACATATCACTGCCCATCTTAAATGGGCGATACATATGAGAGGGCTACACATATCACTGCCCATCTTAAATGGGTGATACACATGAGAGGGTTACACACATCACTGCCCATCTTAAATGGGCAACATACATGGGAGGGTTACACACATCACTGCCCATCTTAAATGGGTGATACACATGGGAGAGCTACACATATCACTGCCCATCTTAAATGGGCAATGCACATGGGAGGGCTACACATATCACTGCCCATCTTAAATGGGTGATACACATGGGAGAGCTACACATATCACTGCCCATCTTAAATGGTTGATACACATGAAAGGGTTACACATATCACTGCCCATCTTAAATGGGTGATACACATGGGAGAGCTACACATATCACTGCCCATCTTAAATGGGTGATACACATGAAAGGGTTACACACATCACTGCCCATCTTAAATGGGCAACATACATGGGAGGGCTACACACATCACTGCCCATCTTAAATGGGCGATACACATGGGAGGGCTACACACATCACTGCCCATCTTAAATGGGTGATACAGATGGGAGGGCTACACACATCACTGCCCATCTTAAATGGGTGATACACATGGGAGAGCTACACATATCACTGCCCATCTTAAATGGGCAACGCACATGGGAGGGCTACACATATCACTGCCCATCTTAAATGGGTGATACACATGGGAGAGCTACACATATCACTGCCCATCTTAAATGGGTGATACACATGAAAGGGTTACACATATCACTGCCCATCTTAAATGGGTGTTACACATGGGAGAGCTACACATATCACTGCCCATCTTAAACGGGTGATACAAATGAAAGGGTTACACACATCACTGCCCATCTTAAATGGGCAACATACATGGGAGGGTTACACACATCACTGCCCATCTTAAATGGGTGATACACATGGGAGGGCTACACATATCACTGCCCACCTTAAATGGGCGATACACATGGGAGGGCTACACATATCACTGCCCATCTTAAATGGGTGATACACATGGGAGGGCTACACATATCACTGCCCATCTTAACAGGGCGATACACATGGGAGCCCTCCCATGTGTATCACCCATTTAAGATGGGCAGTGATATGTGTAGCCCTACCATGTGCATTGCCCATTTAAGATGGGCAGTGATATGTGTAGCCCTCCCATGTGTATCACCCATTTAAGATGGGCAGTGATATGTGTAGCCCTCCCATGTGTATCGCCCTGTTAAGATGGGCAGTGATATGTGTAGCCCTACCATGTGTATCACCCATTTAAGATGGGCAGTGATATGTGTAGCCCTCCCATGTGTATCGCCCTGTTAAGATGGGCAGTGATATGTGTAACCCTCCCATGTGTAACACCCATTTAAAATGGGCAGTGATATTTGTAGCCCTCCCATGTGTATCGCCCATTTAAGATGGGCAGTGATATGTGTAGCCCTCCCATGTGTATCACCCATTTAAGATGGGCAGTGATATGTGTAGCCCTCCCATGTGTATTGCCAATTTAAGATGGGCCGTGACATGTGTAGCCCTCCCATGTGTATTGCCCATTTAAGATGGGCAGTGATATGTGTAGCCCTCCCATGTGTATCACCCATTTAAGATGGGCAGTCATAGGTGCAGCCCTCCCATGTGCATTGCCCATTTAAGATGGGCAGTGATATGTGTAGCCCTCCCATGTGTATCGCCCTGTTAAGATGGGCAGTGATATGTGTAGCCCTACCATGTGTATCACCCATTTAAGATGGGCAGTGATATGTGTAGCCCTCCCATGTGCATTGCCCATTTAAGATGGGAAGTGGTATGTGTAGCCCTCCCATGTGTATCACCCATTTAAGATGGGAAGTGATATGTGTAGCCCTCCCATGTGTATCGCCCATTTAAGATGGGCAGTGATATGTGTAGCTCTCCCATGTGTATCACCCATTTAAGATCGGAAGTGATATGTGTAGCCCTCCCATGTGTATCGCCCTGTTAAGATGGGCAGTGATATGTGTAGCCCTCCCATGTGTATCGCCCATTTAAGATGGGCAGTGATATGTGTAGCCCTCCCATTTAAGATGGTCAGTGATATGTGTAGCCCTCCCATGTGCATTTCCCATTTAAGATGGGCAGTGATGTGTGTAGCCGTCCCATGTGTATCGCCAATTTAAGATGGGCAGTGATATGTGTAGCCCTCCAATGTGTATCGCCCATTTAAGATGGGCAGTGATAGGTGTAGCCCTCCCATGTGTATTGCCCATTTAGGATGGGCAGTGATATGTGTAGCCCTCCCATGTGCATCGCCCATTTAAGATGGGCAGTGATATGTGTAGCCTTCCCATGCGCATTGCCCATTTAAGATGGGCAGTGATATGTGTAGCCCTCCCATGCGCATTGCCCATTTAAGATGGGCAGTGATATGTGTACCCCTCCCATGTGTATTGCCAATTTAAGATGGGCCGTGATATGTGTAGCCCTCCCATGTGCATTGCCCATTTAAGATGGGTAGAGATATGTGTAGCCCTCCCATGTGTATCGCCCTGTTAAGATGGGCAGTGATATGTGTAGCCCTCCCATGTGTTTTGCCCATTTTGGATGGTCAGTGATATGTGTAGCCCTCCCATGTGTATCACCCATTTAAGATGGGCAGTGATATGTGTAGCCCTCCCATGTGTATTGCCCATTTAAGATGGGCAGTGATGTGTGTAGCCCTCCCATGTGTATCACCCATTTAAGATGGGCAGTGATGTGTGTAACCCTCCCATGTATGTTGCCCATTTAAGATGGGCAGTGATGTGTGTAACCCTTTCATGTGTATCACCCATTTAAGATGGGCAGTGATATGTGTAGCTCTCCCATGTGTATCACCCATTTAAGATGGGCAGTGATATGTGTAACCCTTTCATGTGTATCACCCATTTAAGATGGGCAGTGATATGTGTAGCTCTCCCATGTGTATCACCCATTTAAGATGGGCAGTGATATGTGTAGCCCTCCCATGTGCGTTGCCCATTTAAGATGGGCAGTGATATGTGTAGCTCTCCCATGTGTATCACCCGTTTAAGATGGGCAGTGATGTGTGTAGCCCTCCCATGTGTATCACCCATTTAAGATGGGCAGTGATGTGTGTAGCCCTCCCATGTGTATCACCCATTTAAGATGGGCAGTGATGTGTGTAGCCCTCCCATGTATGTTGCCCATTTAAGATGGGCAGTGATGTGTGTAACCCTTTCATGTGTATCACCCATTTAAGATGGGCAGTGATATGTGTAGCTCTCCCATGTGTATCACCCATTTAAGATGGGCAGTGATATGTGTAACCCTTTCATGTGTATCACCCATTTAAGATGGGCAGTGATATGTGTAGCTCTCCCATGTGTATCACCCATTTAAGATGGGCAGTGATATGTGTAGCCCTCCCATGTGCATTGCCCATTTAAGATGGGCAGTGATATGTGTAGCTCTCCCATGTGTATCACCCATTTAAGATGGGCAGTGATGTGTGTAACCCTCCCATGTATGTTGCCCATTTAAGATGGGCAGTGATGTGTGTAACCCTCTCATGTGTATCACCCATTTAAGATGGGCAGTGATATGTGTAGCCCTCTCATATGTATCGCCCATTTAAGATGGGCAGTGATGTGTGTAGCTCTCCCATGTGTATCGCCCATTTAAGATGGGCAGTGATGTGTGTAGCCCTCCCATGTGTATCACCCATTTAAGATGGGCAGTGATGTGTGTAGCCCTCCCATGTGTATCACCCATTTAAGATGGGCAGTGATGTGTGTAACCCTCCCATGTATGTTGCCCATTTAAGATGGGCAGTGATATGTGTAGCTCTCCCATGTGTATCACCCATTTAAGATGGGCAGTGATATGTGTAACCCTTTCATGTGTATCGCCCATTTAAGATGGGCAGTGATATGTGTAGCTCTCCCATGTGTATCACCCATTTAAGATGGGCAGTGATATGTGTAGCCCTCCCATGTGCGTTGCCCATTTAAGATGGGCAGTGATATGTGTAGCTCTCCCATGTGTATCACCCATTTAAGATGGGCAGTGATGTGTGTAACCCTCCAATGTATGTTGCCCATTTGAGATGGGCAGTGATGTGTGTAACCCTCTCATGTGTATCACCCATTTAAGATGGGCAGTGATATGTGTAGCCCTCTCATGTGTATCGCCCATTTAAGATGGGCAGTGATATGTGTAGCTCTCCCATGTGTATCGCCCATTTAAGATGGGCAGTGATATGTGTAGCCCTCCCATGTGTATCGCCCTGTTAAGATGGGCAGTGATATGTGTAGCTCTCCCATGTGTATCGCCCATTTAAGATGGGCAGTGATATGTGTAGCCCTCCCATGTGTATCACCCATTTAAGATGGGCAGTGATATGTGTCGCCCTCCCATGTGTATTGCCAATTTAAGATGGGCCGTGACATGTGTAGCCCTCCCATGTGTATTGCCCATTTAAGATGGGCAGTGATATGTGTAGCCCTCCCATGTGTATCACCCATTTAAGATGGGCAGTCATAGGTGCAGCCCTCCCATGTGCATTGCCCATTTAAGATGGGCAGTGATATGTGTAGCCCTCCCATGTGTATCGCCCTGTTAAGATGGGCAGTGATATGTGTAGCCCTACCATGTGTATCACCCATTTAAGATGGGCAGTGATATGTGTAGCCCTCCCATGTGCATTGCCCATTTAAGATGGGAAGTGATATGTGTAGCCCTCCCATGTGTATCACCCATTTAAGATGGGAAGTGATATGTTTAGCCCTCCCATGTGTATCGCCCATTTAAGATGGGCAGTGATATGTGTAGCTCTCCCATGTGTATCACCCATTTAAGATCGGAAGTGATATGTGTAGCCCTCCCATGTGTATCGCCCTGTTAAGATGGGCAGTGATATGTGTAGCCCTCCCATGTGTATCGCCCATTTAAGATGGGCAGTGATATGTGTAGCCCTCCCATTTAAGATGGTCAGTGATATGTGTAGCCCTCCCATGTGCATTTCCCATTTAAGATGGGCAGTGATGTGTGTAGCCCTCCCATGTGTATCGCCAATTTAAGATGGGCAGTGATATGTGTAGCCCTCCCATGTGTATCGCCCATTTAAGATGGGCAGTGATAGGTGTAGCCCTCCCATGTGTATCGCCCATTTAGGATGGGCAGTGATATGTGTAGCCCTCCCATGTGCATCGCCCATTTAAGATGGGCAGTGATATGTGTAGCCCTCAAATGCGCATTGCCCATTTAAGATGGGCAGTGATATGTGTAGTGATATGTGTAGCCCTCCCATGTGTATCACCCATTTAAGATGGGCAGTGATATGTGTAGCCCTACCATGTGCATTGCCCATTTAAGATGGGCAGTGATATGTGTAGCCCTCCCATGTGTATCACTGCCCATCTTAACAGGGCGATACACATGGGAGGGCTACACATATCACTGCCCATCTTAAATGGGTGATACACATGGGAGGGCTACACATATCACTGCCCATCTTAAATGGGCAAAACACATGGGAGGGCTACACATATCACTGCCCATCTTAACAGGGCGATACACATGGGAATGCTACACATATCACTGCCCATCTTAAATGGGTGATACACATGGGAGGGCTACACATATCACTGCCCATCTTAAATGGGTGATACACATGGGAGGGCTACACATATCACTGCTCATCTTAAATGGGCAAAACACATGGGAGGGCTACACATATCTCTGCCCATCTTAACAGGGCGATACACATGGGAATGCTACACATATCACTGCCCATCTTAAATGGGTGATACACATGGGAGGGCTACACATATCACTGCCCATCTTAACAGGGCGATACACATGGGAGGGCTACACATATCACTGCCCATCTTAAATGGGTGATACACATGGGAGGGCTACACATATCACTGCCCATCTTAACAGGGCGATACACATGGGAGGGCTACACATATCACTGCCCATCTTAAATGGGTGATACACATGGGAGGGCTACACATATCACTGCCCATCCTAAATGGGTAAAACACCTGGGAGGGCTACACATATCACTGCCCATCTTAACAGGGCGATACACATGGGAGGGCTACACATATCACTGCCCATCTTAAATGGGCGATACACATGGAGAGCTACACATATCACTGCCCATCTTAACAGGGCGATACACATGGGAGAGCTACACATATCACTGCCCATCTTAACAGGGCGATACACATGGGAGAGCTACACATATCACTGCCCATCTTAACAGGGCGATACACATGGGAGGGCTATACATATCACTGCCCATCTTAAATGGGCGATACACATGGGAGAGCTACACATATCACTGCCCATCTTAAATGGGCGATACACATGGGAGAGCTACACATATCACTGCCCATCTTAAATGGGCGAAGCCCATGAGAGGGCTACACATATCACTGCCCATCTTAAATGGGTGATACACATGAGAGGGTTACACACATCACTGCCCATCTTAAATGGGCAACATACATGGGAGGGTTACACACATCACTGCCCATCTTAAATGGGTGATACACATGGGAGAGTTACACATATCACTGCCCATCTTAAATGGGCAACGCACATGGGAGGGCTACACATATCACTGCCCATCTTAAATGGGTGATACACATGGGAGAGCTACACATATCACTGCCCATCTTAAATGGGCGATACACATGAAAGGGTTACACATATCACTGCCCATCTTAAATGGGTGATACACATGGGAGAGCTACACATATCACTGCCCATCTTAAATGGGCAACTACATGGGAGGGTTACACACATCACCGCCCATCTTAAATGGGTGATACACATGGGAGGGCTACACACATCACTGCCCATCTTAAATGGGTGATGCACATGGGAGGGCTACACACATCACTGCCCATCTTAAATGGGTGATGCACATGGGAGGGCTACACATATCACTGCCCATCTTAAATGGGTGATGCACATGGGAGGGCTTCACATATCACTGACCATCTTAAATGGGTGATACACATGGGAGGGCTACACATATCACTGCCCATCTTAAATGGGTGATACACATGGGAGGGCTACACATATCACTGCCCATCTTAAATGGGTGATACACATGAAAGGGTTACACATATCACTGCCCATTTTAAATGGGTGATACACATGGGAGGGCTACACACATCACTGTCCATCTTAAATGGGCAATACACTTGGGAGGGTTGGACACCACAGTGGGGTTAAGGGGCTAGAATGTGTGGGGCGGGACTTGAGGTAGGGGGACTAGTAAACGAAAAGGATCCCCTCCTTTCGCTATATTAAGTTTCCTATTCAAAATTCAAACAAAAAAATTCGATGACTTTTTTCGATGGAATTAATCATTCCTGTCGGTAAAACGACCTGGACCCGCGCTCTGAACCGGGCAATGACTTTGTGTAAATGTCAGTGAGTGATTCATTGCAATGTATGCTTTGAGTAGCTCCCCTGAATCCGAAAATGGGGAAATGCTGTAGTGTTGGTTTTCTATAAAACAATAAAGATACTTTTTTTAAAAACTTCATGTGAACTGTTATTTAATGTTAAACGAGCATTTCATTGTTTTGGCTTCCAGTGGGGGTGTATTTAAAAACATGGGCACAAAGGGGCGCCGGTCACCAAGTCTGGATGGAAAGCACCACGTGCAAAATTCTAAAAGGAGGGACGGGAACAGGTGCGAGCAAGGAAGGCCGTGCCCCTTGCCTTGCCTGGTGTCAGATCACATGGGCCAGCCCCTCCCTGCCAAGGCCGCATGCATTGCCACCCGACCTGCCCTCCCCCGAGTCCCCTCTCTTCCTGCCTTAGCCTGATCAGCGTGTGCCTGCCTGTGTGCCCGGGTCTAGCTGCCTGGCTCCTGATCCCTATGCCTGCCTGTGTGCCTGGGTCTAGCTGCCTGCTGCTCCTGGTCTCTGTGCCTGCCTGTGTGCCCGGGTCTAGCTGCCTGCTGCTCCTGGTCTCTGTGCCTGCCTGTGTGCCCCTGGGTCTAGCTGCCTGCTGCTCCTGATCACTGTGCCTGCCTGTGTGCCCCCGGGTCTAGCTGCCTGCTGCTCCTGGTCCCTATGCCTGCCTGTGTGCCCCGTGTCTAGCTGCCTGCTGCTCCTGATGCAGGACCTGCTGCACTTTGCCTGCTCTGCAGCTTCATGAGCTGCTCTTCCTGGGACCATCGAAGTCTCCCCCAAAAAGACTCGCCAAGTAAGTCACCTCCAACCCCGCGCACCCTCCACAGCAGCAGCTTCATGTTCACGTGACATGGTGGGATTACACTGGAGTGCCTTGTGATCTTGTGCAAAGCTGTTTTGATTATGAGCGTTCGCTATCAGGGACTTTCTGGACAAATTCGAAGCCCAGTAACTCATATATTTACTAATGGAGCAAACACAGTGATCTAGACTTGCAATTATCCTAATGGTAAACTCGCGTGTATCTGTCTCTCCAGTGCAGGATTTATTTTAAGAAAGGAGCATCATTTTCCACCCCGCCCCACCAGCACCTTGCGTGCCTGACTCCAGTGCATGAAATGAGCATCATTTTCCACCCTGCCCCACCAGCGTCTTGCGTGCCTGACTCCAGTGCATGAAATGAGCATCATTTTCCACCCCGCCCCAGCAGCACCTTGTGTGCCTGACTCCAGTGCATGAGATGAGCATCATTTTCCACCCTGCCCCACCAGCACCTTGCGTGCCTGACTCCAGTGCATGAGATGAGCATCATTTTCCACCCTGCCCCATCAGCACCTCATGTGCCTAACTCCAGTGCATGAAATGAGCATCATTTTCCACCCTGCCCCACCAGCACCTTGCGTGCCTGACTCCAGTGCATGAAATGAGCATCATTTTCCACCCTGCCCCACCAGCACCTTGCGTGCCTGACTCCAGTGCATGAAATGAGCATCATGTTCCACCCCTCCCCACCAGCACCGTATGTGCCTGACTCCAGTGCATGAAATGAGCATCATTTTCCACCCAGCTCCACCAGCACCTTGCGTGCCTGACTCCAGTGCATGAAATGAGCATCATTTTCCACCCTGCTCCACCAGCACCTTGCGTGCCTGACTCCAGTGCATGAAATTAGCATCATTTTCCACCCAGCCCCAGCAGCGTCTTGCGTGCCTGACTCCAGTGCATGAAATGAGCATCATTTTCCACCCAGCCCCAGCAGCGTCTTGCGTGCCTGACTCCAGTGCATGAAATGAGCATCATTTTCCACCCTGCCCCACCAGCACCTTGCGTGCCTGACTCCAGTGCATGAAATGAGCATCATTTTCCACCCTGCCCCACCAGCACCTTGTGTACCTGTCTCTCCAGTGCATGAAATGAGCATCATTTTCCACCCAGCCCCACCAGCACCTTATGTGCCTGACTCCAGTACATGAAATGAGCATCATTTTCCACCCTGCCCCACCAGCACCTTGCGTGCCTGACTCCAGTGCATGAAATGAGCATCATTTTCCACCTTGCCCCACCAGCACCTTGCGTGCCTGACTCCAGTGCATGAAATGAGCATCATTTTCCACCCAGCCCCACCAGCACCTTATGTGCCTGACTCCAGTGCATGAAATGAGCATCATTTTCCACCCCGCCCCAGCAGCACCTTGCGTGCCTGACTCCAGTGCATGAAATGAGCATCATTTTCCACCCAGCCCCAGCAGCGTCTTGCGTGCCTGACTCCAGTGCATGAAATGAGCATCATTTTCCACCCTGCCCCACCAGCACCTTGCGTGCCTGACTCCAGTGCATGAAATGAGCATCATTTTCCACCCTGCCCCACCAGCACCTTGTGTACCTTTCTCTCCAGTGCATGAAATGAGCATCATTTTCCACCCAGCCCCACCAGCACCTTATGTGCCTGACTCCAGTGCATGAAATGAGCATCATTTTCCACCCAGCCCCAGCAGCGTCCTGCGTGCCTGACTCCAGTGCATGAAATGAGCATCATTTTCCACCCCGCCCCACCAGCACCTTGTGTGCCTGACTCCAGTGCATGAAATGAGCATCATTTTCCACCCTGCCCCACCAGCACCTTGTGTGCCTGACTCCAGTGCATGAAATGAGCATCATTTTCCACCCTGCCCCACCAGCACCTTGTGTACCTGTCTCTCCAGTGCATGAAATGAGCATCATTTTCCACCCAGCCCCACCAGCACCTTATGTGCCTGACTCCAGTGCATGAAATGAGCATCATTTTCCACCCAGCCCCAGCAGCGTCCTGCGTGCCTGACTCCAGTGCATGAAATGAGCATCATTTTCCACCCCGCCCCAGCAGCACCTTGCGTGCCTGACTCCAGTGCATGAAATGAGCATCATTTTCCACCCAGCCCCAGCAGCGTCTTGCGTGCCTGTCTCCAGTGCATGAAATGAGCATCATTTTCCACCCAGCCCCACCAGCACCTTATGTGCCTGACTCCAGTGCATGAAATGAGCACCATTTTCCACCCAGCCCCACCAGCGTCTTGCGTGCCTGACTCCAGTGCATGAAATGAGCATCATTTTCCACCCTGCCCCACCAGCACCTTGCGTGCCTGACTCCAGTGCATGAAATGAGCATCATTTTCCACCCTGCCCCACCAGCGTGTTGCGTGCCTGACTCCAGTGCATGAAATGAGCATCATTTTCCACCCTGCCCCACCAGCACCTTGTGTGCCTGACTCCAGTGCATGGAATGAGCATCATTTTCCACCCTGCCCGAGCAGCACCTTGTGTGCCTGACTCCAGTGCATGAAATGAGCATCATTTTCCACCCAGACCCACCAGCACCTTGCTGCCTGACTCCAGTGCATGAAATGAGCATCATTTTCCACCCAGACCCACCAGCACCTTGCTGCCTGACTCCAGTGCATGAAATGAGCTTCATTTTCCACCCTGCCCCAGCAGCGTCTTGTGTGCCTGACTACAGTGCATGAAATGGGCATCATTTTCCACCCTGCCCCAGCAGCACCTTGCGTGCCTGACTCCAGTGCATGAAATGAGCATCATTTTCCACCCTGCCCCAGCAGCGTCTTGCGTGCCTGACTCCAGTGCATGAAATGAGCATCATTTTCCACCCTGCCCCAGCAGCACCTTGCGTGCCTGACTCCAGTGCATGAAATGAGCATCATTTTCCACCCTGCCACACCAGCACCTTGCGTGCCTGACTCCAGTGCATGAAATGAGCATCATTTTCCACCCTGCCCCACCAGCACCTTGTGTACCTTTCTCTCCAGTGCATGAAATGAGCATCATTTTCCACCCAGCCCCACCAGCACCTTATGTGCCTGACTCCAGTGCATGAAATGAGCATCATTTTCCACCCTGCCCCACCAGCACCTTGCGTGCCTGACTCCAGTGCATGAAATGAGCATCATTTTCCACCCTGCCCCACCAGCACCTTGCGTGCCTGACTCCAGTGCATGAAATGAGCATCATTTTCCACCCAGCCCCAGCAGCGTCTTGCGTGCCTGACTCCAGTGCATGAAATGAGCATCATTTTCCACCCAGCCCCACCAGCACCTTATGTGCCTGACTCCAGTGCATGAAATGAGCATCATTTTCCACCCAGCCCCAGCAGTGTCTTGCGTGCCTGACTCCAGTGCATGAAATGAGCATCATTTTCCACCCTGCCCCACCAGCACCCTGCGTGCCTGACTCCAGTGCATGAAATGAGCATCATTTTCCATCCTGCCACACCAGCGTGTTGCGTGCCTGACTCCAGTGCATGGAATGAGCATCATTTTCCACCCTGCCCCACCAGCACCTTGTGTGCCTGACTCCAGTGCATGGAATGAGCATCATTTTCCACCCAGACCCACCAGCACCTTGCTGCCTGACTCCAGTGCATGAAATGAGCATCATTTTCCACCCAGCCCCACCAGCACCTTGCGTGCCTGACTCCAGTGCATGAAATGAGCATCATTTTCCACCCAGCCCCACCAGCACCTTGCGTGCCTGACTCCAGTGCATGAAATGAGCATCATTTTCCACCCTGCCCCATCAGCACCTCATGTGCCTGACTCCGTGCATGAAATGAGAATCATTTTCCACCCTGCCCCACCAGCACCTTGCCTGCCTGACTCCAGTGCATGAAATGAGCATCATTTTCCACCCTGCCCCACCAGCACCTTGTGTACCTGTCTCTCCAGTGCATGAAATGAGCATCATTTTCCACCCAGCGCCAGCAGCGTCTTGCGTGCCTGACTCCAGTGCATGAAATGAGCATCATTTTCCACCCTGCCCCACCAGCACCTTGTGTGCCTGACTCCAGTGCATGAAATGAGCATCATTTTCCACCCTGCCCCATCAGCACCTCATGTGCCTGACTCCGTGCATGAAATGAGCATCATTTTCCACCCTGCCCCACCAGCACCTTGCCTGCCTGACTCCAGTGCATGAAATGAGCATCATTTTCCACCCTGCCCCACCGGCACCTTGTGTACCTGTCTCTCCAGTGCATGAAATGAGCATCATTTTCCACCCAGCCCCACCAGCACCTTGCGTGCCAGTGCATGAAATGAGCATCATTTTCCACCCTGCCCCACCAGCACCTTGTGTACCTGTCTCTCCAGTGCATGAAATGAGCATCATTTTCCACCCAGCCCCACCAGCACCTTATGTGCATGACTCCAGTGCATGAAATGAGCATCATTTTCCACCCTGCTCCACCAGCACCTTGCGTGCCTGACTCCAGTGCATGAAATGAGCATCATTTTCGACCCAGCCCCAGCAGCGTCTTGCGTGCCTGACTCCAGTGCATGAAATGAGCATTATTTTCCACCCTGCCCCACCAGCACCTTGTGTACCTGTCTCTCCAGTGCATGAGATGAGCATCATTTTCCACCCTGCCCCACCAGCACCTTGCGTGCCTGACTCCAGTGCATGAGATGAGCATCATTTTCCACCCTGCCCCATCAGCACCTCATGTGCCTGACTCCAGTGCATGAAATGAGCATCATTTTCCACCCTGCCCCACCAGCACCTTGCGTACCTGACTCCAGTGCATGAAATGAGCATCATTTTCCACCCTGCCCCACCAGCACCTTGCGTGCCTGACTCCAGTGCATGAAATGAGCATCATGTTCCACCCCTCCCCACCAGCACCGTATGTGCCTGACTCCAGTGCATGAAATGAGCATCATTTTCCACCCAGCTCCACCAGCACCTTGCGTGCCTGACTCCAGTGCATGAAATGAGCATCATTTTCCACCCTGCTCCACCAGCACCTTGCGTGCCTGACTCCAGTGCATGAAATTAGCATCATTTTCCACCCAGCTCCAGCAGCGTCTTGCGTGCCTGACTCCAGTGCATGAAATGAGCATCATTTTCCACCCAGCCCCAGCAGCGTCTTGCGTGCCTGACTCCAGTGCATGAAATGAGCATCATTTTCCACCCAGCCCCACCAGCACCTTGCGTGCCTGACTCCAGTGCATGAAATGAGCATCATTTTCCACCCTGCCCCACCAGCACCTTGTGTGCCTGACTCCAGTGCATGAGATGAGCATCATTTTCCACCCTGCCCCACCAGCACCTTGCGTGCCTGACTCCAGTGCATGAGATGAGCATCATTTTCCACCCTGCCCCATCAGCACCTCATGTGCCTGACTCCAGTGCATGAAATGAGCATCATTTTCCACCCTGCCCCACCAGCACCTTGCGTACCTGACTCCAGTGCATGAAATGAGCATCATTTTCCACCCTGCCCCACCAGCACCTTGCGTGCCTGACTCCAGTGCATGAAATGAGCATCATGTTCCACCCCTCCCCACCAGCACCGTATGTGCCTGACTCCAGTGCATGAAATGAGCATCATTTTCCACCCAGCTCCACCAGCACCTTGCGTGCCTGACTCCAGTGCATGAAATGAGCATCATTTTCCACCCTGCTCCACCAGCACCTTGCGTGCCTGACTCCAGTGCATGAAATTAGCATCATTTTCCACCCAGCTCCAGCAGCGTCTTGCGTGCCTGACTCCAGTGCATGAAATGAGCATCATTTTCCACCCAGCCCCAGCAGCGTCTTGCGTGCCTGACTCCAGTGCATGAAATGAGCATCATTTTCCACCCTGCCCCACCAGCACCTTGCGTGCCTGACTCCAGTGCATGAAATGAGCATCATTTTCCACCCTGCCCCACCAGCACCTTGTGTACCTGTCTCTCCAGTGCATGAAATGAGCATCATTTTCCACCCAGCCCCACCAGCCCCTTATGTGCCTGACTCCAGTACATGAAATGAGCATCATTTTCCACCCTGCCCCACCAGCACCTTGCGTGCCTGACTCCAGTGCATGAAATGAGCATCATTTTCCACCCTGCCCCACCAGCACCTTGCGTGCCTGACTCCAGTGCATGAAATGAGCATCATTTTCCACCCAGCCCCACCAGCACCTTATGTGCCTGACTCCAGTGCATGAAATGAGCATCATTTTCCACCCCGCCCCAGCAGCACCTTGCGTGCCTGACTCCAGTGCATGAAATGAGCATCATTTTCCACCCAGCCCCAGCAGCACCTTGCGTGCCTGACTCCAGTGCATGAAATGAGCATCATTTTCCACCCTGCCCCACCAGCACCTTGCGTGCCTGACTCCAGTGCATTAAATGAGCATCATTTTCCACCCTGCCCCACCAGCACCTTGTGTACCTTTCTCTCCAGTGCATGAAATGAGCATCATTTTCCACCCAGCCCCACCAGCACCTTATGTGCCTGACTCCAGTGCATGAAATGAGCATCATTTTCCACCCAGCCCCAGCAGCGTCCTGCGTGCCTGACTCCAGTGCATGAAATGAGCATCATTTTCCACCCCGCCCCACCAGCACCTTGTGTGCCTGACTCCAGTGCATGAAATGAGCATCATTTTCCACCCTGCCCCACCAGCACCTTGTGTGCCTGACTCCAGTGCATGAAATGAGCATCATTTTCCACCCTGCCCCACCAGCACCTTGTGTACCTGTCTCTCCAGTGCATGAAATGAGCATCATTTTCCACCCAGCCCCACCAGCACCTTATGTGCCTGACTCCAGTGCATGAAATGAGCATCATTTTCCACCCAGCCCCAGCAGCGTCCTGCGTGCCTGACTCCAGTGCATGAAATGAGCATCATTTTCCACCCCGCCCCAGCAGCACCTTGCGTGCCTGACTCCAGTGCATGAAATGAGCATCATTTTCCACCCAGCCCCAGCAGCGTCTTGCGTGCCTGACTCCAGTGCATGAAATGAGCATCATTTTCCACCCAGCCCCACCAGCACCTTATGTGCCTGACTCCAGTGCATGAAATGAGCACCATTTTCCACCCAGCCCCACCAGTGTCTTGCGTGCCTGACTCCAGTGCATGAAATGAGCATCATTTTCCACCCTGCCCCACCAGCACCTTGCGTGCCTGACTCCAGTGCATGAAATGAGCATCATTTTCCACCCTGCCCCACCAGCGTGTTGCGTGCCTGACTCCAGTGCATGAAATTAGCATCATTTTCCACCCTGCCCGAGCAGCACCTTGTGTGCCTGACTCCAGTGCATGAAATGAGCATCATTTTCCACCCAGACCCACCAGCACCTTGCTGCCTGACTCCAGTGCATGAAATGAGCTTCATTTTCCACCCTGCCCCAGCAGCGTCTTGTGTGCCTGACTACAGTGCATGAAATGGGCATCATTTTCCACCCTGCCCCAGCAGCACCTTGCGTGCCTGACTCCAGTGCATGAAATGAGCATCATTTTCCACCCTGCCCCAGCAGCGTCTTGCGTGCCTGACTCCAGTGCATGAAATGAGCATCATTTTCCACCCTGCCCCAGCAGCACCTTGCGTGCCTGACTCCAGTGCATGAAATGAGCATCATTTTCCACCCTGCCACACCAGCACCTTGCGTGCCTGACTCCAGTGCATGAAATGAGCATCATTTTCCACCCTGCCCCACCAGCACCTTGTGTACCTTTCTCTCCAGTGCATGAAATGAGCATCATTTTCCACCCAGCCCCACCAGCACCTTATGTGCCTGACTCCAGTGCATGAAATGAGCATCATTTTCCACCCAGCCCCAGCAGCGTCCTGCGTGCCTGACTCCAGTGCATGAAATGAGCATCATTTTCCACCCCGCCCAAGCAGCACCTTGCGTGCCTGACTCCAGTGCATGAAATGAGCATCATTTTCCACCCAGCCCCAGCAGCGTCTTGCGTGCCTGACTCCAGTGCATGAAATGAGCATCATTTTCCACCCAGCCCCACCAGCACCTTATGTGCCTGACTCCAGTGCATGAAATGAGCATCATTTTCCACCCAGCCCCAGCAGTGTCTTGCGTGCCTGACTCCAGTGCATGAAATGAGCATCATTTTCCACCCTGCCCCACCAGCACCCTGCGTGCCTGACTCCAGTGCATGAAATGAGCATCATTTTCCATCCTGCCACACCAGCGTGTTGCGTGCCTGACTCCAGTGCATGGAATGAGCATCATTTTCCACCCTGCCCCACCAGCACCTTGTGTGCCTGACTCCAGTGCATGGAATGAGCATCATTTTCCACCCAGACCCACCAGCACCTTGCTGCCTGACTCCAGTGCATGAAATGAGCATCATTTTCCACCCAGCCCCACCAGCACCTTGCGTGCCTGACTCCAGTGCATGAAATGAGCATCATTTTCCACCCAGCCCCACCAGCACCTTGCGTGCCTGACTCCAGTGCATGAAATGAGCATCATTTTCCACCCTGCCCCATCAGCACCTGATGTGCCTGACTCCGTGCATGAAATGAGAATCATTTTCCACCCTGCCCCACCAGCACCTTGCCTGCCTGACTCCAGTGCATGAAATGAGCATCATTTTCCACCCTGCCCCACCAGCACCTTGTGTACCTGTCTCTCCAGTGCATGAAATGAGCATCATTTTCCACCCAGCGCCAGCAGCGTCTTGCGTGCCTGACTCCAGTGCATGAAATGAGCATCATTTTCCACCCTGCCCCACCAGCACCTTGTGTGCCTGACTCCAGTGCATGAAATGAGCATCATTTTCCACCCTGCCCCATCAGCACCTCATGTGCCTGACTCTGTGCATGAAATGAGCATCATTTTCCACCCTGCCCCACCAGCACCTTGCCTGCCTGACTCCAGTGCATGAAATGAGCATCATTTTCCACCCTGCCCCACCGGCACCTTGTGTACCTGTCTCTCCAGTGCATGAAATGAGCATCATTTTCCACCCAGCCCCACCAGCACCTTGCGTGCCAGTGCATGAAATGAGCATCATTTTCCACCCTGCCCCACCAGCACCTTGTGTACCTGTCTCTCCAGTGCATGAAATGAGCATCATTTTCCACCCAGCCCCACCAGCACCTTATGTGCATGACTCCAGTGCATGAAATGAGCATCATTTTCCACCCTGCTCCACCAGCACCTTGCGTGCCTGACTCCAGTGCATGAAATGAGCATCATTTTCGACCCAGCCCCAGCAGCGTCTTGCGTGCCTGACTCCAGTGCATGAAATGAGCATTATTTTCCACCCTGCCCCACCAGCACCTTGTGTACCTGTCTCTCCAGTGCATGAAATGAGCATCATTTTTCACCCAGCCCCACCAGCACCTTGCGTGCCTGACTCCAGTGCATGAAATGAGCATTATTTTCCACCCAGCCCCACCAGCACCTTGCGTGCCTGACTCCAGTGCATGAAATGAGCATCATTTTCCACCCTGCCCCACCAGCACCTTGTGTGCCTGACTCCAGTGCATGAAATGAGCATCATTTTCCACCCTGCCCCACCAGCACCTTGTGTACCTGTCTCTCCAGTGCATGAAATGAGCATCATTTTCTACCCAGCCCCAGCAGCACCTTGCCTGCCTGACTCCAGTGCATGAAATGAGCATCATTTTCCACCCTGCCCCACCAGCACCTTGTGTACCTGTCTCTCCAGTGCATGAAATGAGCATCATTTTCCACCCAGCGCCAGCAGCGTCTTGCGTGCCTGACTCCAGTGCATGAAATGAGCATCATTTTCCACCCTGCCCCACCAGCACCTTGTGTGCCTGACTCCAGTGCATGAAATGAGCATCATTTTCCACCCTGCCCCATCAGCACCTCATGTGCCTGACTCTGTGCATGAAATGAGCATCATTTTCCACCCTGCCCCACCAGCACCTTGCCTGCCTGACTCCAGTGCATGAAATGAGCATCATTTTCCACCCTGCCCCACCGGCACCTTGTGTACCTGTCTCTCCAGTGCATGAAATGAGCATCATTTTCCACCCAGCCCCACCAGCACCTTGCGTGCCAGTGCATGAAATGAGCATCATTTTCCACCCTGCCCCACCAGCACCTTGTGTACCTGTCTCTCCAGTGCATGAAATGAGCATCATTTTCCACCCAGCCCCACCAGCACCTTATGTGCATGACTCCAGTGCATGAAATGAGCATCATTTTCCACCCTGCTCCACCAGCACCTTGCGTGCCTGACTCCAGTGCATGAAATGAGCATCATTTTCGACCCAGCCCCAGCAGCGTCTTGCGTGCCTGACTCCAGTGCATGAAATGAGCATTATTTTCCACCCTGCCCCACCAGCACCTTGTGTACCTGTCTCTCCAGTGCATGAAATGAGCATCATTTTTCACCCAGCCCCACCAGCACCTTGCATGCCTGACTCCAGTGCATGAAATGAGCATTATTTTCCACCCAGCCCCACCAGCACCTTGCGTGCCTGACTCCAGTGCATGAAATGAGCATCATTTTCCACCCTGCCCCACCAGCACCTTGTGTGCCTGACTCCAGTGCATGAAATGAGCATCATTTTCCACCCTGCCCCACCAGCACCTTGTGTACCTGTCTCTCCAGTGCATGAAATGAGCATCATTTTCTACCCAGCCCCAGCAGCGTCGTGCGTGCCTGACTCCAGTGCATGAAATGAGCATCATTTTCCACCCCGCCCCAGCAGCACCTTGCATGCCTGACTCCAATGCATGAAATGAGCATCATTTTCCACCCAGCAGCGTCTTGCGTGCCTGACTCCAGTGCATGAAATGAGCATCATTTTTCACCCACCCCCACCAGCACCTTGCGTGCCTGACTCCAGTGCATGAAATGAGCATCATTTTCCACCCAGCCCCAGCAGCGTCTTGCGTGCATGACTCCAGTGCATGAAATGAGCATCATTTTCCACCCAGCCCCACCAGCACCTTATGTGCCTGACTCCAGTGCATGAAATGAGCATCATTTTCCACCCAGCCCCAGCAGTGTCTTGCGTGCCTGACTCCAGTGCATGAAATGAGCATCATTTTCCACCCTGCCCCACCAGCACCCTGCGTGCCTGACTCCAGTGCATGAAATGAGCATCATTTTCCATCCTGCCACACCAGCGTGTTGCGTGCCTGACTCCAGTGCATGGAATGAGCATCATTTTCCACCCTGCCCCACCAGCACCTTGTGTGCCTGACTCCAGTGCATGAAATGAGCATCATTTTCCACCCAGCCCCACCAGCACCTTGCGTGCCTGACTCCAGTGCATGAAATGAGCATCATTTTCCACCCAGCCCCACCAGCACCTTGCGTGCCTGACTCCAGTGCATGAAATGAGCATAATTTTCCACCCTGCCCCATCAGCACCTCATGTGCCTGACTCCGTGCATGAAATGAGAATCATTTTCCACCCTGCCCCACCAGCACCTTGCCTGCCTGACTCCAGTGCATGAAATGAGCATCATTTTCCACCCTGCCCCACCAGCACCTTGTGTACCTGTCTCTCCAGTGCATGAAATGAGCATCATTTTCCACCCAGCGCCAGCAGCGTCTTGCGTGCCTGACTCCAGTGCATGAAATGAGCATCATTTTCCACCCTGCCCCACCAGCACCTTGTGTGCCTGACTCCAGTGCATGAAATGAGCATCATTTTCCACCCTGCCCCATCAGCACCTCATGTGCCTGACTCCGTGCATGAAATGAGCATCATTTTCCACCCTGCCCCACCAGCACCTTGCCTGCCTGACTCCAGTGCATGAAATGAGCATCATTTTCCACCCTGCCCCACCGGCACCTTGTGTACCTGTCTCTCCAGTGCATGAAATGAGCATCATTTTCCACCCAGCCCCACCAGCACCTTGCGTGCCAGTGCATGAAATGAGCATCATTTTCCACCCTGCCCCACCAGCACCTTGTGTACCTGTCTCTCCAGTGCATGAAATGAGCATCATTTTCCACCCAGCCCCACCAGCACCTTATGTGCATGACTCCAGTGCATGAAATGAGCATCATTTTCCACCCTGCTCCACTAGCACCTTGCGTGCCTGACTCCAGTGCATGAAATGAGCATCATTTTCGACCCAGCCCCAGCAGCGTCTTGCGTGCCTGACTCCAGTGCATGAAATGAGCATTATTTTCCACCCTGCCCCACCAGCACCTTGTGTACCTGTCTCTCCAGTGCATGAAATGAGCATCATTTTTCACCCAGCCCCACCAGCACCTTGTGTGCCTGACTCCAGTGCATGAAATGAGCATTATTTTCCACCCAGCCCCACCAGCACCTTGCGTGCCTGACTCCAGTGCATGAAATGAGCATCATTTTCCACCCTGCCCCACCAGCACCTTGTGTGCCTGACTCCAGTGCATGAAATGAGCATCATTTTCCACCCTGCCCCACCAGCACCTTGTGTACCTGTCTCTCCAGTGCATGAAATGAGCATCATTTTCTACCCAGCCCCAGCAGCGTCTTGCGTGCCTGACTCCAGTGCATGAAATGAGCATCATTTTCCACCCCGCCCCAGCAGCACCTTGCGTGCCTGACTCCAGTGCATGAAATGAGCATCATTTTCCACCCAGCAGCGTCTTGCGTGCCTGACTCCAGTGCATGAAATGAGCATCATTTTTCACCCAGCCCCACCAGCACCTTGCGTGCCTGACTCCAGTGCATGAAATGAACATTATTTTCCACCCAGCCCCACCAGGACCTTGTGTGCCTGACTCCAGTGCATGAAATGAGCATTATTTTCCACCCAGCCCCACCAGCACCTTATGTGCCTGACTCCAGTGCATGAAATGAGCATCATTTTCTACCTAGCCCCAGAAGCGTCTTGCGTGCCTGACTCCAGTGCATGAAATGAGCATCATTTTCCACCCCGCCCCAGCAGCACCTTGCGTGCCTGACTCCAGTGCATGAAATGAGCATCATTTTCCACCCAGCCCCAGCAGCGTCTTGCGTGCCTGACTCCAGTGCATGAAATGAGCATCATTTTCCACCCATCCCCACCAGCACCTTGCGTGCCTTACTCCATTGCATGGAATGAGCATCATTTTCCATCCTGCCCGAGCAGCACCTCGTGTGCCTGACTCTAGTGAATGAAATGAGCATCATTTTCTACCCTGCCCCACCAGCACCTTTCCACCCAGCCCCACCAGCGTCTTGCGTGCCTGACTCCAGTGCATGAAATGAGCATCATTTTCCACCCAGCCCCACCAGCACCTTGCGTGCCTTACTCCAGTGCATGAAATGAGCATCATTTTCCACCCCGCCCTACCAGCACCTTGTGCTCCTGACTCCAGTGCATGAAATGAGCATCATTTTCCACCCAGCCCCAGCAGCGTATTGCGTGCCTGACTCCAGTGCATGAAATGAGCATCATTTTCCACCCTGCCCCACCAGCACCTTGCGTGCCTGACTCCAGTGCATGAAATGAGCATCATTTTCCACCCTGCCACACCAGCACCTCGTGTGCCTGACTCCAGTGCATGGAACGAGCATCATTTTCCACCCTGCCCGAGCAGCACCTCGTGTGCCTGACTCTAGTGCATGAAATGAGCATCATTTTCTACCCCGCCCCACCAGCACCATGAGTGCCTGACTCCAGTGCATGAAATGAGCATCATTTTCCACCCCGCCAGACCAGTACCTTGCGTGCCTGACTCCAGTGCATGAAATGAGCATCATTTTCCACCCTGCCCCACCAGCACCTTGTGTGCCTGAATCCAGTGCATGAAATGAGCATCATTTTCCACCCAGCCCCACCAGCACCTTGCATGCCTGACTCCAGTGCATGAAATGAGCATCATTTTCCACCCAGCCCCAACAGCGTCTTGCGTGCCTGACTCCAGTGCATGAAATGAGCATCATTTTCCACCCAGCCCCACCAGCACCTTGCGTGCCTTACTCCAGTGCATGAAATGAGCATCATTTTCCACCCCGCCCTACCAGCACCTTGCGTGCCTGACTCCAGTGCATGAAATCAGCATCATTTTCCACCCAGCCCCAGCAGTGTCTTGCGTGCGGGACTCCAGTGCATGAAATGAGCATCATTTTCCACCCTGCCACACCAGCGTGTTGCGTGCCTGACTCCAGTGCATGGAATGAGCATCATTTTCACCCTGCCCGAGCAGCACCTCGTGTGCCTGACTCTAGTGCATGAAATGAGCATCATTTTCTACCCTGCCCCACCAGCACCTTTCCACCCAGCCCCACCAGCACCTTGCGTGCCTGACTCCAGTGCATGAAATGAGCATCATTTTCCACCCCGCCCCACCAGCACCTTGTGTGCCTGACTCCAGTGCATGAAATGAGCATTATTTTCCACCCAGCCCCACCAGCACCTTATGTGCCTGACTCCAGTGCATGAAATGAGCATCATTTTCTACCCAGCCCCAGCAGCGTCTTGCGTGCCTGACTCCAGTGCATGAAATGAGCATCATTTTCCACCCCGCCCCAGCAGCACCTTGCGTGCCTGACTCCAGTGCATGAAATGAGCATCATTTTCCACCCAGCCCCAGCAGCGTCTTGCGTGCCTGACTCCAGTGCATGAAATGAGCATCATTTTCCACCCAGCCCCACCAGCACCTTGCGTGCCTTACTCCATTGCATGGAATGAGCATCATTTTCCATCCTGCCCGAGCAGCACCTCGTGTGCCTGACTCTAGTGCATGAAATGAGCATCATTTTCTACCCTGCCCCACCAACACCTTTCCACCCAGCCCCACCAGCGTCTTGCGTGCCTGACTCCAGTGCATGAAATGAGCATCATTTTCCACCCAGCCCCACCAGCACCTTGCGTGCCTTACTCCAGTGCATGAAATGAGCATCATTTTCCACCCCGCCCTACCAGCACCTTGTGCTCCTGACTCCAGTGCATGAAATGAGCATCATTTTCCACCCATCCCCAGCAGCGTCTTGCGTGCCTGACTCCAGTGCATGAAATGAGCATCATTTTCCACCCTGCCCCACCAGCACCTTGCGTGCCTGACTCCAGTGCATGAAATGAGCATCATTTTCCACCCTGCCACACCAGCACCTCGTGTGCCTGACTCCAGTGCATGGAATGAGCATCATTTTCCACCCTGCCCGAGCAGCACCTCGTGTGACTGACTCTAGTGCATGAAATGAGCATCATTTTCTACCCCGCCCCACCAGCACCATGAGTGCCTGACTCCAGTGCATGAAATGAGCATCATTTTCCACCCCGCCAGACCAGTACCTTGCGTGCCTGACTCCAGTGCATGAAATGAGCATCATTTTCCACCCCGCCCTACCAGCACCTTGTGCTCCTGACTCCAGTGCATGAAATGAGCATCATTTTCCACCCAGCCCCAGCAGCGTATTGCGTGCCTGACTCCAGTGCATGAAATGAGCATCATTTTCCACCCTGCCCCACCAGCACCTTGCGTGCCTGACTCCAGTGCATGAAATGAGCATCATTTTCCACCCTGCCACACCAGCACCTCGTGTGCCTGACTCCAGTGCATGGAACGAGCATCATTTTCCACCCTGCCCGAGCAGCACCTCGTGTGCCTGACTCTAGTGCATGAAATGAGCATCATTTTCTACCCCGCCCCACCAGCACCATGAGTGCCTGACTCCAGTGCATGAAATGAGCATCATTTTCCACCCCGCCAGACCAGTACCTTGCGTGCCTGACTCCAGTGCATGAAATGAGCATCATTTTCCACCCTGCCCCACCAGCACCTTGTGTGCCTGACTCCAGTGCATGAAATGAGCATCATTTTCCACCCAGCCCCACCAGCACCTTGCATGCCTGACTCCAGTGCATGAAATGAGCATCATTTTCCACCCAGCCCCAACAGCGTCTTGCGTGCCTGACTCCAGTGCATGAAATGAGCATCATTTTCCACCCAGCCCCACCAGCACCTTGCGTGCCTTACTCCAGTGCATGAAATGAGCATCATTTTCCACCCCGCCCTACCAGCACCTTGCGTGCCTGACTCCAGTGCATGAAATCAGCATCATTTTCCACCCAGCCCCAGCAGTGTCTTGCGTGCGGGACTCCAGTGCATGAAATGAGCATCATTTTCCACCCTGCCACACCAGCGTGTTGCGTGCCTGACTCCAGTGCATGGAATGAGCATCATTTTCACCCTGCCCGAGCAGCACCTCGTGTGCCTTACTCTAGTGCATGAAATGAGCATCATTTTCTACCCTGCCCCACCAGCACCTTTCCACCCAGCCCCACCAGCACCTTGCGTGCCTGACTCCAGTGCATGAAATGAGCATCATTTTCCACCCCGCCCCACCAGCACCTTGTGTGCCTGACTCCAGTGCATGAAATGAGCATTATTTTCCACCCAGCCCCACCAGCACCTTATGTGCCTGACTCCAGTGCATGAAATGAGCATCATTTTCTACCCAGCCCCAGCAGCGTCTTGCGTGCCTGACTCCAGTGCATGAAATGAGCATCATTTTCCACCCCGCCCCAGCAGCACCTTGCGTGCCTGACTCCAGTGCATGAAATGAGCATCATTTTCCACCCAGCCCCAGCAGCGTCTTGCGTGCCTGACTCCAGTGCATGAAATGAGCATCATTTTCCACCCAGCCCCACCAGCACCTTGCGTGCCTTACTCCATTGCATGGAATGAGCATCATTTTCCATCCTGCCCGAGCAGCACCTCGTGTGCCTGACTCTAGTGCATGAAATGAGCATCATTTTCTACCCTGCCCCACCAACACCTTTCCACCCAGCCCCACCAGCGTCTTGCGTGCCTGACTCCAGTGCATGAAATGAGCATCATTTTCCACCCAGCCCCACCAGCACCTTGCGTGCCTTACTCCAGTGCATGAAATGAGCATCATTTTCCACCCCGCCCACCAGCACCTTGTGCTCCTGACTCCAGTGCATGAAATGAGCATCATTTTCCACCCATCCCCAGCAGCGTCTTGCGTGCCTGACTCCAGTGCATGAAATGAGCATCATTTTCCACCCTGCCCCACCAGCACCTTGCGTGCCTGACTCCAGTGCATGAAATGAGCATCATTTTCCACCCTGCCACACCAGCACCTCGTGTGCCTGACTCCAGTGCATGGAATGAGCATCATTTTCCACCCTGCCCGAGCAGCACCTCGTGTGACTGACTCTAGTGCATGAAATGAGCATCATTTTCTCCCCCGCCCCACCAGCACCATGAGTGCCTGACTCCAGTGCATGAAATGAGCATCATTTTCCACCCCGCCAGACCAGTACCTTGCGTGCCTGACTCCAGTGCATGAAATGAGCATCATTTTCCACCCTGCCCCACCAGCACCTTGTGTGCCTGACTCCAGTGCATGAAATGAGCATCATTTTCCACCCAGCCCCACCAGCACCTTGCATGCCTGACTCCAGTGCATGAAATGAGCATCATTTTTCACCCAGCCCCAACAGCGTCTTGCGTGCCTGACTCCAGTGCATGAAATGAGCATCATTTTCCACCCAGCCCCACCAGCACCTTGCGTGCCTTACTCCAGTGCATGAAATGAGCATCATTTTCCACCCCGCCCTACCAGCACCTTGCGTGCCTGACTCCAGTGCATGAAATCAGCATCATTTTCCACCCAGCCCCAGCAGTGTCTTGCGTGCGGGACTCCAGTGCATGAAATGAGCATCATTTTCCACCCTGCCCCACCAGCACCTTGCGTGCCTGACTCCAGTGCATGAAATGAGCATCATTTTCCACCCTGCCACACCAGCGTGTTGCGTGCCTGACTCCAGTGCATGGAATGAGCATCATTTTCCACCCTGCCCCACCAGCACCTTGCGTGCCTGACTCCAGTGCATGGAATGAGCATCATTTTCACCCTGCCCGAGCAGCACCTCGTGTGCCTGACTCTAGTGCATGAAATGAGCATCATTTTCTACCCTGCCCCACCAGCACCTTTCCACCCAGCCCCACCAGCACCTTGCGTGCCTGACTCCAGTGCATGAAATGAGCATCATTTTCCACCCCGCCCCACCAGCACCATGAGTGCATGTCTCCAGTGCATGAAATGAGCATCATTTTCCACCCCGCCAGACCAGCACCTTGCGTGCCTGACTCCAGTGCATGAAATGAGCATCATTTTCCACCCTGCCCCACCAGCACCTTGCGTGCCTGACTCCAGTGCATGAAATGAGCATCATTTTCCACCCAGCTCCACCAGCACCTTGCGTGCCTGACTCCAGTGCATGAAATGAGCATAATTTTCCACCCAGCCCCAGCAGCGTCTTGCGTGCCTGACTCCAGTGCATGAAATGAGCATCAATTTCCACCCAGCCCCAGCAGCGTCTTGCGTGCCTGACTCCAGTGCATGAAATGAGCATCAATTTCCACCCAGCCCCACCAGCCCCTTATGTGCCTGACTCCAGTACATGAAATGAGCATCATTTTCCACCCTGCCCCACCAGCACCTTGCGTGCCTGACTCCAGTGCATGAAATGAGCATCATTTTCCACCCTGCCCCACCAGCACCTTGCGTGCCTGACTCCAGTGCATGAAATGAGCATCATTTTCCACCCAGCCCCACCAGCACCTTATGTGCCTGACTCCAGTGCATGAAATGAGCATCATTTTCCACCCCGCCCCAGCAGCACCTTGCGTGCCTGACTCCAGTGCATGAAATGAGCATCATTTTCCACCCAGTCCCAGCAGCACCTTGCGTGCCTGACTCCAGTGCATGAAATGAGCATCATTTTCCACCCTGCCCCACCAGCACCTTGCGTGCCTGACTCCAGTACATGAAATGAGCATCATTTTCCACCCAGCCCCACCAGCACCTTATGTGCCTGACTCCAGTGCATGAAATGAGCATCATTTTCCACCCCGCCCCAGCAGCACCTTGCGTGCCTGACTCCAGTGCCTGACTCCAGTGCATGAAATGAGCATCATTTTCCACCCTGCCCCACCAGCACCTTGTGTACCTTTCTCTCCAGTGCATGAAATGAGCATCATTTTCCACCCAGCCCCACCAGCACCTTATGTGCCTGACTCCAGTGCATGAAATGAGCATCATTTTCCACCCAGCCCCAGCAGCGTCCTGCGTGCCTGACTCCAGTGCATGAAATGAGCATCATTTTCCACCCCGCCCCACCAGCACCTTGTGTGCCTGACTCCAGTGCATGAAATGAGCATCATTTTCCACCCTGCTCCACCAGCACCTTGTGTGCCTGACTCCAGTGCATGAAATGAGCATCATTTTCCACCCTGCCCCACCAGCACCTTGTGTACCTGTCTCTCCAGTGCATGAAATGAGCATCATTTTCCACCCAGCCCCACCAGCACCTTATGTGCCTGACTCCAGTGCATGAAATGAGCATCATTTTCCACCCAGCCCCAGCAGCGTCCTGCGTGCCTGACTCCAGTGCATGAAATGAGCATCATTTTCCACCCCGCCCCAGCAGCACCTTGCGTGCCTGACTCCAGTGCATGAAATGAGCATCATTTTCCACCCAGCCCCAGCAGCGTCTTGCGTGCCTGACTCCAGTGCATGAAATGAGCATCATTTTCCACCCAGCCCCACCAGCACCTTATGTGCCTGACTCCAGTGCATGAAATGAGCACCATTTTCCACCCAGCCCCACCAGCGTCTTGCGTGCCTGACTCCAGTGCATGAAATGAGCATCATTTTCCACCCTGCCCCACCAGCACCTTGCGTGCCTGACTCCAGTGCATGAAATGAGCATCATTTTCCACCCTGCCCCACCAGCGTGTTGCGTGCCTGACTCCAGTGCATGAAATGAGCATCATTTTCCACCCTGCCCCACCAGCACCTTGTGTGCCTGACTCCAGTGCATGGAATGAGCATCATTTTCCACCCTGCCCGAGCAGCACCTTGTGTGCCTGACTCCAGTGCATGAAATGAGCATCATTTTCCACCCAGACCCACCAGCACCTTGCTGCCTGACTCCAGTGCATGAAATGAGCTTCATTTTCCACCCTGCCCCAGCAGCGTCTTGTGTGCCTGACTACAGTGCATGAAATGGGCATCATTTTCCACCCTGCCCCAGCAGCACCTTGCGTGCCTGACTCCAGTGCATGAAATGAGCATCATTTTCCACCCTGCCCCAGCAGCGTCTTGCGTGCCTGACTCCAGTGCATGAAATGAGCATCATTTTCCACCCTGCCCCAGCAGCACCTTGCGTGCCTGACTCCAGTGCATGAAATGAGCATCATTTTCCACCCTGCCACACCAGCACCTTGCGTGCCTGACTCCAGTGCATGAAATGAGCATCATTTTCCACCCTGCCCCACCAGCACCTTGTGTACCTTTCTCTCCAGTGCATGAAATGAGCATCATTTTCCACCCAGCCCCACCAGCACCTTATGTGCCTGACTCCAGTGCATGAAATGAGCATCATTTTCCACCCAGCCCCAGCAGCGTCCTGCGTGCCTGACTCCAGTGCATGAAATGAGCATCATTTTCCACCCCGCCCAAGCAGCACCTTGCGTGCCTGACTCCAGTGCATGAAATGAGCATCATTTTCCACCCAGCCCCAGCAGCGTCTTGCGTGCCTGACTCCAGTGCATGAAATGAGCATCATTTTCCACCCAGCCCCACCAGCACCTTATGTGCCTGACTCCAGTGCATGAAATGAGCATCATTTTCCACCCAGCCCCAGCAGTGTCTTGCGTGCCTGACTCCAGTGCATGAAATGAGCATCATTTTCCACCCTGCCCCACCAGCACCCTGCGTGCCTGACTCCAGTGCATGAAATGAGCATCATTTTCCATCCTGCCACTCCAGCGTGTTGCGTGCCTGACTCCAGTGCATGGAATGAGCATCATTTTCCACCCTGCCCCACCAGCACCTTGTGTGCCTGACTCCAGTGCATGGAATGAGCATCATTTTCCACCCAGACCCACCAGCACCTTGCTGCCTGACTCCAGTGCATGAAATGAGCATCATTTTCCACCCAGCCCCACCAGCACCTTGCGTGCCTGACTCCAGTGCATGAAATGAGCATCATTTTCCACCCAGCCCCACCAGCACCTTGCGTGCCTGACTCCAGTGCATGAAATGAGCATCATTTTCCACCCTGCCCCATCAGCACCTCATGTGCCTGACTCCGTGCATGAAATGAGAATCATTTTCCACCCTGCCCCACCAGCACCTTGCCTGCCTGACTCCAGTGCATGAAATGAGCATCATTTTCCACCCTGCCCCACCAGCACCTTGTGTACCTGTCTCTCCAGTGCATGAAATGAGCATCATTTTCCACCCAGCGCCAGCAGCGTCTTGCGTGGCTGACTCCAGTGCATGAAATGAGCATCATTTTCCACCCTGCCCCACCAGCACCTTGTGTGCCTGACTCCAGTGCATGAAATGAGCATCATTTTCCACCCTGCCCCATCAGCACCTCATGTGCCTGACTCCGTGCATGAAATGAGCATCATTTTCCACCCTGCCCCACCAGCACCTTGCCTGCCTGACTCCAGTGCATGAAATGAGCATCATTTTCCACCCTGCCCCACCGGCACCTTGTGTACCTGTCTCTCCATTGCATGAAATGAGCATCATTTTCCACCCAGCCCCACCAGCACCTTGCGTGCCAGTGCATGAAATGAGCATCATTTTCCACCCTGCCCCACCAGCACCTTGTGTACCTGTCTCTCCAGTGCATGAAATGAGCATCATTTTCCACCCAGCCCCACCAGCACCTTATGTGCATGACTCCAGTGCATGAAATGAGCATCATTTTCCACCCTGCTCCACCAGCACCTTGCGTGCCTGACTCCAGTGCATGAAATGAGCATCATTTTCGACCCAGCCCCAGCAGCGTCTTGCGTGCCTGACTCCAGTGCATGAAATGAGCATTATTTTCCACCCTGCCCCACCAGCACCTTGTGTACCTGTCTCTCCAGTGCATGAAATGAGCATCATTTTTCACCCAGCCCCACCAGCACCTTGCGTGCCTGACTCCAGTGCATGAAATGAGCATTATTTTCCACCCAGCCCCACCAGCACCTTGCGTGCCTGACTCCAGTGCATGAAATGAGCATCATTTTCCACCCTGCCCCACCAGCACCTTGTGTGCCTGACTCCAGTGCATGAAATGAGCATCATTTTCCACCCTGCCCCACCAGCACCTTGTGTACCTGTCTCTCCAGTGCATGAAATGAGCATCATTTTCTACCCAGCCCCAGCAGCGTCTTGCGTGCCTGACTCCAGTGCATGAAATGAGCATCATTTTCCACCCCGCCCCAGCAGCACCTTGCATGCCTGACTCCAATGCATGAAATGAGCATCATTTTCCACCCAGCAGCGTCTTGCGTGCCTGACTCCAGTGCATGAAATGAGCATCATTTTTCACCCACCCCCACCAGCACCTTGCGTGCCTGACTCCAGTGCATGAAATGAGCATCATTTTCCACCCAGCCCCAGCAGCGTCTTGCGTGCATGACTCCAGTGCATGAAATGAGCATCATTTTCCACCCAGCCCCACCAGCACCTTATGTGCCTGACTCCAGTGCATGAAATGAGCATCATTTTCCACCCAGCCCCAGCAGTGTCTTGCGTGCCTGACTCCAGTGCATGAAATGAGCATCATTTTCCACCCTGCCCCACCAGCACCCTGCGTGCCTGACTCCAGTGCATGAAATGAGCATCATTTTCCATCCTGCCACACCAGCGTGTTGCGTGCCTGACTCCAGTGCATGGAATGAGCATCATTTTCCACCCTGCCCCACCAGCACCTTGTGTGCCTGACTCCAGTGCATGAAATGAGCATCATTTTCCACCCAGCCCCACCAGCACCTTGCGTGCCTGACTCCAGTGCATGAAATGAGCATCATTTTCCACCCAGCCCCACCAGCACCTTGCGTGCCTGACTCCAGTGCATGAAATGAGCATCATTTTCCACCCTGCCCCATCAGCACCTCATGTGCCTGACTCCGTGCATGAAATGAGAATCATTTTCCACCCTGCCCCACCAGCACCTTGCCTGCCTGACTCCAGTGCATGAAATGAGCATCATTTTCCACCCTGCCCCACCAGCACCTTGTGTACCTGTCTCTCCAGTGCATGAAATGAGCATCATTTTCCACCCAGCGCCAGCAGCGTCTTGCGTGCCTGACTCCAGTGCATGAAATGAGCATCATTTTCCACCCTGCCCCACCAGCACCTTGTGTGCCTGACTCCAGTGCATGAAATGAGCATCATTTTCCACCCTGCCCCATCAGCACCTCATGTGCCTGACTCCGTGCATGAAATGAGCATCATTTTCCACCCTGCCCCACCAGCACCTTGCCTGCCTGACTCCAGTGCATGAAATGAGCATCATTTTCCACCCTGCCCCACCGGCACCTTGTGTACCTGTCTCTCCAGTGCATGAAATGAGCATCATTTTCCACCCAGCCCCACGAGCACCTTGCGTGCCAGTGCATGAAATGAGCATCATTTTCCACCCTGCCCCACCAGCACCTTGTGTACCTGTCTCTCCAGTGCATGAAATGAGCATCATTTTTCACCCAGCCCCACCAGCACCTTATGTGCATGACTCCAGTGCATGAAATGAGCATCATTTTCCACCCTGCTCCACTAGCACCTTGCGTGCCTGACTCCAGTGCATGAAATGAGCATCATTTTCGACCCAGCCCCAGCAGCGTCTTGCGTGCCTGACTCCAGTGCATGAAATGAGCATTATTTTCCACCCTGCCCCACCAGCACCTTGTGTACCTGTCTCTCCAGTGCATGAAATGAGCATCATTTTTCACCCAGCCCCACCAGCACCTTGCGTGCCTGACTCCAGTGCATGAAATGAGCATTATTTTCCACCCAGCCCCACCAGCACCTTGCGTGCCTGACTCCAGTGCATGAAATGAGCATCATTTTCCACCCTGCCCCACCAGCACCTTGTGTGCCTGACTCCAGTGCATGAAATGAGCATCATTTTCCACCCTGCCCCACCAGCACCTTGTGTACCTGTCTCTCCAGTGCATGAAATGAGCATCATTTTCTACCCAGCCCCAGCAGCGTCTTGCGTGCCTGACTCCAGTGCATGAAATGAGCATCATTTTCCACCCCGCCCCAGCAGCACCTTGCGTGCCTGACTCCAGTGCATGAAATGAGCATCATTTTCCACCCAGCAGCGTCTTGCGTGCCTGACTCCAGTGCATGAAATGAGCATCATTTTTCACCCAGCCCCACCAGCACCTTGCGTGCCTGACTCCAGTGCATGAAATGAACATTATTTTCCACCCAGCCCCACCAGGACCTTGTGTGCCTGACTCCAGTGCATGAAATGAGCATTATTTTCCACCCAGCCCCACCAGCACCTTATGTGCCTGACTCCAGTGCATGAAATGAGCATCATTTTCTACCTAGCCCCAGCAGCGTCTTGCGTGCCTGACTCCAGTGCATGAAATGAGCATCATTTTCCACCCCGCCCCAGCAGCACCTTGCGTGCCTGACTCCAGTGCATGAAATGAGCATCATTTTCCACCCAGCCCCAGCAGCGTCTTGCGTGCCTGACTCCAGTGCATGAAATGAGCATCATTTTCCACCCATCCCCACCAGCACCTTGCGTGCCTTACTCCATTGCATGGAATGAGCATCATTTTCCATCCTGCCCGAGCAGCACCTCGTGTGCCTGACTCTAGTGCATGAAATGAGCATCATTTTCTACCCTGCCCCACCAGCACCTTTCCACCCAGCCCCACCAGCGTCTTGCGTGCCTGACTCCAGTGCATGAAATGAGCATCATTTTCCACCCAGCCCCACCAGCACCTTGCGTGCCTTACTCCAGTGCATGAAATGAGCATCATTTTCCACCCCGCCCTACCAGCACCTTGTGCTCCTGACTCCAGTGCATGAAATGAGCATCATTTTCCACCCAGCCCCAGCAGCGTATTGCGTGCCTGACTCCAGTGCATGAAATGAGCATCATTTTCCACCCTGCCCCACCAGCACCTTGCGTGCCTGACTCCAGTGCATGAAATGAGCATCATTTTCCACCCTGCCACACCAGCACCTCGTGTGCCTGACTCCAGTGCATGGAACGAGCATCATTTTCCACCCTGCCCGAGCAGCACCTCGTGTGCCTGACTCTAGTGCATGAAATGAGCATCATTTTCTACCCCGCCCCACCAGCACCATGAGTGCCTGACTCCAGTGCATGAAATGAGCATCATTTTCCACCCCGCCAGACCAGTACCTTGCGTGCCTGACTCCAGTGCATGAAATGAGCATCATTTTCCACCCTGCCCCACCAGCACCTTGTGTGCCTGACTCCAGTGCATGAAATGAGCATCATTTTCCACCCAGCCCCACCAGCACCTTGCATGCCTGACTCCAGTGCATGAAATGAGCATCATTTTCCACCCAGCCCCAACAGCGTCTTGCGTGCCTGACTCCAGTGCATGAAATGAGCATCATTTTCCACCCAGCCCCACCAGCACCTTGCGTGCCTTACTCCAGTGCATGAAATGAGCATCATTTTCCACCCCGCCCTACCAGCACCTTGCGTGCCTGACTCCAGTGCATGAAATCAGCATCATTTTCCACCCAGCCCCAGCAGTGTCTTGCGTGCGGGACTCCAGTGCATGAAATGAGCATCATTTTCCACCCTGCCACACCAGCGTGTTGCGTGCCTGACTCCAGTGCATGGAATGAGCATCATTTTCACCCTGCCCGAGCAGCACCTCGTGTGCCTGACTCTAGTGCATGAAATGAGCATCATTTTCTACCCTGCCCCACCAGCACCTTTCCACCCAGCCCCACCAGCACCTTGCGTGCCTGACTCCAGTGCATGAAATGAGCATCATTTTCCACCCCGCCCCACCAGCACCTTGTGTGCCTGACTCCAGTGCATGAAATGAGCATTATTTTCCACCCAGCCCCACCAGCACCTTATGTGCCTGACTCCAGTGCATGAAATGAGCATCATTTTCTACCCAGCCCCAGCAGCGTCTTGCGTGCCTGACTCCAGTGCATGAAATGAGCATCATTTTCCACCCCGCCCCAGCAGCACCTTGCGTGCCTGACTCCAGTGCATGAAATGAGCATCATTTTCCACCCAGCCCCAGCAGCGTCTTGCGTGCCTGACTCCAGTGCATGAAATGAGCATCATTTTCCACCCAGCCCCACCAGCACCTTGCGTGCCTTACTCCATTGCATGGAATGAGCATCATTTTCCATCCTGCCCGAGCAGCACCTCGTGTGCCTGACTCTAGTGCATGAAATGAGCATCATTTTCTACCCTGCCCCACCAACACCTTTCCACCCAGCCCCACCAGCGTCTTGCGTGCCTGACTCCAGTGCATGAAATGAGCATCATTTTCCACCCAGCCCCACCAGCACCTTGCGTGCCTTACTCCAGTGCATGAAATGAGCATCATTTTCCACCCCGCCCTACCAGCACCTTGTGCTCCTGACTCCAGTGCATGAAATGAGCATCATTTTCCACCCAGCCCCAGCAGCGTCTTGCGTGCCTGACTCCAGTGCATGAAATGAGCATCATTTTCCACCCTGCACCACCAGCACCTTGCGTGCCTGACTCCAGTGCATGAAATGAGCATCATTTTCCACCCTGCCACACCAGCACCTCGTGTGCCTGACTCCAGTGCATGGAATGAGCATCATTTTCCACCCTGCCCGAGCAGCACCTCGTGTGACTGACTCTAGTGCATGAAATGAGCATCATTTTCTACCCCGCCCCACCAGCACCATGAGTGCCTGACTCCAGTGCATGAAATGAGCATCATTTTCCACCCCGCCAGACCAGTACCTTGCGTGCCTGACTCCAGTGCATGAAATGAGCATCATTTTCCACCCTGCCCCACCAGCACCTTGTGTGCCTGACTCCAGTGCATGAAATGAGCATCATTTTCCACCCAGCCCCACCAGCACCTTGCATGCCTGACTCCAGTGCATGAAATGAGCATCATTTTTCACCCAGCCCCAACAGCGTCTTGCGTGCCTGACTCCAGTGCATGAAATGAGCATCATTTTCCACCCAGCCCCACCAGCACCTTACGTGCCTTACTCCAGTGCATGAAATGAGCATCATTTTCCACCCCGTCCTACCAGCACCTTGCGTGCCTGACTCCAGTGCATGAAATCAGCATCATTTTCCACCCAGCCCCAGCAGTGTCTTGCGTGCGGGACTCCAGTGCATGAAATGAGCATCATTTTCCACCCTGCCCCACCAGCACCTTGCGTGCCTGACTCCAGTGCATGAAATGAGCATCATTTTCCACCCTGCCACACCAGCGTGTTGCGTGCCTGACTCCAGTGCATGGAATGAGCATCATTTTCCACCCTGCCCCACCAGCACCTTGCGTGCCTGACTCCAGTGCATGGAATGAGCATCATTTTCACCCTGCCCGAGCAGCACCTCGTGTGCCTGACTCTAGTGCATGAAATGAGCATCATTTTCTACCCTGCCCCACCAGCACCTTTCCACCCAGCCCCACCAGCACCTTGCGTGCCTGACTCCAGTGCATGAAATGAGCATCATTTTCCACCCCGCCCCACCAGCACCATGAGTGCCTGTCTCCAGTGCATGAAATGAGCATCATTTTCCACCCCGCCAGACCAGCACCTTGCGTGCCTGACTCCAGTGCATGAAATGAGCATCATTTTCCACCCTGCCCCACCAGCACCTTGCGTGCCTGACTCCAGTGCATGAAATGAGCATCATTTTCCACCCAGCTCCACCAGCACCTTGCGTGCCTGACTCCAGTGCATGAAATGAGCATAATTTTCCACCCAGCCCCAGCAGCGTCTTGCGTGCCTGACTCCAGTGCATGAAATGAGCATCAATTTCCACCCAGCCCCAGCAGCGTCTTGCGTGCCTGACTCCAGTGCATGAAATGAGCTCATTTTCCACCCTGCCCCACCAGCACCTTGCGTGCCTGACTCCAGTGCATGAAATGAGCTCATTGTCCACCCTGCCCCACCAGCACCTTGCGTGCCTGACTCCAGTGCATGACATGAGCATCATTTTCCACCCTGCCCCACCAGCACCTTGCGTGCCTGACTCCAGTGCATGAAATGAGCATCATTTTCCACCCAGCCCCACCAGCACCTTATGTGCCTGACTCCAGTGCATGAAATGAGTATCATTTTCCACCCAGCTCCACCAGCACCTTGCGTGCCTGACTCCAGTACATGAAATGAGAATCATTTTCCACCCTGCCCCAGCAGCACCTTGTGAGCCTGACTCCAGTGCATGAAATGAGCATCATTTTGCACCCTGCTCCACCAGCACCTTGCGTGCCTGACTCCAGTGCATGAAATGAAATGAGCATAATTTTCCACCCCACCAGCACCTTGTGTGCCTGACTCCAGTGCAGGATGCCCCACAGTGCACACACACCGCTTGCTTTTTTGGAGATCAGGCAGCTAGGCCGTACTTCTCATTGTGAGCTGCTACATCTGCAACCTTTAAGGGTTCACAGGAGGTCAACGCTCTGTGGTCGTTTGGCTGAAGCAGTCCTCGGCTGAGCCATTGCACACAAGGGGAAGGTTTTAGGAACGCAGTGACCTGTTGGCCTTTCAGGCTCCTGGGGAACTTGACCCCTTTACAGCCTCGAGGGTTTAGTTCCCATTGCGGGTCAGTAGACAGCTATGGGTTCATCCTCCCCATTTGCCTGAGCGGGGGATACGCTGGGGGGCTTGTGCCACCCCTACTTCCTCAGTGGGCGATGTAAGGGGGCACTGACGCGTGGAGTCCAGTGCCCCCCACAGGCACAGCCCTGCATGATGCAAGGCTCTCCATCTGTTCTCACAAGACTAACATCCACATGTCTGTGAGACTGGCCCAGGGGGGTGCCTGGGAGGGGCTTCTTAGCGGCTACAGAGCATCGCCCACCCGCCATGCATGTTTATATAGCTCCATTATAACGCACCCAGGGATATTCTGTAGCTCCTAGCAGATAAGGGGGTGCATGTTAGACCCCCGTGATATAGTAGCACAGATGTGATCATTCTGGAGCAATCAGACCTGCAGGGAATTCTGCACCTGTGGCATATAGTATTCTTGTATTGTGTTTGGGGTTTTTTCATAGCCCAGACCTGGCTGGGAATCAACACAGTGCTGTAAGTGTGGGTGAGGGGAACCTATGAGGAAAGCTAGAGGGCGTTAGAATATGGGGTGCGGGATGGGAAGCGGGGCGCAAGAAGCCTAGGGGGCAGCTATCTGTACATGCATCTACACATTGCAAAGCATTTATGCTTAATTAAGAAAGACGCCAATTACTCACTCCACTCAGTAAGAAGCTATGTCCGGATGGATGGATGCAATTTATAAAGGGCGAACCTACATAGGGGACCCCCCTCCCTTGACGCTCCCCTAGGTACATTTTTCTAAAGTCCAACAGGTGTTGGACTTCATAAAACTTATCTCTTGGTATTAGGGACCCCACTCTTAATATAGGCCTGTAGTACACAAGTCGGTAGAGTGGCTGAGCAGTCAATCGTATTTTAGGAGGGAGTTATGTGAGCTGTAGAGCAGTACAAAGAAATCAGTACCTAAAAGTATCCAAGTAAAGACTTATTCACTTAAAGTTATATCAAAATATATTAATTTATATATACACAAGCAAATCTAAAATACAGCAACTAACAATAACATTCAATGTGAAATGCAATTACTTTAGATAAGAAACAATAATGCAGGTGAGTAACTTTTTCTATGCTTTACATATCCAGCACACAGAGTGACAACCATTGAGATCAGTATCAGCCCTTAGGTATCACTTTTGCAAAATTGCGTTGGGAGGGAAATGTTTCAGAGTTAGTCAGAACACAACTAGCAATTGGTAATGCAAGTGAACTCTCCCAGAGGTATGCAGCAACATGTTTTCTATTAATAAAAATGTTCACAATGGTTAATCCCCCTCACTAAGGTGAGAGGGGGTTTAGATTCTATTGAAGACAAGGAGTCGAGTATTATGCATTATATCTTTACTTATGACACCACAGCAGCAAAGAAAACGTTTCACAATAAACAAGTTTCTTCAACTTAAACTGAAAAACAGTACTCAATGATATCCAAGGCAAGACACCCAAACCAACATGGAGGAATGCCCTGCAGGCAACCAATTGGCAGAGACCCACCCCCATATAAGTCCTTTCCCCAAACACCAACTCCTCTTCTAAAGCTGCATCACACCAGACACCAACCCTGAAGACCAACTGTTGTAACACAGACACATGATCAACGACCAACTCCGGGAACCTCGTACACCACGGCATCTTGAGACGTCAAAGGTCTCTCTTTGACTGGGCCATCTCACCTCGAGGCTGTATATAAAACAAATGAAAAAGGGTGGGTGGGTGGGATAATACTTGCCAACTTGTCTTTAATAGAATTTAAACCCCCTCTCACGTTAGTAAGGGGGATTAAAGTTTAAAGCCCTTGCATCAAATTCAATGCAACATGATCAATATGTTTATGGTAAAAGGTCTTGAATGTGGACTTCCTGGGCCAATCAGCTGCCTTTAAAATGTGTTCCACACTTCCCCCCATGAAAGCGGCTTTAGAGGCCATTGAACCTCTAACAGAATGAGGACTGAAAGAAGAAGTGTCAACACCTACTTCCTTCATAACCCACCTAACCCACCTGGCTAAATGGTCCGGGGGTATAGGATTATGGGGTTCCCTGTACGAAATGAGCAGCTGAGAGGTACCTGGGGGTCGATGCCCCTCTGTCTTTAATTCAAAACATTTTAAGCATTGCACCACACACAGTTTCTGATCTTCTGGGAAAGCAGGATAGAGAATTGAGGAAATCAAACACTTAGTCCTTCTGGAAACAAAGAAAGTATGCCCTTTGGGGAGAACACCTTATCAACATCCAATGCTCTGATATCTGAAACTCTCTTAATGGAAACTAGGCCCAATAACATGGCTAACTTGGAAAAAAGCTGCTGCAAAGTCAATTCATCATTAGGAGGCCAAGAATGAAACCAATCCAAGACCATATTAACATCCCATAAGACGGAATACTTAGCTTTAGGTGCGACCTTGTGCAAATAGACTTAAGGGCCTTGCGCTCCAAGAAGGGCCTCCCCACTGGTTCACCTTTCACTAACACATGTCCCGCTGAAATGGCTGGTCTGAACCCATTGATAGTTCTGTATACCTTACCCTCATTGAATAACTCAACCAAAAAATTAACCATTTCTTCTGGAGGGGCAGAAACAGGATTGAAGTGTTAAGCCACACACCAGCTAACCCAGCGGCTCCCTGCTGAAGAGTAGCCTGATTTGGTAGACGCTTTCCAGGAGTCATTGATGTTACAGATAGAGCCTTGCGAAAGTCCCTGGAAGCACCAGGAAGAGCTGAAATCTTCCAAGCCATAAGGGAGAGATGCCCCTGAAGGGCCAGCTCATGAGGGAGACCTGTCGGGTCCGTTAGGAGGCTAGGTTGTAGCTGGAAAAGACGAGGACCATCCGCCGCCAACTCTAACAGGGCTGGAAACCACACCGGAGCGGGCCAAAAAGGAGTCACCAGTATGAGCGTTGCAGCCTGTCTGATTACTTGAACCAGGACCCCGGCTATCGTGGCAAACTGGGAAAAGCATAGGACAGGAGAACCGACCAGTCCTGGAGGAACGCGTTGGCTGCTAATACATTGGGATCGGGTCTCCTAATGTAAAAACGGGTACTTGACAGTTGAGTCTCGAGGCATAGAGGTCCACCTGAATTGGGCCCCAGAGGGAAAAGATCTTGGCAAACAGAGTTTTTCCAACATCCAGTCGCTCCTGTCCTGAAGGTGACTGGAATTCCTATCTGCTACTGCATTGTTGACCCCTGAGACATACTCTGCCTTCAACACAATGTCTGTGTCTAGTCAAAAAAGCCAGAACTCCCCCGCTAAAACCACCAGGGCTTGGAGCGGGTTCCCTTCTAGATGGTTGATGTAGCGAACTGTTGATACAGTGTCCATCCGAAGGAGGACAAAGCAATTCCACTGATCTTTGAGCAGACTCATGACTGAAAAGGAGCCTGCTAACAACTCCAGGCAGTTGATATGCAGCTTCTCCTCTAGACCCGATCATTTTCCGCCTTGGACACCTGCCCTAACCTGGCGCCCGACTCCAGAATGACATCGGAGAGGGTCCAAAAATCGCCCTGCCATTCCAGGCGTCCATGTGCATGAGCCACCAAAGGAGTTCCAACCTTCCCTTGAGGCGTTGCAAAGCTCTGTAATGGAGGGGAGCTGGAAAGATGGCTTCAATGGAGGCTGACAACATCCCCACCACGCTGGCTAGCTGCCTGAGGGGGACCTTCCCTTTCTTGAGGAGGAGGCAAATTTCCTTCCGTATTTTGGAGAGCATGCTGTGTGGAAGGAGAAGGATGCACTGCCATTCCAGGCGTCCATGTGCATGAGCCACCAAAGGAGTTCCAACCTTCCCTTGAGGCGTTGCAAAGCTCTGTAATGGAGGGGAGCTGGAAAGATGGCTTCAATGGAGGCTGACAACATCCCCACCACGCTGGCTAGCTGCCTGAGGGGGACCTTCCCTTTCTTGAGGAGGAGGCAGATTTCCTTCCGTATTTTGGAGAGCATGCTGTGTGGAAGGAGAAGGATGCACTGCTTTGAATCTATACTGAAGCCCAGAAATTGGATACATTGCGTAGGCTGGAATATGGACTTCTTTGCATTTATAACAAATTCTAACGCTTGTAAAATAGAGACTGTTAAACTCAGATGAGGCTGAAGAATCTGAACATTCTGAACTAAAAGGAGAAATTCATCCAGGTAAATGATTATTCAAATCCCTTTTGACCTGAGGTGAGCCATCACCGGCTTCATTAGTTTGGTGAAGCACCACTGGGCTGACGAGAGGCCAAACGGGAGGGAGGCAAACTGCCAAGTGGGAGACACCCCATTGGAACTGCAGGAGCTCCTGGTGGGGAGGGTAAACTGAGACTATACATCCTCGAGGTCTATTTTGGCCATCCAATATGCCGGAAGAAGGGTGTCCCAGAGGAGGTGAATCCCCTCCATTTTGAAGTGTTGATACACCACAAATGAGTTGAGGGCTCGGGTGTTGGGACTAGAAATATTGTGCGTAGAAATTGGGAGGCCTTGAAGGAGGCTGGAACCACTGCCCCCTTGAAAATGACATCCCGGATCTCTGCATCTATTAACCTCTGCTTGGCCTTGTCGAAGATGAGGGGACAAGGGAATGTGAGCTGACAGGGGGGGAATAAAAGTCTACTTGAAATCCCCCCACCGTTTGTAACACCTAGGAATCTGAGGTGAGTGCCTCCTACTGAGGAAAAAACCTGGCGAACCTGCCCCCTAAACCTTTGCGGGAAGAGACATTTAACACATGTGGCATTACCTGGAGCACCCCTGCCTGCACGTCCTCTCCAGTAGAACCCCCTCTGGGGGTAGAACTCAGTCTGGGCTCCCTGAGCAGAGGAGGATTTGTGTGCACCCCTGGATGCATACTGTCGGGGACGGGTAGAGGCCTGGGGAAAACGGCCAGAGGAGCGGGCTCCACCTCTTTCGGCCCCTATCAAAAATCTTAGGGGCAAAAACCTTCTTGATGTTAACCTGGGCCTTATCCAAGGCAGTGAAGTTATGCATGTAAGCAGATAGATCTTTAATGAATCGTTCACTAAATAAATTACCCTGGGCCTTGGGACCTGCCTCGCCCTCTGCCATATCCGCTAGTTTGGAGTTGAGGCACATAAGGAGGGACTTACGCCATTCCTTGGAAATAGCAGCGTTGGTATTACCGAGCAGACAAACCGCCCTCTGCGCCCAGCCATGCAGGGCTTGCACATCTACCGGAGCATCTAATAGTGCGGTCTCCTCGACAACTCAAAAATCTGTGTCAAGGGCCCTAAGACATCCAAATGATTATCTTGGCAACTCCGCCAGGCCTTATCAACCCCCTTGTTAGGGTCCTTCTCCTTTTGAGATAGGAATGAGAGCGTGGACTGGTCGATGTCTGGGGTAAGGGCTACCTTGTCTGGGATGACTGTCAGGGGCACTCAGACGCAGCTTGTTCCTGTCCTCTTTGGGTAAAGGGCATCTAACCCAATGATGCAAAAAGGCCCAAACAGCCTCCGAGGGGTGCCATTCCGCTGACCTCGGATGCTGAATAAGGGAAGGGTCGAAAAAAATAAGCTCCACTGTCGTCCAACAGCGGACCCTGGGATAAAGAAGACATGGGAACCAAGGGTGCGTTACTTGGAGGCCCTGAGTGACTCGGCCACGTGGGTGTTGACTGGGACTGAATGGGACCCTCCTGGACCAATTTACGCTTTTGACCCCTACCCGGGGGAGGAACCTGACTAGGCGAGGAAGTTGTCCTACCGAATGTTTTGATTTTTCTTTTTCTTTCAAACGTATTTTTATTGGATTTAGCATATAATGGTACAACATCAACAATCCCCTCCATTCCTCCCTCCACCCCAACCCCCCCGGGCACTCCATCTGTCCCACTAGGGCCCAGCGTTAGAACGGGCTGGTTAAGAAATGTCAAGAATGTGCAGCTTGTGTGGGCAGTATTGTTCCAGAAATTCCCCTTGCAGAATGTCAAGTATTGGGGCCCATTCCTACAAAAACGTGGCTCGGTCCCCCTGTACCAAGTAAGTGACCCATTCCAAGGCAACAAAGTTCCACAGTTTGTGCAGCCAGTCTGCCAGATCGGGGAGGTCCGAGGATTTCCAACTACAAGCTATGACCAACAAGTAAAAGGCCGTCCTTTTGTGTTTGGGCCACCTTCTATTGTCCAGGTCTGCTAATCCCAGAAGGGTTGTGACCCCTGTGTGACTGTCTTTTTTTAAATATAATGGTTTTGTAGCTTATATGGTTTCCTTATTATGGTTACCCCTAATGCTCTGTCCCCCTCCCAATCGTATCTCTTATTGACTTCCTCCCAAAAGGTCTGTAGGGCTGGGCATGTGCACCCAATGGGAAGCCAACCCCACTTAGCACCGCACCCGCCACCAACAGAGATCTGATATATCCGGTTTCAACCTGTCTAGCCTCTCTGGAATTCTCTGATCTGAATTGAGGTTGTCAGGCGAGGGATGTCTAACCCCAGCAATGCCCAGCTAATGTGTGCTCCCACTTGTTTTGGAATGGCAACTGTGATGTGGGTGGCGTCCACAAGGAGCCTATATATTTGTGAGATGAGATTTTTGTCTCCTGCATTTGATGCTAGAAACTTTTCAAAGAGTGTAAGTGATCTAATTGCAGCAGCACGGTTTAAGGGGGCCATAATCCAGTGGTGGACCTGATAGTATGGGAAGCGCTGGGTTTCATGTAGACACAATTCCTCCTTACAAGTGACAAACGATTTGGCTTGCCCCCCAAAACATATCCCTAAGTTTTTTGCAGCCCGCCACCTTCCACTGAGGGAATGCACACGGGTCCAGGCCAGAGGAGAACTGTGGATTATCAAAGAGTGGGGTAAAAGCAGAGGGGAATGTTGTGATGTGGTGTAGACGAATTGCTTGATCCCACGTGTCCTCCACTACCTTTATGATGATGCTATGGTGAATGTTACAGGGTTGATCTGCCCTCTGCATCCAAAGTGCTTCTCCCATTTGTCCCGTCAACGCCCTCTCCATCTGCATCTATCTCTTTTCCTTATTCTCCTCGAACCACTCCTTAATAACCCTGAGTTGCGCCGCCCGATAATATTCCTGGAAGTTTGGGAGGCCAAGTCCTCCTTTGTTTGGGGGGAGCATTAGGATTCTCAGAGCAATTTGTGGTGTTTTGTTTGCCCATATATATTTGGAGATTAGTTTTTTAGTGTCCTGAACTAGGTAGTCGGGATGGAGATTGGGAGAGCCTGGAATAGGTTTAAGATTCTTGGTAGTTTGACCAATTTGATTGCATTGATACTGTAACGCTCACCTGATTCCCGCAGAGGCGCCGGTCTTCACTGGGTGAATGCCGTATCTTCAAAGGTGATGTGTAACACACGGTTGGCTCTTTGGGCTGGACCTCTGTGCACTGTATGTCTGACTCGAAGAGTAAGATGTCTGCAGATAGAAAATATGGGATTAATGAACTGGGGTTATTGGGTGCCTCTCTCCTCTTCCCTTTCTCTTCTCCTGTAGAACCCCAAAGGTTAACACCCTCACCTTAGGTAAGTGAACGCCGAGCTCTCCATCTGCCTCGGGGCAGGGTGCCCTAACCAGTTTCTTCACTTGATAAGGGTACAGGCCTCTTGACCTCAGAGGACTGCTGTCCGTCGTTAACTGCACGAACGGTAAGTCCTGGGCACTTCAAATGTCTTAAAAGTCTTTTGTAATGATATCTCTTGTTTTGCAGGGTTCCGGCGATGGCGGATGGTGGGCTGATGAGAGTTGAGGATCGAACCCGCGTGAGGAATAGAAGCGCCTGGAAGCACGTAAGTAAGCGCTTGTAGCCTGCTTCACGATGCGCACTAACTGTCCCTTTTATCTTGCAGGTACAAGTTCGGAGCTTTAGAGAAGCTGAAGGGTGCTGGAATACCCACTGGATTCGGCGTGGGAAGGAGTAATGGCACGTGAGTAATAAAGTTGCCCAATGTCTTTAGACGCACCTTCTTTTGTCTTTCAGATGCGGGATGCAGCGCCGAAGGCCTCCGGAGCGTGCGAAGAGCTGGTAAGCTTTTGTCTTTCAGATGCCGGAATGCAGTGCGAAGACCTCCGGAGCATGCGAAGAGTAAGTAAGCCTTTGTCTTTCAGATGCCGGAATGCAGCGCGAGGCGTTGGTGACAGCCGATGGACCAGGTAAGAGATGCGCTGCCACTGAAGACCGTAGTGCTAACCTGTTCTTTCTTTGTCTTTACAGGTGCTGCTGAAGACTGGATTCCAGGATGGTAAGCCTTTGTTCCCTTAGGCCCAGGATCAGAAGCAGAAGACACGATGAGCGTTCTGCTGCAGAGAATGCAGAATAACGCAAAGCAAGATTCATCCATCGGGTGTGGTTTAAATAGCCTCCTGTAGTGCTTAGATGTCTCCTTCCACAGCCACGCCTAAGAAAAGAGTTCCTGCTTTCCAGAAGAGTTCCAGTGTTCTGAACCTAGGGAGTGGCTCCTGCCCCACCCAACAGGAAAAGTAGTCCCAAACAGAAGAGGATCAGGGGTTCAACTGGCAGGTAAGTAAGCAGCATGGTCTGCTGCAGGTAAGTCCACCCAAGCATTATGAGCCCCGCGCTTCCAGCGCTGGGACTGGGCATCTTTATGAGCCTGGTGCCACTGGCGCCAGGACAGGGTCCAAAAGGTCCCAATTGGGACTGGCTGGCACTCGGAACCGGGGTTATGGGTCTGCTTCCAAGGGAGTCGGGCAAGTCCTGATCTTTTGGAAGCAGAGATCATGACAGATACTCCCTTGCCAGGACACCGATAAGGGAAACCACGCCTGGAGTTGTGCACTTATCTGGGTGAACAAAGGATGGAAGTTAGCCTCATAGATCCCCCGGAGCGTGCTCATGATGGTCACCCCCATGATCCTGATGTTGTTGGGAACCCACTTGAGTTGTTCTGCTTCTTTTGCCGCCTTCACTTCTGCCTGATTGGCCGACAAGTGTAAGACTTCTGACTTTGTCACGTTAATTTTTAGGCCTGCGACATTGTCAAACTCCTCCAAGTCCCGAAGTGCTGCTGGGAGGGAGGAAGCCGGCTCCGTTAGTGTGAGCAGCATGTCATCTGCGTATGCCATTAGCCTATGGGCCTCTCCCCAAAAGGAGGTGCCCTTGATTTCCTTTGAGCTTCAGAGCCTCACAAGGAGTGCCTCCAGATGGAGCGTGTACAGCTGTGGGGAGAGGGAGCAACCCTGCCTTGTACCCCTGCTAAATTGGACCTGGTCCGAGAGCTGGCCATTCACCAGAAGCCGAGCACTGGGTTTAGTTTTCCAGATCATTGCTATAAATTTCGGGCCAAACCCCATGCATTAAAGAGAAAAGACCATTTAACGTGGTCAAATGCCTTCTCTGCATCCAATCTCACCAGCACCGCAGGGTCTCCCTTCTTTGCGACCTTTTCTAACAGGTGACAGATTCTCCTTAGGTTATCATGTGTTTGGCGGCCCTTAATGAACCCGGTTTGATCCTGGTGAATCAACGTTGGCATCATCTGCACCATCCTATTGGCGAGGACCTTGGAATAGATCTTTGTGTCCATGTTGAGGAGCCCAATAGGGGGTTAAGATCTGCAACTGGAGGGTTCCTTCCCTGACTTGGGGAAGAGAACAATCTTTGCCTGTTCCATAGAGTCTGTGAACTTACCCGTGTCCCTGAAGGAGTTATAAAGAGCCACCAGTCTTGGAGCCAAGATGGCCCTGAACTGCTTGTTAAAAGAGGCTGGGAAGCCATCAAGGCAGGGTGCCTTATTTGATGGGAGATTCGCGATCGCGGTTAGAACCTCCTACCGTGAGATGTCCCTCTCTAAGTAGTCTCTGTCCAGGGTCGTAAGAGTCTGCAGGGGTGAGGACTCGACATACTCACGCTGACACCTCTGATCGGGGTCGTCAGAGACATAAAGGGCCGAGTAATAGGTATGGAACTGTGCAGCTATGAGTTCTGACAAAATCACCCTATTGCCTGGTTCAACTTCGATCGCCTGAATTGTCTGGGCTGCCTTTTTTTGCTTTAGCTGTCTGGGCAGGAGTTTGTCTGCCTTGTTGGCCTTAATGTCATACTTCTCCTTTAGGTACCGCAAACTACCTTCGGCTTGCTTAGTGTGGAGAAGGTCATGCTTCCCCTTGGTGCATCTGTACTGCCTACACAGCTCCGGAGAGGACTCACTCTCCATTCTGAACATAATACGCTTCACTTCAGCTTCGAAATCCGCTTCCAGCTTCCTCTTGAGCCGAGTCCTATTAGCCTTGGCCGTGATGAGTTCCCCCCCTCATTGTCACCTTGAACACATCCCACACCACCCCCACAGAGTCTCCACCCTTGCACTGATGTCAAAGAACTCTACCATTTCACCATCCAGGGAGTCACAGGCATGCTGTTCGTACAGTAAAGCCCAAGGGAACAACCTTTTCATAATTTGACTGCTAAAGGGGTAAATTAAGAGCAAATGGTAATCGGGGCATGGTCTGAGATGGTTATGGTATGGGTATCTATTACATCAAACCTCCCTATGAGCGTGGCAGAGGCCCCGATGTAGTCAATTCTGGAGAATGATTTGTGCACATGGGAATAGTGTCTATACGTGATCTCCGTCCCCCTCAGGGAGGTCCAGAAGTACCTGAAGGTCAGTCTCTGAAATCGCTCGTTGAGCGTCCACAAAGCTGGGGGCAGGGTGTATTTTGTCACTGAGCTCCTGTCCCTAACAGGGTCCCAGACAACATTGAGGTGCCCAAGGAGAACAATGTCCCAGACACTAAAGTGTTCTAGCTCGGAGATGACCATCCTCAGAAACCCCTCCTGGCCTGCGTTTGGTGCTTAGAGCAAGGCTACTATGAGATTAATCGTCCCGAGTTGTATATGGAAAAACAAGTAGCGGCCCGCTGGGTCTGCTTTAGATTTCAGAATGGATACTTGTGTGACTCTTTTAATTGTAATAAGTACTCCCGCCCTCTTCACCCCCCCGCGTTGGCCTGCCAAACCTTGGGGTATTTTCCTAGCTTCAATTTGTGTCTGTCTTGCCCCTAATGTGGGTGTCCTGGAGAGCCACTAGGTCAGGTTGAAGTTTAGATAGGAGACCGTTGAGCTACCGCCTTTTGGCTGGGCTGTTTAAACCCCATATATTAAGCGTTAAGCCCCGGAGCATATTTCCACTGTTGTGTGATTTTGTGCCCATGTGCCTCCCCCACTGTGAAGCTGTACCCAACCCGTGGGTGCCATTTTATGTGCACCACCGTTCCGCGTCGTTCTTGTGCCCTCCCCCTTCCTCAGCCCCCACCTTCCCTGGTGTAGACCCCCCATACTGCCTTAGCCACCGGTTCCTCCAGCGGAGAAGGCCTACTAAAGAAACCAGGATCGTGTGCGGGATATCCTAAACCCCCCATTTGATTCCACCTTACCCCCCCCTGAGACCATTGATAAGACCATCCATAATTGCCCTCCCCAGGCACTGTATAAAGAATTTCGACCCTCGCACCTTCTAAGGTTCATCGCCTCTTACGGCCCCCACCGGGTGGTGTATGGCCTCTCGCAGCTCTCCAAGCCCCAGGACCTTTAGAAGGGATCGGTACCCCCTTTCCTGCTTCTTTTAGGCCGGACTGTTGACCATTCCCAACTTCGTGGATTGCTCTTGCTGCTTGCGCCAGGTGCACTTGCTACTTGTTGTTCTTCCTCGATGCCCAGCAGTTTCGTCTCCTCTTCTAGCGAGGTGATTCAATGCTGCTTTCCTTGCCACTCAAACACCAACGTGAACGGGAAGGTCCATCTAAATCGAATGTCTTTATCCTGGAGGGCTCTGGTTACTGGGGCCATTTGTCTCCTCTTTGCCAGCGTTGTTAGGGATAAGATCTGAAATAGAGAAATGTCCACCCCATTATAGGATATTTGATTTGTGTTTTTTGCGGGTGCCAGGATCTTCTTTTTTGTGGTAAAATCATATAGTGCCGCTAAGACATCCCTTGGACGTGCCCCCGGGTCTGATTTGCCCAGACCCACTCTGTGCACTCTCTCCAGTCGGCCCTCCATTGCCAACTCCTCCAACAGAAGGACCACAAAAATATTGTGAACGACCCCCTTCAGGTCCCTGTTGGAGACTTCTTCCATCAGAGATTTTATACAGATGTTGGATCCCCTCGACCTATTCTCTAAGTCCTCTGTCTGAAATTCAAGGTTGTGCGTAGCATTCCCCAAATGTTCCAGCAGCACCTCTGACTTCCTGGCATCGTCCGCTAGCTCTTGGAGTGTCCTTTCATTGGTGTACACCCTCTCTCTCCTCTATTTTATTAACAACTGTTTTTATTTCCTGTAGTGCAGTTGCCAGTCCCCCCCCTCATTTTGTCCATTTGAGTTTGAAAGGTGTTGGCAGTTTTCCGCCAAATTCTGTAAAGAATTGCTTAAGAAGCGCTTTTGTGACTGCCTGGCCTTCTGGTGCGGCGTGTACCGGGTCTTCACTATCTGATTGCTCCTGCTGGGGACCAGACAGGGGGGGGAGGCCGTTCCGCGCCTCCACATCTTCTGAATTCTGCCCTCCTGGGATTTCCTAGTGCCTTTCGTGCTGTGCTGAGGGTCCTCCCCACTTGACATTGACATTGCCCTCCGAGGGCGGGGGCCGCTTGCCTGATGTGGGTAGGGACACCTCAAAGTTGCTCCTGGTTTCCCCGGCCCCCAGGCTCACCGAGGGGAATGTGTCGGACCACCCGTGGGGCCGTCGGACTCTAGTGGGTCCCAGAAGGGGTTGCAGCCCCAGAAAACCACACCATTGTTTCCTCTTGTCTTTTTGACTGGGTGCCGCCCCGGGGGCAGTTGAGCCATGCTTGGTACAGTTGGCGTGTGTTAGCCCTTCGGTGCGCGGGAGGAGCGGCACAGCGCTTGGTTTGCCCCTGTGCTGGTAGGGGGGACGGGGCTCGCCTGGACTGGGGTCCTGCCACCCCTGCCTCCAGACCCAACAGGCTGGCGCATGCTCCCTCTTTGCTGAGGAGCTCTTTGATCTTCTTCCAATGTTCCTGTGTGTCTTTCCGGAACAAGCACTCTTCCATGCAGCCTCTGGGCCTCTACCAGGCCGTCTGGGGGTTGATCACCCCATTATCGGCAGTTCTCCCCCTGACTGTCCTTCTGATTGGGGGCCGGCACGTAGGCTGCAGGGGCTGATCTGGATCTTCCTCTGTCCAGCAGGCTCCTTGTGCCAATGGGCAGGGTAGGGTCTCCTCAAGGGTCTCTATCAGCTCAGCGAGGTGGATGAGGTGATGCAGAACAAGTTCCCACTATTCAAGATGGACCTCCACTTGAAGGCAGAGGCAGATTGAGAGTGCGGGACAGAGTCGCTATTTCGCAATAGCTGTGGAAAGGAAAGGGGCCCTCAGGGGCCACTCATGCATAAAGATGGGCTCCTGCGCTAGGGGCCACCGGTTGGGGTAAGAACTACTCACCGGTCCCTGACGCAGGCAGACCCAAACTTCGCCAGTACAGTCCACTTCGGCAGGTTCGAATTCAGCAAAAAGGACGCCTCGACACCTTGTAGTTTCCACGATACAGCGATGATTCCCGAACGGGACAGTGGTGATTTCTCCGCTCCGGTGGAGGAATTGGCCCAGTTTCACTGCAGCAGGCTTCAGGGGCAAGAGGGTCACAAATGCAGTGAACTTGCACAGGTCGTTGCCTCGGCAGGGCAACACGGTAACCGCGTTTACTCCGGTCCTGGCGCTCTCGTCTCACTTCAGACCTGGGAATGCCAAGTGTACGAAATTCAGTGTGAGGGTGCTGTGGACACAGAGCTAGCAGTATACCAAGTTTCGAGGGCCTCCTCGAAACGGCGGCGGTGACAGAGCAAAGGTCCTGCGTAAGCTAGTCAGCCCACTGGTTGGCCCAGGGACACTTCCGAAGAGGCTTACTTGCAGGGTTTGATGAAGGCGCTGAGAATAGTTGGTCCCACTATTCTAATGGGTCGAAGCGTCTTTGCAGATCTTCTAGGACGATCAGATGCAGAGGGGTCCCACGGGACGACAGCGGGCTCAGGGTGCCAAACCTTCCAGCGGGTCACCAGCGGTTCCTCGACTCGGCTTCTTGTTGCAGGATACTTGGCTCCTATCCCTTGTTCGGAGTGAACTCAGGAGATCGACATGGTAGTGCTGTTTCAGCCTCCTCTTATCCAAAGTTCCCTTCGCGCCAAAACGGAGAGGACCCAATGGGAGATCTGCTCACAAACACTCACTCCATACGTAGACCAATCATGGACCACGGTGGTCCCAGGCATTCAAGGCACTCCAGACTCTCTGGCACCCAGGATGTGTATTGGGATCAGACATCCCAGCCCACATCCCGGAGGCACACACACAAGGCATGCAGAAGCCTGTGGAAGCATTGGGATTTGCGGGAAAATGCATGACCAAATAAGGACTGACCCGGGTCGACTCGACCTGTGGAAGGTGAAGGGGCAAGATGGCCAAAGAACAGGACAAAGAACCTTGTGGCGTTGCCATTTTGGAGCCCGGACACCTATTCGTGCCAAACGCGGTTAACGTGGTTAACATTGCAAGAAAGGGTTAAAAATAATGCGAAAAGATAGCTGCCACCAATCCTGTCCATGACACATCTACACAGTTCATAAAAAGTCCAGCGAGAGTTTCTAGGGCCTTTGGAAATTACTAGAGACCCAAGTGTGCTGTATGGTAAGATACATTGCACACTTGTTACATGTTGCACAAAAGCTGCAACATGAGGAAAGGACTAAGGGAAACAAAAGTCTCCCCATAAAAAGTGAGAAAAAGCCCAGAGGAGTACAGCTGAGGGCTTTGCTTCTCTGGAAAAGTCAGTCAATGGTGTCTAAACAGCAGCAGAAAGTTTGGGGGTTGACACATGGAGGGAAAATTACATACAATTATGAAATCTTTCCTAACAACGGGGGCTGCAGGGTCTGATCTGGATCTTCCTCTGTTCAGCAGGCTCCCTGATATGTGTGCTGATGGTGCGCTGTGCGTGGTCTCCTGCACTGGGGGGGAACCGGGCCCTCCCGCCCGACGGGGAGCGGGTCACTGTGAAGTCCTCCGACTGCAGATGTTCTGTGCTTCTCCCCCTTGAGCTCACCTTACAGTACGTGGCTGAAGCCGCTTGTCGGATATTGTCCTCTTCCTGCTTGCCAGGGGCTGGCACCTCTACTCATCTAGCCACCACCGCCGGCTCCAGCGTTTAGTGCCCCTGTGGGGGTGTTGTTGCAAGGTCCTCTCCTGACCCGGCTTATGGGTCTCTCTGCGGTCCGCCTAGTACGCTTATGCCCCTGGGGCTGCCCTGCCCAATCCTCTTCTCTATGGCGCTGTGGTTCGCCCCCTCTCCTTGGCTGGTGCAGAGGTTGCTCTGTTTAGGTCTCCGTGCCGCGACACTTTCACAGGGTCGTATTAGATTGATTCCGGACTACCAGTCCCGGAATGCAGTTTATTTTTACCTGTCTTGCCTGGGTGTTCCGATGGGCTGCAGATCGCCTGGGGAAGGATCGATGGGCTGGGGGGGTAACGCCTTAGAAGGTCCCGGGGTTCAGGAGTGCATCGGTTATGGTGCGCTTCGTATCGCCACCATTTTGGAATCTGTTTGGATTTTTTTAACACTTTCGAGAGTTAGCTGTTGCCACTGAAGGACCCTCCTCAAACGGTGGGTGAAAATCCTATCAAACGCTGAGGTCCTGTGGACCATGAAGTCCTGAAGGGCAGCGTCTATGGTAGTTTGAATTACCTAAGCCACTGAAGGCTGAGAAGGAAGGGCTACATCCCCCGTCCCTTTATTACCACCATCATCCCCCAACCTCTCACTTTATTTTTTCGAAGGTCTGACCTGGGTGCTGGCATCACCTGAAGAGGAGACTTCAGCCCTTTTATTAGCAATCATGATGACAGAACCCACAAATATATCTGGGAAGGGAAGGGGAAGAAATGAAGGACCACAGGAGTGAGGACTGCCAGAAAATAAAGTGTTTATAAAGGCAGACACAGGCCCTTAGAAACCAAGTTTTACTCCAAAAAGAAAGTCTGAGGCACAGAAGTAGTGCTGAATGCAAACGCTGCGCAGGCGTGATAATAAACAGTTGCTCACCCCAGCAGGGTCTATAGGCAAAGCAGTGAGCAAGGGAAATGCCTCACAGTAACAAGATAGGCAAAGCATGTCAGCCTAGCAGGCATTCTATGCAGTGCGTAATACGGGCGGGCCAGTGAAGTCGGGAGAGCTTCATGAGGATGGAGGAATCAATCGGGCTGCCCATGCCCTGAATTGAAGACCTGTGTGCGTCGGGCCGGACAGAAATAAAAAGCAAACGCCCGGAGGCAATGCTTACACGTGTGCGGCCCCTGCAACGGGAGCTCTGTTAAAGCGGCGGGCGCAAACAAGGGATACAATGTAACAATTCCAATTAACACGTGACGGGAACAGGGAAAAGAAAAAGAATGCTCACGCTGAAGGGACACGCTTATGAGCGTGAAAGAACCCACACACTGGGAACAATTATTATATTAGAACTGAGAGCACAGTGCTACAATGAAACTTTCAACTACTGACTCGCAACAAAGTACACAACTGAAAGGAGTGACTTAGCTTGTGACATCAGCAGCACAGAAAGAGGATTTGGTGTTTGAGGAAAGGACTTATATGGGGTGGGTCTCTGCCTATTGGTTGCCTGCAAGGCATGCCCTGGCCTCCACATTGGTTAAGGATTCTTCCCTTGGATATTATTGAGTACTGTTTTCCAGTTTAAGTTGAAGAAACATGTTTCTTGTTAAAAGTTTTCTTTGCTGCTCTGGTGTCAGAAGTAAAGATATAATGCATAATATGAAGCCTCATGTCTTGACATAGAATTAAAACCTATGGAGGAACTAGCATTGCCAAAGTCAATTGAATCAAGAAGATGGACTTTTGGGAAACCAGGACTGCCAAAGTCAAATGGACAGTACCATTTCTGATGAAGATCCTCAGAGAACATGTTAATTAACCAGTCAGAGGTTCTATAAAAAATACACAGGCTCAAGGGGAACCTTCCTGATAAAGCACATACTGCAAGGCCTGCGTAGAGAAGTTGAGTTCAACTCTCAAATTAAGAAAATAGCACTTCCCAAGCCAGGAAGCACCAAAAATGGCCAAAGGTAATCGCAACGCAAGCGCCACAGTACATTGAAGATGAAGAAGAAATTGTAGCTGGCTTCCTTCTATGTGCAACAATGCAGACCCTGATTCCCGCTCCTTGGTTGTGGTGACAAAAGGGGGGTACTCTGGCATGCTTCTGTGGCAGCACTCGGGAGAAGGGGTCGGCAGCAATAGATTCAGCTCACTTCAGCGGCTCTTTGTGGTTTTGGTGCTTTTTGTCAGCGCCAAGAAGAAACGAATATGGCCGGTTGGATTCTCTTCGATTACTCTGTCCTGAACCTTGCTGCAAAGTTTCGGCCAGATTGGATCTTCGGAAGACGATGCGCTCGATAATGGTCCAGGTACCCCAGGTATTGGGATTTTGCAGCCCAGGAAGGTCACAGACGTCAGGGGATGGCCCAAAATGAAAAAGGTCTTGAGGCTAGTTGGTCACACGAGCCTAAGGGAGGAAGTCGTCTTTGGCGGTTCTTCCCTGTCGATTTGAAAACAGGGTCAGCACAGCTTCTGCGGTCCTGGAAGGTGATGCTGCCATCTCTACTCGTCTTAGGATTCCTTGTTCTAGTGGTTGACTCTGTCTGTAGTCCCAAAATCCTTGACTTATATACAGGATCCCATTCATTCACACTCATTGAGCTGTCAATCACCTGGGGGTGGCTGTCCTGCAGTTGCCCAGTTAGAACTGGTATATCTACAGACAATGGACAGTGAAGTGTTGGGCTCCTCCCTCACTTCCTGCCTTCCCAGACACACTGGAATCTGGGCGGGCTTCAGGGCTGAAGACCGCTAAAGACGGATTGGCATCTGTCTTGGAGACTGCATTCGGAGCCCTATAGTGCATGCAGAACCTTAACTCTTTGGTGCCTGCCTTTGGCACTAGAACAACTGGACTAGCCCATTGACTTGTAGAGGGTTCAATAACACCAAGGTGAAGCATCTTGTTGACCTCCTCCTTTATATGAGTTCTTACATGATCAGACATTCTGTAGCCCCTGATTATGACAGGGAGACTGTCACCAGTGAGGATATCATGCTGGCCCCAATGGGTCAAGCCTGGTGTCAGAGAAAACAGAGGGGCAAACTGAGTTAACAGAGCTTTGCGCTTCTCCTTTTGCTGCAGTGTCAGATCAGCAGAGAGTTTCACTCCTTCTATAGTTTCATCTGAAGGGCGTCCCCTGAGGAGATCAGGGTGAGGTTCACTTTACCCTTCCTCTTGGTCAGAGGCTAGAAGCAAAGCTCCTTGTTCTGGTCTGGAGATATATACATTTTGACTATTAGTGTGAAAGACCCTAGGGGCCTTATTAGGGTTGCCCAATTCCACTAAATAATTGACCTCTCCAAGTGTGCCTACAACTTTGAAGAGGCCTATCCGTTAGTCCTGCAAGACTCTTTGTCTTGTGGGATCCATAACAAGAACTATCTATCCTGGACTAAACTCCACCATCTTAGCTTTCTGGTCAGGCCAATGATTGACCAGGACTTGACCAGCCTTCAAGTTTTCAGAAGCTTCAGTCATCAGCTGCACCATCATCCCTCTGAGGCCTAGTACATAGTTTGTTCCACCTTCCCAACCACAAGGATAAACGTGGGACCCCTAAATTTAGGTAAGCCCTAGCGAATATCATAGCACCTTTGTAATATCCCCGAGATATTGATAATTGATTACAATGGTGCTTGCTGTTCTTTTATCTTCCCCACCCTCCCTTCCTCCCCTTCATCTGCAGGTGGTTTCTCTTGTTATCCAACTCCCTGACACATCAATCCCTGAGTGTCTGCCCAGCCCTGATGAATGTGGCTTCCACCTTGATAATGCCACTGAAACCGGTAGGCTTTTTGTGTTTTTTCACCAGCAATAATCCAGACAAGTAGATTACCTGCTCAAAACCTGCTGGTTTACCTGGTTCACGATTCCCCCAAATAAGATGGGAATCATCAAAAACTTCTAACTGGATTTTGGAATAACAATGAAAAAGTGCAGAACAGAAAAAATATTGGAAATTTGAACTTTTAGGAAATTTCGATAGAATTGGATACTACATATTATGAAAAACGAATATGAACATCCAGCAATATCCTATTTTTACGTCCTGTGGATAGAGAAATTTAATAAAGATCTTTTTTCATCTATGAAGCAGTTTTAAAGGAATTCCAAGTACCTCATCAGAGGGCGAGCTCTAACTCAAAAATAAAATATTTGATCAAATTACCCCCTACTGAATCGACTAACCTGAGTCGTCTTATGTGTGAATACAAAAGGGTATACTCGGGTACGAAACCCCTCCCCCCTGGTCCTTTTGTGTTAAGAGGTATATTTTTAATATAACACCTGTCTGAAATAATTTGTAAGTGTCCTTCCTTTCAGTCCCCCTCACCCCTCCTGAGACTTAGTTTTGACCGCCTGCCATAGCTACCCTGATTGGTCTGGCTTGTCCAGAGGTTACCCTGTTCCAAGAAACTAGGTTGGCCTTCTGAACCTCTGCCCCTCCAGGTCAGAGTTCAGAAATCCTTCTTAACAAATTGGTGCACAGTGGTGGGATAGGACTGAAGGTATCCAGTGTTACGCACGAGCGAAGGCATTTCAAGTTATTTCTACCAGGACACATAGTGAATTGTTGTAGTATAACCTTTTAAAGGCCATAGTCCTATCTAACAGTATGGAAACAAGTACCTTAATAACTTTAAATGCTTCTAAATCTGACACATTAAGAAAGATGTGTGATGAGAGAGGTGTCCCCTCTCAAGGCACAAAAGTAGAAATGATCCAAAGAATCATGGACTGGCAAGAAGCTCAGCTTAGAGCTATAGCTTCTGAGGACAGTGCGGAAGGAGGTGGGGCTGCTCTCACTGGTAGAACTGATGGATCTGCCGCTGCACTGATCCACAGCAACCATGAGGACATGGAGGATGTAATGTTGAATTTTTCCTCTGCCAGTGCTGATGGGGAGGCCATACTTGAATTCAAGAAACAAGAGCTGCTGTTTAGGAAGAAGGAGCTTGAGTTCAATATGGCCAAACTAAAGATAGAGCAGGCAGAAAAACAAAAAGACAGGGATCACCAGTTGGAACTGGCCAAGCTTCAAGTTGCCAATGGATCCAAGGGTCCTGGACATGGGTCTGGGGCCTCCTCTCATCCAAGGTTTCCAAAAGATCTGCTCAGTGTGTATGAGGAAAAGAATGACATTTTGGACGGGCTGAATACATTTGAGTATGCATGTGAAGTTCAACAAGTTGACAATGCTGATAAAATTGCCTGGTTACTTAGCAGACTACCCCATTCTGGCTGCAGTGCCATTATGGAAATGTCAAAAGCTGAGAGAGCAGATTTTGCAATGTTGAAGCAGACTCTCATCTTAAAGTTTGGAAAGACTCCTGCCCAATACTTAAAAAGATTCAGAGAGTACAAGAAGAAAGAAGGTGGTACTTGGGTATCTTATGTAACTTAATCCTTAAAAAACTTGGCTGGCTGGGTTGAAGGTTATAAGGTCTCTACCTACCTTTGAAGGCATGATAAGTCTTGTCATGCTGGAACACATTTTTGCATCTCCTTCCCCTGAGCTTAAGCAGCATTTGGCAGATTCAGAGGAGATAGATCCTAAGAAGCTGGCCATAGCAGCAGACTTATGGGTGTCACATCGAGTGTCCCATAAGGACAAACCTCATCCTGTGATGCAGGAGGAAGGGAAAAAGTCCAAAGATAAGGAGGGTGGGGAATCTGATAAATCTTCCTCCCAAAAGGGCCACAAAAAGAAACATAAGGGTAAGACACAAGAGAACTTACAGGGTAGTGGAGGACAGCCTCCAAAACAGAACTCTGGTTATAGTAAGCTTCCCTATGTAAACAGACCCAATGGATCTTGTTTTGCTTTTGGGGCAACTGACCACGTGAAGGGGGATCCCAGATGTAAGGTCAAAACCTCGGGGGTCCACTCTGCTAATCTGGCCTTCTAAATGGTACAGCAGTCAGGATTCCAGTGAGCATTCAGAGGACTGTCCCGGGAAAGGTCTTGTTGGGCAATGATCTCAGAGCTTTAGGGCTTGTGGGAGACACTGCTGACAGACCCTGCACAAGGTCTCAAACAAGGGCAGCACTGGCCAAGACCAATGCCCTGCCCCAGCCAAAGGGGAAACCCAAGGCTAAAGGAGTCAGAAAATCAAAAAAGAGGGAAAGAAAATATTCCCCCTAACTCACCTACCACTGAGGTGGAGGTATTTGGTCAATCATCAGGACCTGACGAGGAGGTGGTGATGCCTGAAGTATTTGACCCCAATGATAATCCTGAACTAAACGATTTGTTAGTAGAAGGTGGTTCTGACAGGGAAGAATTCTGTAAAGGCCAACGTGAGTGCCCATCTCTGGAAGGCCTACGGAGACAGGCCTGCTCCCAGCTTGAGGGTGAGCCTCCTGGGAAGCATCGGATTTATTGGGAAGGTGGGCTCCTGTATAGTGAGCCTACAGAGTCTACAGAAGGAGACCATAGGAGGTCGGTGGTTCCCCTTGCAGTAAAACCCTTCCTCCTGCAAATGGTGTATTAAGTGCCCCTTGCTGGTCACCTTGGTATTAAGAGGACCAAGCAAAGGTTATCCATGCACTTCTACTGGCCCAAGATGGAGGTGCAAGTAGAAAGCCACTGCAGGAGTTATCTGGTAGGAGTGGCTAAACAATCCAAGCTCCATTGGTACCACTCCCAGTTGTGGGGGTACCATTTGAGAGGGTAAGGATCGACATTGTTGGTCCCCTTGACCCCCAAACATCCTCAAGCAATAGGTTTATCCTGGTGCTGGTCGACCATGCCACCAGGTATCCTGAGGCCATCCCATTAAAAACTGTGACTGCCAAGTCAGTTTCAAAAGCTTTACTTGGCATATTTACTAGGGTTGGCTTCCCTAAAGAAATTGTGTCTGACAGAGGCAGCAACTTTATGTCAAAGTATATGCAGGCTATGTGGAAGGAATGTGGGGTCACCTATAAGTTTTCTTCCGCATACCACCCCAGACCAATGGTCTGGTGGAAAGGTTTAACCGGACCTTGAAAAGTATGATTGGGGCTCTGGAAGAACATCAAAGAAGAAAATGGGATCTTCTTTTACCATGCTTACTGTTTGCCTACAGGGAGGTACCACAAGAGGGTGTTGGCTTCAGCCCGTTTGAACTTCTGTTTGGTCACCCTGTAAGGGGACCCTTAGCCATAGTCAAGGAGGGATGGGAGATGCCCACTCCCCACATTACTACCAACGTAGTAGACTGTTAGGCAGAAACCTGTGCAGTTCCCTCTGGGACCACTGCAAAAGATTTAAGACTACAGGTGTTTGGCAGTAAACCCACTTGGTAGCAGTCTGCACCACACAGATTCACTTGGTAGCTGTGGCTGAGCAGTCAGACTTCCCTCAAGAAGAGTTAGGCAGTATACAGAGTATTCACAATAGGTCAAAAGAACATAGTAGAACAAGCAAACACTGACCAGAGCTTGGTGTAAAAGAGATATAATTATTTATTTAAAACCACATCTAATAAAACACACAGGCACTAATATTAAGCAGTTCAAAAACACGCTCACTAAAAGATATACACTCCCTTAAAAGAATATTAGACAAGTCTTAAGTAAAGCCCACATATTTTCAGACAGCGGTGAGCTCTTAACGCAGATGGCACTCTAATAATTCGGTTTAAAAGGGAGAGAAAGGCAGAGTATAAATTGAAACAGTTCCTAACACTTTCACAAGAACACAGCAAGAGAGGAAGGCAGAGTCAAACCATGAAGTTAGAGTTCAGAAAGCCGATCCACTTTAAGAGGATCAGAACGAAATGTGTCCAAGGTCACACGGTTGAAAAGTGCACAAAAGTCTCAAAAAGGTTCAGAAAGAGTTGGACCAAACGAAAAGGGACCAGTTAGATGGTCAAGGCGGCCAGCCCAGTCCAGAAGGTTAAGGGATTATTATTGCCTTGTAGCTATCTTTAGAAAGGGAGGCCTGGTGGACACGGTACCTTAAAGTGGTGAGAATACTCCAGCGGGGGCAGTTGTTCCTGGCAGCGGATGCAAGTCGGTGCTTCGTCTGGGGGAAGAGAGGATCTCGTCAGGGAGGAAGACAGGAGTCCGTTTCACTGCCAGGGAAGAAACCAGCCGCGGAGTTCTCAGTTAAAAGGAGCAGTCCTTTTATTCGCGGTCCAGTGGTAAGTGGCTATCTGGTTGCCGGGGTGCTTGGCACAGGCAATTCAACCACAAGACATTCTGGGATGCGAGGAAAAGAAGGTAAACTGGTTGTGCCCACCAGTCAGGGGAAGAAGACTCTCCAGCCAGGAGATCTTCTCTGTCGTCGGGAAGTGGTGAGTTGGTTCTGCAGGGCTCCACCAGTGGTGTCGTAGTAGCAGGTCAGCTCAGCTTCTCCCTTGTCAGATTCTCAGGTCCTGTGTCAACTTCTGAAGTTCCAGTCCCCAAAGCCCTGCTTTTATGCAGCACACCCCCATTCACTCAGCCTAGCTGCCAATCAAACATGCTAAGTGGTGAGCCGGCCGGCTCACCACTTGGGCCAATCACACAAGAGTGCGACTTGAGTTACCAAGGTAACTCAGTCCAGGGTGCCTAAACCCCCTCCTACACCCCCTGTGGTACCCAGACAGAGTGGCACCACTTTTGGAGGCTTCTGTGGAGAAGCCCGCCAAAAGTGGAACAAAGGGCTCGACTTGGGTTGGAGTCACAGAAGAGAACACAAACGCCATTTTAGAATCGAGTCCTGGCAAAAAATACCAACCGGCGAATTAATATTAAATAAATAAACCGGCGGTATGTTCGAGGCTATGAGAATGAAATAATTAAAGTTGGTAGCCTCGAACAATGGGAAAATCCCATAGGGATATATTTTCGGTCGAATATAAAGAGTAGTATCCACTGCCACCAGCCAAAACTCGATCAGGGGGGACGGAGACGTGCCCCCCCGACTAACAGACCCCGGGACAATCGAATTGCCCCGACCAGTACGTCCACAATATGATGGTTTGTACTGGTTTCTGTTCATAATTTGGGACTAGTAAAGCCAATGGTGACTTTACGTGCCCTGGGAGACAGTAGTCAGTGCCAGGGTATGGAGTCTATGGTGGGGTGTCACTATGACACCCCTGTGCCACCACTGCACAGAGGGTGCTGTGTAACACATATAGTAAAAACACATGAGACCCTATGGAGTAAAGGACCCCATAGCCCATAAACACATTAACAGTCAAAGGAACACCATAAATCATGTCCAAGAGTGGGAGAAAAAGAGTCTCACTCTTGGCAGGAGAAAAAAACAAACTCCAGAAATCCAGCAAAACTGCTGGGGGACTCACTAGGTTAGGAAATTCAGCATAAAGAGAGAATTCTCCCTAACATAGACTATGTGCTAAGGCTCAGAAAAGTATGGTACTCCTGATGGGTCTGGCTAGTGACAAGTTGAAGGCAGGACAAGCTCTGGTGAAACACTGGTATGACCAGAAAGCTTCCCTCATCAACTTCACATGGGGTTGGAAAGTCCTGATCATGAATCCCATAAGGCCTAGAGCTTTACAGGATAAATGGTCACACCCTTACACAGTGGTGGAGTCACTGGGTGAGGTCAACTATTTAGTGGACCTTGGAAGGCATGGATATGCTCCAAAGTGTTCCATGTAAATAGACTGAAGGCTTTCATCCCAAGAGTTGAAATTGCAGCACTGCTATTGGCTTCAGATGTTGAGGAAGAGGAGTCAGAACCTCTCCCTGACCTATTCCAAAGTAGTCCTTCAGATAGCTCTATTGAGGGTGACCGAGTGGCCCCTCACCTGACTTCTGATCAGCAGGCTGAGGTGAAAAGTTTGCTTAGGCAATTCCCCCCCCCCCTGCTCTTTTCACAGTCCCCTGGTTTGACACCTTGGTGCAATCCTAACATAGACACAGGAGACAGTGTACCTACCAAAAGTAGGGGATACAGAATGTCAGACAAAGTAAGGTCTTACATTAAGACCGAGGTCAACAAAATGTTGGATCTTGGGGTGATTGAACCCTCCAGTAGTCCTTGGTCCAACTCTGTGGTTTTGGTTCCAAAAGCAGGTACTTCTGAATTGAGGTTCTGGGTCGATTAGAGGGCTCTGAATGCTGTCACCAAGACAGATGCACACCCCTTGCCTAGAACAGATGAGCTGGTGGATACCTTGGGTGCCTCCAAGTACCTCAGCACGTTTGACCTCACTGCAGGCTATGGCAAATAGCCCTTGCAGAACATGCCAAGGAGAAGACAGCTTTCTCCATTCCAGAGGGCCTTTACCAGTTCAGGGTAATGCCTTTTGGGTTGAAGAATGCACCTGCCAATTTCCAGAGGCTTGTGAGTCACATGTTGAATGGGTTGGATGAATTCAGTCTTGCATATCTGGACGATATAGTAGTTTTCAGTGCCACCTGGGAAGACCATGTGAAACACCTAGGGATTGTGTTAAAGGCTCTTCAGAAGGGCCACTTGACCATAAAGGCCAGTAAGTTCCAGATTGGATAAGGATCAGTGGTCTACCTTGGACATGGAGTAGGTGGAGGGAGGATACAGCCTCTACCCAGTCAAGTACAAGCAGTTCAGGACTCACCTACCCCCACTACACATACCTAAGTGAGAGCCTTCTTAGGGCTCACTGGGTACTACAGAAATTTCATGGCAGACTATGGCACCATAGCTGCCCCTCTGACTGCTCTCACTACTCCAAAGAAACCCAAGAAGGTAACTTGGACTGAAGAGTGTGAGAAGGCCTTCAATGGCTTAAAAGGCTCCTTGTGCCAGGCCCCTGTTCTCAGGGCCCTTGATTACCAAATACCTTTTATTGTGCAGACAGATGCCTCTGACACTGGGATAGGAGCTGTACTATCACAAGTAGATGAGAAGGGTAAGGAACAGCCTATTGGCTTCATTAGTCGCCAGCTTAAGGACAGAGAGCTCAGATGGTCCACAGTAGAGAAATAATGTTTCTCTGTTGTGTGGGCCCTTAGGAAGCTGAGGCCCTACCTCTATGGGATCCACTTCACTGTGCAAAGTGGCTCATGAACATTAAGGGAGAGAATCCAAAGTTGCTTAGGTGGTCCATAAGTCTGCACATTAAGCTGCCCTGTTATGGCAATTAAGCACTGGATCGATGGGGTGGAGGGACTGTCTTTCTGCGCAAGGTTATGGGGAGTCTCGGAATAAACACAAGGCTGACATCTGGCCCCGAACACCAACTTCTGAAACGGCCGGGGCCCCTCAGCCTGGCCGACCTGACATTCAAACCACTATGCATGAAACCTGTTGCTATACTGTGTCTTTCTCTTCTAACTTGAATGCATGTAACCCGCGCCTTGATGCCTATGGGCTTAGCGCGCTATACACATGAAATAAATAAATATGTAGTACCACACTATACTTAGATTCATTAAACATGCACCAACTGCTGACAGTTTCTAAAAGGCATGAGAATTGTCAAGCAAGGTGTAACTTCATAGATCCCTGTAGAAAGGCAGGTTTGTTTAGGAACATTGGCAGTATACTTTCTTTAGACTTAAATAATGATACTGTGTGAGGAATCCGCCCACCTGGGCAACCTGAAAGGGAAAAGTTAGGTTGTACTTGATCTTATATATTATACATAGTCCAAATAAGTTCAACAATGTTCTGCTTTTCTTCTGCAAGACCCACCACCCTAAAGTGCCTGAGATGCCAGCGGAGAGCAGGATCCAAGACGACTCTGGGACCCCTGGATGATTCCTGAAGCTGAAAGATGCTCTTCCTTGTCACAATATCTTTGGTGCCTTGACAGGTGAAGTGGTGGAGTTCCTTGGCTTTACTCAATGGGACCCCTCGAGAGTGGACACCCTTTGGAAGAATGGGTCACTGGAATGTCGAGTTCAAGAGAAAAGAAGGAACCAAGGTATTGGTGTGGACTCCGGAAAGGCCTGGCTGAAGAAGAAGACCATTGGGGACCTTGGATGCTCTTCGGTGATGATGGGTGCATTGGCAGAAGTAGGCGTCCTGTTTCAGGATTTCGGAGTTTACAGACTTTTGGTTCTTCGGTGTTGCAGCCACAGCACGGGCCTCTCTACGGCTTGTGGTGACTGGACTTGGCCACTGGACTGGACTACGGGCCCTCAACAAGGCTGGACTATCGGGACATCTTCTTTGGATTTTGGTGGTGAGAAACCCACCGGCGGACCCTCCTCGGCACACAACGACCCTGGATCTTCTCCGGTGGGAAATAGTGGTCAGATGATGTATCAGGGATGTCCCTTGAAGGATTATTCAATCAAATGGAACCTTCCCAGCTCCTGGTGTCAAGCAGCACAATGCCACGGTACCTCCTCTTCTAGGCGATACGTAGCAATTTGGTTTCCAGTGGTCACAAACACTCCTCCAGACCCTGGGCAACACAACTGGATTTCTTTGATTCAAGATGTACAGACACCCCTCTTCTGGACTCAAGAAGACCCCTTCTCTGGACGGCAGGTTTCAGCTTCAGAACCAATTGGTGATTGAGGGGTCCCTAGTTAAATACATTTGTTCCCCATTCACTCAGGCTGAGCCAGGCTTAGTCAGCCAATCATACACAAGTGCATTCATGCAGGCAGGCAACCAATCAGGCAGGAATGGCTGAAAAGTCCATGGTTAGGCATGATGCATTATCTGACTTTTGGCATGTGTCAACATCTGTTGCCAAGAAAATAAATTATGCAAGGACCAAAAAGGCTGCGAAGAACAGGTGAAATGGTCACAGTCCTTAAGTAATCATCTCTTGTGGAGTTCTCAAAATAGTGAAAGTTCAGTGGAGATGCTGGTTGAAAAGTGGCAATCATTTCCTACCATGCTGCTAACAAATATTCATGGGGCAAACACACACTATCAACAATGCACACATTCTACTCAGAGCGAGGAATAGTAGAAGAGAAAAAAGTTGCTGGTCCGCTTCCTCAAGCAGCCCTTATGAAGACAGTGTGCGACTCACAAGAGATTTGAAGGGTCTAAACAGAATATTGCCACACTGGGGATTTGGAGGTTTTCCACAACATGTGCCACAATAACTGGCCCAAAAGGGTAGGCAACAGGCTAGAACTTCTGGTGTTGTAGGAGAATTGTGTTACTGGTTGGCCTTCACAAAAAGAAAAAAGGACTGGGACACCGAGCCTGTCTTTGAAAGAATGTCATTTAAGTTTAGGAAAGATCTCACTTTGACAATCTTGGTGATGGAAACACACGTTCTAAGAGCTGCTTTTCTTCTACAGGCAGAATCAATGCCCAAAAACATTGCACCAATGGGATGGCCGTCTAAGTCTGCCATTGTCGCTAAACTAACCAACAGATTTAAAAAAAGAAGGTGATGCGGTCTTCGTTAATTATTCTATCTAAAACCAATATTCTGTTTAAAAACTGCATTTCCATTTCAGTGAAATGTATACAATAAACTGTCTTTTGCCTATCATTATGTTATCAGCACGACCCCGCAAAGGACACGGGGTAAATGTGTCCCTTAAAACCTCACTGATGTGTTTGGGAGCAAAAGCACTCGATTCGTGTTGATTTTGCCATTCAAATAAAGATAAAGGCACTTCAAAGAACAGGTCCTAATGGAGAGGCACAATTTGCAGCATGAGCCGAGCAAATGCCGCCTCATCCCCCAGACATCCTGGCTCTGCTGTGCCCTGCGCTTTAAAAATATATGACGGCTCCACTACTGGCCACACTTCCATTTCACTGTCTGGATCCTGTTAACTGTGAAAGATGAATAAGTTACTTACCAACTGTAACATTCTTTCGACTGGATGTTCCTCCCACATATTCCGCATCTTATGATATTCGTATCCGTCAGCTTTGCTGTTTCGAAAAAAATAATAATAATTCTCGCCAGAGGGCGCTGTGCACGAGGTCGTGGTGCCGATGTCCCTCGACGGCTCCGTACCGTGTAAACGTCACCATCAGTATAAGTAGCTCGTGCCGCGCCCGTTGGCTTCAGTTCTGTTTTTAACAAACGAATAGGAAATATTCGAGGAACACCCAGGCGTGCCTCATGACTGAAAGACCCTTCGTGAGAGAGAAGTGTAAGTAACGTACACTGTACTGCGGGGTAGGATGGGAGGGGCGATGAGGAATACGCGGGAGGAACATCCAGTCGAAAGAATGTTACAGTTGGTAAGTAACTCATCTTATGATAGATAGCAGTGGTAATTTTGGAGGTGGGAGTACTAATTATTTTGATCATGGACGGAATGTAGTACCGCCTTGGCAAATAAACCCTCATTGGAGGAAGAAGCATCTAAGCAGTTATGCTTGATGAAGGTATGCATTGATGCCCATGTTGCAGCTGAACAAATATCTGCTGCAGGGACTCCCCTCTTCAGAGCCGCAGAAGTAGCCATACACCTAGTGGAATGGGCTCGAAGCCCATCTGATGGGTCCTTTCCCATCAACCTGCAGCACTCAACTATGGCCAAAATGATCCAGTGGGATATAGTCTGTTTTGTCACCGCTAATCCCAATTTATGGCCAGTATACCCTACAAAAAGTTGGTCATCCTGATATAATTGTGACATTCTTGAAATATAAAAACTGAGAGCCCATTTTGGGTCCAGACTATGAAACCTCTCCTCTTCTTTGCCCAAATGAGGAGGAGGGTAGAACGTTGGTAGTATGATTTTTTGTGACAAGTGAAAGTCAGAAACTACTTTTGGTAAGAAAGATGGTTTAACTCTAAGGACTACCTTGTCATTGTAAAAAGTAGTATATGGAGGTTTTTTTTAATGAGAGAGCCTGTAACTCACTAACCCTGCGGGCTGATGTTAAAGCTACAAGTAGAACAGTTTTTAATGTTAGAAGCCTCAATGGACAGGAGTGCAGAGGCTCAAATGGTATACAAGTTAGAAACTTAAGTACCAGATTTAAATCCCAAGTTGGGACATGAAAAGGGACTGGAGGGTACACACTAGTGAGCCCTTTCAGGAATTGAATGATTAATGGAATTTTGAAGTAGGAATCCTCTTCAGAGGAGTGCTTGAAAATAGACAGCGTAGCCAGATATCCTTCTATTGTTCCGATATGGAGCCCCAGATTGGCTAGATGTAATAGGAAGGAAAGTACCATTGGGGTGCCACATTGAAAAGGGTCCACATCCTTACCCCTGCACCAGATACTGAATTTATTCCAACAACACCAGTACAGGGATTTTGTTGCTGGCCTTCTGGCCGAAAGCAACATTTCCATTACGTCATCTGGAAGATCCCAATCCTTGTATCTCAACCTCTCAGAAACCATGCATGAAGGTTGAGTGTCTTGTCCTCTGGATGGAGAATCTGACCTTCCTCTTGCGAGAGAAGATCCTCTCTTTGCGGAAGATGTATTGGAGGGCAGATGGACATGTCCAGAAGGTCCGGGTACCACGTCCTCCTGGCCCAATCCGGGGCAATTAGGATCCTTAGTATCATCAAGATCTCCTGAACTTTCTCAACCTCCTGATTACGTGAGGAATCACGGGGACTGGCGGAAACGAGTACAGAAGTGGAAACTCCCAGTCCACCTTGAACGGGTATCCTAGATCTCCTCTCGGAGGAAATTTCCTTGAGCAGTACTGTTCGCACTTCCGGTTGACCCTGGTCGCGAACAGGTCCACTTGAGGGGTTCCTCAAAGGGCGAAGATCTCCAGAAGGACTTGCTGAGCTAGCTCCCACTCGTGGGAGACTGTGCTCTGCCTGCTCAGAGCGTCTGCCGCCGTGTTCTGCTCTCTGGCTAGGTGAACTGCTGATAGAGAGATTCCTTCTCTTATTGCCCAGAACCAGAGCTGCATTGCCTCTCTGCACAGTGGTAGTTACCCTACTCGTCCTCTCCTGTTGAGATAGTACATGGCCACTGTGTTGTCTGTCATTATAAGGACATTCTTACCCTGTACAGAGGGCAGGAAGGCCTTCAACGCTAGCCTGATTGCCCTCAGCTCCAATAGGTTGATATGTAGTTTGGACTTGGATGGAGACCAACGACTGCTGATTATCAGATCGTTGGTGTGGGCTCCCCACCCCGTGAGTGAGGCCTCCATCATTACTGTTATCTCCGGCCATGGTTGCCAAAAAGATTCTCCCTTGAGGATGTTGTCGTTGCAAGCCCACCATAGAAGGTCTTGAGAAACTGTGCTTGGAACTTGCATCCTCAATCGAGCCTCTGGCACTAGAAAGATGCAGAATGCCATGAGACCGAGCAACCTCAGAAAATCGAAGGCCGGAAGATGTTGGGCCTTTTGGAACTTTGTTACCATCTGCAGAATGTGGAGAGCTCTCACTTTGGGAGGCGAGGCTTTGCCCGAGGAAGTATGCAGGACTGCTCCAATAAACTGGAGCTTTTGGGATTTTATCATGTGGGAATTCTTGAAATTGAGGGAGAAGCCCAGTCTGTGAAGGGAGTGGCAAGTGATTGACAGATGTTCCTGAGCTTGTTCGAGAGAACGCGCTCTGATCAACCAATCGTCCAGGTAGGGGTAGACGTGAATTCCACCTCTTCTGAGACTCGCTGCTACCACCGCCATCAGTTTGGTGAAAACCCTCGAGCGGAGGTCAGCCCAAATGGCAGAACTCGAAACTGATAGTGAGAACCACCAACAGCGAACCTCAGGTACTTTCTGTGCTTGAGATGGATTGGCACATGAAAGTAAGCACCCTGAAGGTCCAATGATACCAACCAGTCTTGGAGTTGGAGAGCCTGAAGGATCTGAGAAAGGGTTACCATCTTGAACTTGTACTTCCTGAGGAACTTGTTCAAGTTTCTTAAGTCCAAGATGGGTCTCAATCCTCCGTCCTTCTTTGGGATGAGAAAGTAAGGGGAATACCAACCCTTGATCCTCTCCGCTACAGGTACCTGTTATATTGCACCTTTCTCTAGCAGGATTAAAATTTCCTGCACAAGGAGTGGATCTGGAATGTTGGCACAGTTGGTTCCTGGTGGATGCTGCTGAGGGCTTTTTAGGAAGGAAAGGCAGTAACTGTGAGCTACTGTCTCCAGTGCCCAAGCATCTGAAGTAATGCCCCGCCATTCTTTCAGATGCAGTGTGATTCTGCCTCCCACCGGGGACTTGTGTGATAAGGCCTCAGAGTGACTTGGCGGTGGCTGCAGGAGTGGCTCAGGGTAAAGATGCCGTTCCTGATGCTGGTTTCGCACCTCTCCCTTGTCCATCATGAGGGACATTTCTTTTACCTCTTTGAATGGCCTGTCCTCTTCCTCTACCGAAAGAGGAGTAGTATCAAAAAGAACGACCTTTCCAGGAAGATGAACCCAAATAAGGTTTCTGAGGCTGTCGCATAGAGGTGCTAAGAGATTTAGCTGCCGCTTTTGAGGTCTGCAGTTTTTCTAAGCTTTCATCAGCTTTACTGCCAAACAGACTCAAGCCATTAAAAGGCATGTTGAGTAGTCTGGCCTGCACGTCTGGTACAAACCCCGACTTCCTCAACCACACAAATCTGCGTAGCACAGCGCTTGCAGCCATGGATCTGCTGATACTATCAGCAGTATCCAGTCCAGACTGGAGACATTCCCCCATTGCCTACTTTCCGTCTTTGACAATATTCAGGAAGCCTTCCCTTTTCTCATCTTCTGGAATATGATCAGCCGCCGCCGAAATGCAATCCCACAGGGTATGGGGGAACCTGGCCAGGGTACAGGTGACATTTGTAGACTTGAGAGCCATGCTACCCGAGGTAAAGACCTTACAGGCCCAAGCATCCACGTTCTTATCCTCTCTATCCGGAGGGATAGATGGATCGTCTGTTTGCCTTGATGAAGTTGCTGCCTGAATAGCCAGACTTTCTGGAGTGGGATGCCTCCTTAAATAATCAGGAACAGAACTCGCAGTTCTGTACTTCTTCAGAAAATTACTGTTGACTGCAGAAGCAGTATCAGGAACCTCCCAGTTTTTTTCCACTGTTCTCTGAAGTGCCCTATGGAAGGGGACAACTGGGTCCTTCTGGGGGCCCTGGTCAAGTATATCAGTCATATCATCCTGTTCAAATGTGGGTTAGGATCTACCCCATCCCATGTATTCCACAACCCTATTCATTAAACTCCTGTACCCTGACTCTGCATGTTCTGCAGGGTCAGGTTTTGCAAACTCTAGCTCTGGTGACGTATCAATGCCACTAGCAGAGTGAAAGGTGTCACACAGGTCTCTCATTTTCGATTCTGGATCGATTCATTCTTCTGGAACCTCTCTGGTATCATATTGCACTCCAAAAGGAGAAATGTCTTCCTCTTCTGAGGCACTTTCTTCAAATATAGAAGACATAGACTTAAAGAAGTCTGACTTAGGTAAAGGGGTAAATCTCCTTTCCTGTGCTTGAGTTTGGGTCGAAGGAATCAAAGGAATCTTCAATGGTATCGAAGGAATCTTCGAAGGCACCGATGACGTCTTCAACAAAGGTGTCGAAAACACCTGTGGCTTCGATGTCAAAGCCGTCTGCGCCGATGTCGTCGAGGGCTTCAACGATTTATGTGTTTTTTATCGGTGTCGGGGAAACACTCGATTCTCCATGAGTCTTCGACGATTTGACGTTGACTCGAGATTTTCGATGTTCAGTTTTACTACTGGATCTTTCCACAGTACTTCCTGACTTCCCTGTGTCGTCCAACTGAGCGACCGTGGTCTGGCTCTTTTGAGGTTTCTTTGAGGGGGTCGAGGCCGCATTCTCCAAGACCTTCATCATCTTCCTTCTGAATTCATCCAATTTTTTGGGGGAATCCGACTTAGTCGGACATCTTACCAATTCAGCAGACGTATCAGAGGAAGAGGAAGGAGATATATGTCTCCTTTTAACCTTCTTTCATGAAGAAGATGAAGATCGTCTCGATTTACTGCGTGATCGAGACCTCTTAGAATGTTTACTACGATCCGATTCTTTCGAATCGCTCGACTTTTTATATTTCTTAGACAAGACCTTTGAAGAGGCCTTGGAAGCTTCCTGCCCCACCGCCAGTTTACCTTTTCTCTCACAAAGGGCCTTCTTCGTCATCGACTGACAGGAGCCACAGTCGCCGGTTCGATGGTCTGAACATAGGCACCAAAGACAAACGCGGTGAGGATCTGTAATCGACATTTTCGATCCACAGTCGATAACATTTTTTAACCCCGTCTTGGGAGTAGAAGGGGTGGAAGAAGATGACAATTTCCTTGAAGAAAATTTCGAAGCGAGCTGGTCACGAGAGCGAAGCAATCGGAAAAACAGAACTGAAGTCAACGGGTGTGGCACGAGCTACTTATACTGATGGTGACTTCGACACGGTACGGAGCCCATCGAGGCACATCAACACCACGACCTCGTGCACAGTGCCCTCTGGCGAGAATTTATTTTTCCGAAGCAGCGAAGCTGGCGGATACAAATATCATAAGATGAGGAATATGTGGGAGGACACAATCCATTCGAAATAAATAATTAGGAGGATACCAAGAAGCCTTTGCTTGCTCCATTCTATTTCCTATCTAACAGCATGTACTGAGAAGTGAATTTATAAATACAGCCAAGAAACAGAACACTTGAAAAAAAGCGCTGAGGGAAAATGCATCGCTTGGCCATGGTTTCTAGCCAGTTTCCCTTGCGCTTGAACACCATTTTACAAGTTCAAGTTGATTCCAGTGCAGGGATGGACTGGCCATTAAACAGGTAGGGCCATTTGCCCAGATGGCAGCAGCATCAGAGACTTCAAAGCTGCGTGCTTGGTGGTTAGTGATGCCTCCCTGCAGGTGATCTTTGGCCACTCCCTTCCCACTGAAGCCAAGGGCTGTCTGAACAGTAAAGTTGTACTTTTAGGGCCATCCTTACCTTGCACCTGTGCCATATTACACTTTTAGTTTTGAACCGTCGCTTATTTATTTACTTTCATCTGTTTCCTACTTGGTCTGTGGACCTTTCTGCATGCTCAAGTATTTCATTGCCTTGATTCTGGGCCCTTTTTATGTTTACAAGTGCTATCACGTTCACTTGTGATGCATTGGCTGAGAATAACTCTGCATAATGGTGATTGTATTCTAGTTTGGGTTATTAGGTGTCGCTCGCGGCACCTATAAACCCAAACTATTGAAATGGAATACAGATGGGGAGGAATGACATATGTGGAGGCACATAGAGTTGTAATTGCCATTGTGTCATTCTTAGGCCTCAAAGTTTCCGAAGTTTCCTGCTGACGGTTATGTGTCCACCCGAATCCGTATGGCTCTTCCCACTTTCAGATCCATCTAGTGCTCCTTCCTTTATCTTCTGCATGAGTCATTTTAGGGGGATCCTCCAGTCTCCCTCTCGCTCCCCGCTTTCCCTAGTCTATCACTTGCAGTCTTTTCCCACCTGGGCTCACCCGTTCCTTTCCAGATGGCCCTGGTCGCCTCTCTTTTCCATGCACCTGGGGGTTTCCTGCACACTTGGTCTGGCCGTGTTTACCTGCTACAGGGGTAGTGAACCACTGAGGCCGAGCTGTGCCTGGAACGGGATGCCTGCCACCATGTACACAAAGGATTACCCTGTGCCCGTCATGCAGCAGGATGCCTATCTAGGTAGGCACCGTCCATCCATCCTCCTACAGCTGCCCTAATCTATACGATAAACTGTCTTCACTAAATGATGGTGTCATGGTGACAACTGGGCTAACTCCGGGCGACCAACTGCTCGCTAATAAAAATGCATGTGAGGAATAGACTCAAAGCAATGTTACGTACCTGGTGCATGTTCTATTATGCTGTGGTGCATAGAGTATTACACTGTAGGATATGTGACTGCAGTGGGGAATAAAGATTTTTCATAATAACTTACCAGAAAGTCTTAATTCTATTAAAGACACGGAGGTGAGCATTATGCTTCTCTTTCTTTAATCAAAACACGTAAAGAAAGCTTGGCAGCAAGATATTTTTGTGTACTTGAGCGCAGCAGGTAATATGCATAAAGAAGGTACACCCAAAAATATATAATAAAACACAATAAACACATTAGACCATAGACCATATCCATTAGTCTCTGGGGAACAACAAGAACTCCATTTCCCAGGGGACTTCCTTTAAAGTTCATTAGTCCTCCAATAGATATGCAGGTGTCGTCATAAACAGTCGTGAACATGATGTAACTTCCTGTTTTGAGGCTGCGAACTTGGCTGTCCATAAATTGGTAAGTAGAGTAGTAACTGTAGCCGTCTCATAGAAGAAAAACAGAGTCGAGCTGCAGGTCAGGCTGTGTTGTCTGCAGGCGCTGTCAAGAGATAGATAAAAAACTAAAATGACTTTATGCGTATGACAAGCCTAGTTCCCTTTGTAGGGTGGGAGAGAAAAGTCATTGAGTTATTTAGAAGACATATATAACTTCCCAATTACCAATAATTCATAGCAATGTACATGATTACTATTGAATGTGTTACGCGCTGCTTTTTCTCTCGCCGGGTGGGAAAATGCTTGCCTCCATGTCTTTAATAGAATTAAGACTTTGTAGTAAGTTATTATGGAAAATCTTTATTCTATGTCAAGACCAGAGGCTCCTATTATGCTTTTTTAAAGCTTACTTACCACGATAGATGCCGGGTGCTCTAGCGGTTTCAGGTAGAATTCTTTAAATATCGATTCACTTGCCCAGGGCGCCATCCTCATGATGTCTTCTAGGCGAAGAACTCCGGCTTGAAAGGCTTTGGAAGCCATGGCTCCTCTCACGGAGTGGGCTCCGAAGTGCAGGGTATCTATCCCTGCTTGATTGATTGATTGATTTGTTTATTAGATATACATATAGCAACAAGGCTTTGTATAACACATGACTTACAATTAATATACAAAAATGATTACATAATATACATATAAAATCAGCAAGGGCACACAGGACCTATTGAAGACATTTAAACATTTCAGCTACATGCATATAAAACTGTACAGTAAAATATATTAGATTTAGGTAATTTCCTTGCATAAAAGCAGACCTTAGGGAGGGTATTTCATTCATCGTAATAGCATTATTATAAGCTTTAAAAAACTTCATTCGCAGCGAGACAAGAGATTCAAATTCGGTAATCAGATGAGAAACTGTCTCTTTCACCAAATGACCACATAACCGACAAAATGTATGTCGATAAGACAATTGGTTACTCCAACATCTAGACGATAAAACCACTGTCACATTGAATTTGATTAATAGATAAAAACTGAAAATGTGCGGGCTAGGGTAAGCAGTGATATAGAGCGGAGGAGAAATTCTAGATATTCTCTGATTGCAGTAGTCACGAGTAGAAGGCATATTCCCAATGGAAGCATATTTTCCATAAAGGCAACCATACGTAACTTAGTCTTCAACCATTGCTTAATATCCCCAGGTATATATATATATATATATATTGCTACCCTCATATAGCTATTTTGTATGAGTCAACTTTAACAAACCAATTGTGCCTGTTGGTATCTTATCCTCAAGACCTAAAAAGGCCTTCATATAAGGGACAATGATAGTTTCCGTTAAAATAGTAGATAGATGTTCAAAGAGCAGTACACATTGGGCTATATACACATTCCAAATGCCCTTAACGTTAAATTCAAGATAGAAGTATTGGACACTAACACATTGGGGGAGACAGAATCATTTCCTTAGTAGTTTTGCTTCAAAAATAATGATGCGTTTCTTAAATTTGTGACCCCAGATTGCAACTGCATAGGATAGCATGGCCAAAATCTTAGTGTCATAAATGGATAAAACAGCAGATGTGCAAAAGCCATTATTGTGTCCAATGAATGCACTAAGTGCACTGACCGATATACTACATTTCCGTTTTAAATCTGCCAAATGTAGTTCCCATTTCAATTTATCATCAAAGATGAGGCCCAGGTATTTATAAGATGTTACTTGTTCAAGTGGTTGAGAAAATAGAGTCCATAAAGATTTTTTGGGTCTACATTTCTGGGTGAAGACCATGATTTTACTTTTGGCGGTGTTAATTTTGAGGCCATTGGCTGCCGAATATGTGACTAAAGCATCTAACATCCAGCAGGCGTGTAATCTAATAGAATGAGATTGTCTGCGTAGGCAAGCCAACCTATGGTGACATTCTTGATTTTTATAGGGTTAGCGGCATGGATGTCAAATGCGTCACACATATCGGATAAATATAGATTGAATAGAATGGCTGCAATCATGCACCCCTGTTTTACACCACAAAGCGTTGTTATAGATTTGGAGAGTCTTCCTAATGCATTTAAACGGACACAAACAGATCTGTCTTCATGGAGAAGCATCAGCATACGAAGCAAACCAGGAGGAATCCCCCAGGCATCCAGTTTCCACCACAACCGATTCCTACACACCGTATCGAATGTGGCGGAAAAATCAATAAAGGCACAATGTACATCTAAATTACGGCGTTGCCATGAATGTTCAATAGCACATCTCAAAATAAGCAGATTATGTGATGTGCTCGATTTATCCTGAAGCCTATTTGGTTCTGAGGCAGAATCTTGTTATCAGATATCCATGTATTCAATTCATAGAGAAGGACTTTGGTGAAGATTTTCGAAGTAGAGTCCAACATGGCTAGCATACAGAAGTTAGATGGCACGTCCCAAGCTCCTTTCTTGTGTACAGTCAAGATGTTACTAGATCTCCAAGAAGGCGGAAGAGTTCCATGTTTACCAATATGAGAAAAGAGGATGTGTAGGGCAGCACCCCATAGTGGGGGATCACTTTTGATAACAAGATTACGAATGCCATCAGGGCCGGCAACATGTGAAAATTTCAATTTTTCAATGATGGTAATAATATCAAGGACAGAGCTTTGTATTCCCATGGAACATCAGGAATCAGGAGAGCAGAAGCTGCGTATTCAACCCGACCAAGGGTAGATTTGACATGTATCACCCATGCATCCTCATTGATACAGTTAAGAGATAAATCACCTTTTTTATTCTTCGAGAGCAATTGCCATATCCCATTGCCATCCCCAGACAGGGCAAGACGGGCAAGTTTCTGCCAAAGATGCAACTCAAGTTCTTTTTTGTGAGTCTTTAACCAGGATCTGTAAGCACATTTGAGAGCCCTAACTTGAGCTATAATCGTAGACTCTGGGAGCATATGATTCTGTCGGTCAATTATGTTTTTAATTGCATGCCGCAGATCTCTTTTAGCTATTTGGATCATTTTATCATTGCCAGTTCTTAAAGGCAAAGGCGGGTTGGCTCTTTCCAAAACTATTTTATAAGATCGTTGTTCAAGGGCCTTACTTTGAATTTCTGTCATAATTGACGAGAAGTTATTAATCATTTCGTCATTATATTTGCAATCAGATGTACAGGAACGGATGAATTCTAGTAAAGTAACTGGGGCTTTGTTTTTGCCTCAGAAATATTGTGCTTTTTCCTCAAGATACGGTTATGGCCCTGGTTAAGTGATATCTGCCCATTCATGTCTTGGGTTGAAGGAGGGCTATCTGCGCAATTAATATCAATGAGGGGACATAAGGGCAGATGGTCACTCTCATCTCGACTAACCACGCCCATGTCAACAACATATTGCATACCTAGTTGATTGGAAAATATATAGTCTATGGTAACAGCAGACTGGCCCTTGATTCTTGTGGGAGCGAGATGGGGATCACTCGGTGTCAGGCCATTTAAACGTACCATGTTATATGGTTGTAAATGTATTACTCTTGGGTATTAAATGCTGGCTTAATGGCCTCGGATTTATGAGAGTCGGAGGATATAAAATCAGCTATATTCAATTCACCTATCCTGGCATTAAAGTCGCCAAGCAGCCATATGGGAAGATGATCTGAATAACGCTTTAATATAAATTCAACTGTTTTCATGTTTTGTGATATTAGCGACATCTTTGGTGGATCATAAACATTTATTATGATAATATTCCCCCCTGCATGTGAGATCTGAGCAATTAATGCATTGGGTGTATATTGGGATAATTTAACTATAGACCATAGGGCCTGAACTGATATTAGTAGCCACCCCCTTAGGACGTCCTAGATGGCCTTTAGAGGCTACTTCATGGACCGTGCAACTATCATCAATTTGGAGCTTAGCTGTGACCCAGGTTTCTTGAAGGGCCGCAATTGAAAACATATCTATATCGCATAATAGTCCATCTACTTCAAAAATATGAGAGTGGCCACGGGTATTCCATGCATAGAGCAGTTCAAGATGCCCTGGTCAATTGTGGGAGCCTGAAAAATGTTCTTTAAATGATAGGGGCAACCATTGCCAATAGCCTTCAGGTACATCTTTCTGTGATCGCTTGCCATCGGTCTTAGACACTACAGGGGGGGGCCACGATGGCAACATTATCGGTCTAGTTATAGTATTGATGTGCTGCTTAGATTTAGGTGCCCAGTCAACCTTATTAGTCATTGATGGTGTATTGGTAAATGGAATAACAAGAGGTCTTTTTATGATTGGAATGTTAACTCTTTGAGCGATGTAACCATTTGGAGTAGGTTGTCTTCAAACCCCATAAGATAATTAAGGGTAGCATCAGTTTGGAAGCAAATATTGGATGTATAATGGTTACTAAGATCAATTTGGTCCACTAATTGGATATCATTTGAAGTTATTACTCATAGTGGTACGATTGCATTAAATAGCTTCAGTATGGCCGATCTATTTAGTGGATGTTGCGGCCGATCAACTGGAATTTGGGTCAGTTGAAGAGCCGCCATCATTACTATCTTTTTTGTGGGCAATGAACTAGAACAAGGATTAGGATTATCACCGACAGGACTATTACCTGTGATCCATTCCTTCGGTGTAGTCATTTGCCGGTTTTCAACAGAATCAACAATGGTGTTTTTTTTCGTTTGATACATTGGATTTTCTTTGTTTTAACAATTTTTCGCGCAGCAAGAGTGTTATTAGTGGGTGGTGGCGCTAAATGGCTCGCCAGACTGGTCAGAGTGAGATACGATTACAGTAGGCTCAATGTGAGGGCAAGCAGTTTGAATAGCAGAAGGGGGATTATTAGAAGGAAAGGGCACATGCAGAGGAATGCATTTTCTACGCAAAGTCAGTCTATTCCCATACATGAATGCATGGTGAACACAATTCAATAACCGAGGTTTCTGCTTTGGTAGTGTAGCCCAGGATACCTGTGAGGCAGCCTTTCTAGTGATTAGCTTGTCCTGAGGAGGGGATGCAGACGAGGCAGGGAGAATCTTTGTATTACAGCGAACGTCACATTTTCTCCTGAGACTAGTATGAATCAATAATGATTGAATATCAATTTTTGATTCTAAAAGAGTACATTTAGCTAGTAGATTAGACAGGAGGTTTTTAAGTGCTTCAAATTTATCATCAGATGTCATACTCTGGTCATTATCGCCACCCTCAATCATTGGGCCTGGGTCAGTGGTGACACCCTGAGTAAGGCTTATTTGAGAAGGGTGGTGTGTTTTGGTGGGTGAATTAAACATGAAAATGGACGGAACACTAGGCTCAATGATATGGAGACTAGTTGCATTCACCGTCAACTGGTTAGGCTGCACAGGAGATGACATTTTCAGATTAGCGGTTATAGCCATTTTAGAAGGGGGCATAAAGAATAAAGGGGTATTGATGGGCTCTCCAATCGACCGATCGAGGACTTGGCAGAGATATTCTAATTCCATCTCTTCTAACTGAGAGTTGGCTAGGTCAATGGGTTGCTGCATGAGGGAGTCCAGGGGCACGGTAGACTAGTCAACTAGCGCGACAGGGGCAGCATGTCTAGGGTGACCAGCGCAATCAGTGGATCCGAGCAAGCTAGAAGAGGGATGATCTTAATCTACAGCAGCATTCTCCACAACGGCAGATATTGCTTTGGGATAGTCTAATATGGCACTTAAAGCTGACTCGTGCTTAACAGATAGCCATCCACCCAATACATAATTTATTAGTTTGGAGCTCACACAGCCGAGCACATTTGATATTTCTGAGATCAAGTCATCAGTAGATTCGGCTATTAACATCACATTGCTAACATTGGTGACACGATCAGGTACAATAGGGTGTACAGATATGGGAAAATATGCAGTAATTGGGTTGCCATTGGAGGAAGACTTAATAGGGCGTGTGATATTTTTTTTTTTTTGCATTTTTAAAGCGCTCACACGGCCCATGGGCATCGAGGCGCTGTTACAGGAATTGTTTGCTTTTTAAGTGCGTAATTGTTTCTTTTGTCTTAGTTGCGTTATTTATAACGCGCTTAAACACCCAGAGGTTTCTAAGCGCGGACCCGGGGATCGAATCTGTGTTGCTTCGTGATCACCTTTGGAATACATATTCGTCTATTTCTAAGTTTCTTATGCATCTCCAGTTCTTTTTGGTGAGCTGCCATTACACTGTTTTTGATATTAAATGCCTTTCACTAATGAACACAAGACACTGAGACAGTGCACTCGGATGAGGTGAAATACCACGCACCCTATAGATGGCAAAGTACAGCACTGGCAGACACTGCACTCTCAACTCCATGGCACGTTAGATACACAGGCTCACTAGCACATGAACACACAAAGAAATCTGTGAAATGTCTAAAATGTGAAAGAACCAAACATGAAGTGCAAACAAGTTAAACAAAACGAAAACTACAATAATAAACTTATATAACGAGCTAGGACAATACCAAGTGTGGTGAGTCTCCTTGTAGAAATTCCGAGGTAGAAACAGAACAGTACACAATCTGCCACGATATGCCACACTACACTCCATCTAGACAAAATGTGACATACAACCGCGGTTGCAAATGTAAGAGGATCGCTCGCCGTCTTGGAGAGAAAGATGCTGGCGATGTGTAGCTACCTTGTAAAATAGTATTAGAAAAGACAATCAGCAAAAGAACACTGAGACGAGTAGTAGTGTGACAATGTGGTAAGTAAAAAAGGCTATAGCTTCTAAAAACACATCATTGATGTCAAAGCTCAAAGCTTATTCAACAGGTGAACATTGTACTCACATCGATGTTGGCAATCCGAGGATTCGATTAGAGACAAATGAGTGGCGTGCCGGGCTGTCACGCTGTCCCACTGCGAACAGCGAACAGCCGAACAACCACTTCGAGCCACTTAACAGCAGCACGCGCGCTGGAGCGCGCAAAGGCTCAACTTTATTGCGTATAGAAAAAAGGGGCGTGACCAACTCTAAAATAAATACAAAAACAGTAGATTAGGGATATATAATGTACTGCAGTAGCAGTTAATTATAGTAGAAGAGGCGAATCAGTCCATAAAGTCCACAAGATCCAGGAGAGCTCCGTGGGGAATGTGAATATATTGCGTACCGGGGTCCGTGTTGAAGAGTATCCCAGCACGAACAGCCACTTCGAGCCACTTCACAGGAGCGCACCATCCCTCCTTGAGATAGAGTCCAAAGCACCCAGCGTTCTAAAGTTGGAGCGGAAACTGCCTTGTGCGGTTTACGCAGAGCTATCAATAGCTGCCCATTAGGAGAGGTCCTAAGTGGGGCTGTAATTTCTTTGTAAACCTTCAGGCATTTAACTAAGCAAAGCTTGGGCTGGTCTCTAAAAGCGGGATAAGAAATCACCCTAGAGTTGCATTTCGTCCTCCTGTGAATATGGAACACAATACCATCAGGAGAAAAGATCCTGCCAGCTAGATCGAGAGCTCTGACGTCAGAGACGCTCCTGCAAGAAACTAGGCAGAGCAGCGTAGTAAGTTTGCCGGATAGGGCCGTACAGGATAATTCCTCATTATGTGGCCATGACAGAAAAAGAGTTAACACTTTGTTAACGTCCCAAAGCTTGTCGTAGCTGGACGGGGGCGGCACTGTAAGTCTGATACCCTTGAGTAATCTGCAAACGAGGTGATGCTCTCCTGCTGGAACCCCCTGAACGAGGTCATGCCCAGCAGAAATGGCTGAACAATAGGCATTAACTGTCCTGTAGGCGAGACCTCTTTCAACTAAAGAAGCTAGGAAATTCAGGATTTCCTCTATAGGTGCTGAAACTGGATGCAATCCTTTTTTTCGGCACCAGAAACTCCAGGCGCTCCAAGAGTTGGAATACCTCTTAAGGGTAGCAGGGGCCCAGCTTTCCTCGATAAGGCTGACCGCCATGCGTGACATGCCGGGTACTCTCCATCTTGACCTGAAATCCTCCAGGCCGCTAGGATCAGTGATCCACTGAGGAAAAGGGGATGACGTTGCCCTGATGGATCCAGTAGGAGATCCGGAAACTGGGGTAGAAGGATTGGATGAAGAAAGTTCCAGAAGAACTGGATACCAGGTCTGAGAGGTCCAGACCGGTGCTATGAGGACCAGATCCGTGCACTCCTGACGGGCCTTCGCCAGGGTCCTCGCTATCATGGTGAATGGGGGAAAGGCATAATGGATTCCCTGGATCCATTGTTGCCGAAATGCGTCTGTTGCAGCTGCTGCTGGATCCGACCTCCTGCAGCTATAAAACACTGGTAGCTGGGTGTTGTGTCTGGAAGCAAAGAGGTCTATGGACATAGGACCCCAAACTCTTTGGAGGCGGAGAAAGACTTCTCTGTTGAGCCTCCAGTCGCTGGAATGACGGGAGTACTAGTCCGCTACCACATTTGTGAGGCCAGGGAGATACTCCGCTGTGACTGAAATCCGATGTTCCAAACAGAAATGTCAAAAATCTTTGGCTAATTCCGCTAGAGGCCTCGATTTGGTGCCACCTAGATGATTGATGTATCTTACCGCGGAAATGTCCATTTTCAGCAAGATACAACAACTCGCTCTGCCTCTGGCAAAAGAGCGCAGTGCGAAAGAGCCCACAAGGAGCTCCAAGCAGTTGATATGCATCTCCAGCTCCTGAGGAGACCAAGTTCCTTCCTTGGCGACAGAGCCGCATCTCGCTCCCCAACCAGAGCGACTGGCATCTGACTCGATGACGATATTTGGGGTGGATCCGAAGATGGCTCTGCCGTTCCAGGCTTCCATATGAGTGAGCCACCAGTTGAGCTCTATTCTCGCCTGAGTTGATAGTGTCAGACGTTGGGAGTAAGAAAGGCTGTGCCTTAAGTGTTGACCCTTGAATCTCTGCAATTCTCGGTAGTGAAGGGGACCGGGAAATATCACCTGGAGGGAGGAGGATAGCAAACCTATTACTCTTGCTTGCTCCCGAAGAGAAAAGAGACTCCTCGCAGGAGTCTGCGGATCTCCTGTCTGGTGGAGTGAATATTGGCAGCTGGGAGGCGGAGTTGAGCATTCTGAGTATCCACCGTGAACCCTAGAAATTCCAGGTTCCTGGATGGATGAAGAATTGACTTTTCCCAGTTTATGAGAAAGCCGAGGCCGTGTAGTAAATCTATGGCTTGCCTGGTCTGCCGCTGAACTAGCTCTTGTGATTGAGCCACGAAGATGATGTCGTCCAAATAAATTATAAGTCGGATGCCCTGTTCTCTTAGATGAGCTACTACTGGCCTTAGAAGCTTGGTAGAAGCCCAAGGTGCTGAAGAGAGCCCGAAAGGTAGACTTGTGAACTACCAGTCTCTTTGTCTCCATGAAAAGCTCAGATAACCTATGTGTGCCTGGTGAATGGGCCCTGCGAGGTAAGCATCCTTCACGTCTAGGCGCATGAGCCAATCGTTTGGTCTCAGGGTGTCCCTGAGCATGTGTATTCCTTCCATCTTGAAATGGTGGTAAACGATGAACTCATTGAGAGCTCTTAAGTTTATCACTGGCCGCACCATCTGTTTTCTGCGTATTAGAAATATGGGGCTGAAGAAGCCTCCTTGACGTGAGCAGCGGCGAATCGCTTGCTTTTAGTATAAGCTGTGTATTTTGTTGTCTAATGCTATTTGATCTATTTCGGACATCACTATAGGGGCAGAGCGACAGAGTTGGACGGGCTGTGCAAAAAACTCTAAGTGCAGACCGCGAGCTGTGTCTCTCACCCAGACATCTCCCGATAAGGTATCCCAAGCTCTCACAAAGATAGCTAGCCTCCCCCTATAAGCGCTTGAGGCACAGGCGCAGTTATGAGTACACTGACCTGAGGATTGTTGCTGGGCTGGATATTTAGCCGCTCATCTCCAGGCACACCCTCTTCCACGTCCCCTTGAAGGTAAGAAGGTGTTGGTGCCCTCTTGCCAGGCATTATGCTGGTCCCTGGAGTGTTGAGGTCTTTTATCGAAAAAGTAACGGCCGGAGGAGCGACCTCAACCTCGTCCGGCCCTGGAGAAAATTTTGGAAGCGAAGACTCTCTTGATGGAGGCCTGAGCTTTGTCCAATGCGGTGAAGGTACCGACAAATTTCGACATCTCCTTCATGAAAGAATCCCCAAAAAGCAGACCCTGAGCAGCGGCCCCTGACTCTGTGTCTGCTAGCTCGCTCAACTTGGTTTCGATTTTAAACAGGATGCCTTTACGACGCTCAGTTGATATAGCACAACTGCCATTTCCTAGTAGGCAGATGGCCTGCTGGGCCCAACCCGAGAGAATCACCGGTTCAATGGGGTCGGCTGTGTCGATAGCTGCTTCAGCCAGGTCCAAGATCTTAGCCAGTGGACCAGTAACGTCCAGAACCTTGTCCTGACAGGACTTCCAGGCACGGTCTATGCCTTTTCTAGGGTCTTTCACATTTTTCCCCAAAAATGTAATCATTTTAGAATCTAGCTCTGGGGCAAGAGCCACTTTGTCTGGAATTTCTGGACGGGGGCATTCGGCCCGGAGTCTGGCTCTGACCTCTTTATCGAGGGGCTTGCATAGTCTGGTAAAGATGTATTTTGCTGTCCTAGAAGACGGCTCCCAGTCAGTGGATCTGGGATGTATTAAGTCCTCGGGCGCAAACATTCCCTTTGAAAATGATTGATTGATTCCCGGCTGTCTTCTTGGGGATGGGGGCTGACACAATCCCCGAGCCTGAGGGCTTCGAACCCACAATCTGAATGTCCTCATCAGAGGAGGTGTAAGAGTGATCGGCGTCATATACGCCTCTGTTCTGGTCGTCTTCCATGCCATGTCTATCTCCCTCCGGGCTTGAGGGTCTAGTACCCCTGTTGTCCTCCTCGGGGTAAGAAGGTCCATCATGGAAAGGGGTTACCTTCCTATTCATGAAGGCTTTCTTTAGCCTGGAGAAGGCGTCCGATACAGCAGCAGCGGCAGGTTCTGGCTGGCTCAGGGGAGTCGGTGAGCTTCTGCTCTTGCAAGCAGGATTACATCCCCCTTTTGTAAGGTGCTTCCTTTTTTGGGTCTTTTTCCTCCCTGGTGGAGAGGCTTCTCGCATGTGCTCCTCCATAGTATCCAGATGCTGCTGAATAGGTAGGAGCATGTCAGTTACGGCCTTTTTAATGCTGGTCTCAACTGAATATCCCAGCACCTTCTGCAGGCTATTTGCCATTGCCACTTCATCAATATAGCAAGTATCTTCCCCACACTCAGACCAAGCCTGATCTGATTCAGGGGAGTACTGTGCTGCCATTGTCAATTATAAGCACTTTTCTCACCTCTTTTTTTTTTCTTTTAATTTTTTCTTTTCTGGGCTCACTGGACACTTTCTCTCTAGGCCAGCAGTAAGGGTAGAGAATCTGAGATGATACTGCTTATAAGGTGCTTGCTTACTGTAAGATTGATTTTCTTCTCTTTTTTAAAAAAAAATATTAAAATATATTAAAATATCACTTAGTGAAGTAGGAGAGTGTCCGGCGCTCGCAATTGCAAATACGTTGTAATCTGCAACGGAAATGCACTCGCGAGCACCGGGAAATAGAGAAAAGGACCAGGGAGAGCAGGAGCTCCCCCTGGTGGATTGGGGGCTGTGCCGCGTGTATGACTCAGCTGCCTCGGCTTCCCCGAGCCCTGTGGGGAATTCGTTGGGCCGGGGAAGTGAGCGCAAGTACTTGGAAGGGCCCGCTCAAGCGGACTTTCAATCAGCTGTAACGCTGAGAGAAGCCTCAGAATGTATCGCGAGCGGAGAGTTCGAATATGCACACTCTCCGACGCCAGCAGGAAGCAGCTGGCATCGGAGGAGAAAAAAAGAAATAAATCACGCAGCCGAAGCAGGCAAGAATAATGGACAAGCTAAAACGTTAGCAATATAGTAATAATATCAAGTTCAATAATATTACCAATGATATTTAAATAATAACAGAAATAATAACATAAACACTTCATAAACAGTGCTGGATATGAATGTACTTATCTCTTGCTGTGAGCAGCAAAGAAAGAGGAAGTTACATCATGTTCAGGACTGTTTGTGAGGAGACCTGCATACCTATTGGAGGACTAATGTCACATGTTGGTGACCTCTGAATGAACTTTAAGGGAAGTCCCCTGGGAAATGGAGTTCTTGTTTTTCCCCAGAGACTAATGGATATGGTCTAATGTGTTTATTGTTTTTTTCATTATATATTGTGTTTTATTATATATCTTTGGCTGTACCTTCTTTATGCATATTACCTGCTGTGCTCAGGTACACAAAAATATCTTGCTGCCAAGCTTTCTTTACGTGTTTTGATTAAAGAAAGAGAAGCATAATGTGAGCCTCCGGTCTTGACATAGAATTGTGATATGAAACGGGGTATTTGTGGGGGTTGTTGTGCAATGCGCTCTCTATAGGCAGAATGCACAAGAGGCCTGTTATTGCATAAGATATTAAGTGCATTTTAATCACAATTTGCACCAAAGATGTTGGAGTTCAAGGCGATCACTGAGCATCCAGAAAGCATTTGGCGCGCTTGCCGCAGTACAAGCAAACTGCATGTGTTGGGTACACGTCAGAGTGACGTATATTACACACAGCGAGTGAGAGGCCGCACGTTCTGCATGTAGAGAAGTTAGAAGGATAGAAATCAGCGGGCAGATAGTGGGTAAGAAACAGAGCCCGCTGGGTGAATAGTGTACGTCCCAGAAAAAGATTGACTGCACGGGACAAGAGAGCAGGTACATTCACACTCATTGCAGAACGTGAAAGGCCAAAGGAACGGCTCATTGTGTGAAACAAAGAGCACAGCATCTCGCTTTCAAAACACATGCTTACAGTCGTGCATTTAGAATGGGAAAACGTAACACTGCATGTCCCAGAATGCAAGGTTAAAAGTACAACTGAACTAGCATCTTTAAAATAGAATAGATAATGTTGACATCGATGACATTAACTTATCAATCAATGTCACTAATATAGTTTATGCCATCAATTAGAGGTTACAGATATGTAGCTAGCATTATTCACTGGTCTATATCTGTTAACAGGCCTCTGCAAACCTCATTAAGTTGAATGTTTACTTTCTGCGGCATACTTTCTGTTGTGTATGGTAATGACACTCTCCATTTTCTGTTTTAGGATTTGTGCTTTTCTCTGCACATACCTGGCACGCTGCGGAACTATTGCTGCTTCCAGTTACTGAGACCATTTTAACAAGGCCCTAAATTAAAATTGTAAGTAACAAGGAGGCTTCAGCTTATCTTTGGCACATTTCAATCTGCAGTGCTTTTTTATATTTTAATTAGGCATCACGGGTAGCATGTAAAGACATTGATCATCCTGTTTTTCGCACCCCACTAGCATGTGATCAACACCTGCAAAAGCCCAAACTATTGCCATTGCTAAGGCCTTCTACAATTGGTTGGCACGCTTGTACCCTTCTGGAACATTCGATGCTCGAGCAGCACGTAAACTGGTACCCCAGGTGTTGGTAGGTGGACTTGACCGTATCTCCCCACCTAATTAGCCTGACATCTCTCATCACCCATGCTATCTGCCATTTACATTGGCTTTGAACTCGGCCTTGTAGTAGCTTCTTGTCTCTGGGAATATAAGGGAGTTGAACTCGCTATCTTTAATCTGGTGCACCATGCCCATCGTCTATTTTCACCCTCGGCTCACGTGATCAGAGGCCGTGAATTTGCTCGTATTATGGTATTAAATAGTCCTTAATAAAGAAACCTGGCACCGATGGTGTTCTCTCCTTGCAACTTATCAAGGGATGCCTCAGCTTCTCCCGTTTTACTGTTGTTCACAGCTGATAACCAGTTATTGGCTGCTTCCAGTCTTTGACATCAAGCCAGACAACCTCTTTGGTCATGCTTCGAATTTGAGCCTATTCTTTGCTGCAACACACAATCCGTCTTTCTTCATGGAGACTTGCTTACTAAAATATATTATCGAATGTCCAGAACTCCATATACATGTATGTTGGCGGCACCACCTGCAGTATATATACTACGTATAGCCAGCCATATGAATACTTAGTCTACTTGTGTTGCAGCATCTGTAGAATTGTAAAAACGGCTTGTGCTTTCTGCAGTGCTCTTCACACATGCAATCTCTGCTCAGCATATGAAAGTCTTCTCGATTCTTTACTTCGTCATCAGATTCTATATCACCTATGCATACTCTTCTCTAGTCATCCTTTTCAGTGCGTCACACTCACTTCTCGTGACGTCACCAGCTTATCCTTATACATCTTCACACTTCTTCAGACGCTCCTTTTAGGAGACCACCAGTCTTCCGGGGGTACTTCTCCTAGGGTCTTCACAACGGATACCTTGTCTCAATTATTTTTCGTGTTATAGTTACTATTACTGGTGTTACACATGTTGCAATTTACGGCTTCCAGCATATAGGCAGAATAGGGGTGGGACTTCCTGTATAGGCATTCGGCTGCTTCTCTACAATAGACAAAGACTTGATTTTGTTCCCAACATCCAGGCCATCCAGCTAGTTCTGTTTTATCAGGACAGTTCAACCTCTTCATGTCTGTAATGACTACCTCTTCCTGTCCTGTCGCAGGGTACGTAAGCATCTTGCTCTCCCATACAGGTTTCTATTCCATCTGTGAAGTCTTGATATAATCATCCTGAAACGGAAATGACCATTTTGATTTCCATCGTAAAGTAGCCCAACTTCCCTGGAAGTGTCCTCTGGTCATACATGTTGCAAGATGAACGAGGCACCTAACTTCGTGTTCTGGAACTTCTCTAGAGATGAAAGTTTGCGCTGCATTCATGGCTTAGGGGATGAGAGCGCAGACATAGCAACTCTCCTTAGATGTTCTCTCTCCCATATTTCTCATGTGCTGATACCACATGTTATTACCCACGTGTGCTGCATCGTCTACAAAGGTATTTCTCCCCTCACTATCTTCCTCTGCACTTCTCTTATGTCTCACTACAAAGTCAGTGTTTGAATAATAATAAAGCAAAGCAAAAGCAGTTTTCACAGTAGGGAGAGCCATAGGAGCCTCCACCCCAGTGGAAGTAAGCAAACCAAAAGCAGTTCCCGTAGTGGGGTGAGCCATAGAGATCTCTGCCTCAGAGGGAGTACCAGTATGATAGAGACTGCGAAAAAGAAGAAAAGAAACACAGTGGGCAATCGTGCAGGCATATACTATGTAGCAAAACACAGGCGACCACCTTTTGCGCCATCCTGGTACTTGTTCTTTCTCTAGAACCGTCGCAGCTTCCACATTTCTCATCCTTAATACAATTTATCAAATGATTTCTTTACACTTGCAATTGTAATATTTGTTCAATGATTGCAATTAGCAGCCTTCTAATAACCGGGCCATTTTAAGGATCCTGTAAAAAAAAGGTGCAAGTATGAACGTCTCTTCTGACAAGAGCAGGATAAGCTTGAAGTATAAATATAAATACAGCAAGCACAAGCTGATGCACATCACTATCAGTGAGTACCAGAGGGTTCACTATTTAGAAAAGGTACGCAACAAGAAATGAAATGAATCTGGATACTGAGCTTGTTTCCAATTATTGCTCAAGAACTGACATTTAGGCATAACTTTGATGCTTCAATGTATTTCTAGAGTTCATTTTTGGCCTAATAAAACTTGCTGCAAGTCTTTCTACTGTTGCTAAAATATCTATAAGGAGTGTCACTTGAGTTTTAGTCCAAACTAAAGCTGCATCATTCACTGGGTGTTGCTTTTTTGTCCTTCTTCTTCGTTATCGATCTAGTCTCCACAAGCAGACATTCTTCTTCTTGTCTTGCTTCTGGATGGGAACAGTGGGAGGGTGAGTCTCACCTTTATAGACTTTCATGTCGCCCAAATGAAGCCAAGCTCGTCTCCCTTGGACCTTCACAGCTGAAGGGGTTATATTTTCAACACAAAAGGGGCCATTAAAGCTTGACTCATGACACTTTCTGGTGAAGTTCTTCATCAACACTTAATCACCAACATACAACTTGGGTACTGATAAAAGTTCAATTGATCTGATTGTTGAATTGTCTTCATCTGTGTTCTGAGACCGACCCCCATGGCGCTTGAGTTGATCTGAAATGAGAGAGATGCCAGAGATCACACATGTCAAATAATCATGCAGTTCATCACCTAAAGTCTTAGCTACGCTCTGGGCATCACTTCTATTTCTAGACGGAGGTGTAAGAGGCGTTCTCATTCTCCGCCCTGTCACACACTCGTGAGGGGTGAGGTGATGGTCTGAACCAGGCTGATTCCGAAGGGCATATAAAGTTAAGGGTAGGTAACATAGCCATCCCTTCTTCAAAGTCAATTTAATCTTGGCAATCCTTTCTTTAAGGAGTCCGTTGTTTGCTTGCGCGTGACAAGCAGAAGAAAACTTGTGTTTAATGTTCAATAGAAGCCCTATTTGTTCAAACACCTAGTTCACAAACTGTGGCCCATTGTCGGATCTCAGCACTTCACACACACCCCATCTTGGGAATACTTTGCGTACTAGAAACTTCGCTGCACAAGTGGCAAAAGGATGCGTACATGGACCTGCCTCGATTGACCTAGAGAAAGGACACACACCACCACTAATAGATACCTATATCCATTACACACCTGCAGTATATCAACATAGTCAATATGTAAATGGTGAAACGGATCATTCGCTCAAGGTATTACCCCTCTAATTGTTCTCAGTGTATGCCCAGCAATAAACTGTAACGCTCACCTGATTCCCACGGAGGCGCGGGTCTTGGCAGGAAGGTGTCTGTGACTCGAAAAGTGATGTGCAGGACTCGATTAGCTTCTGGGGTCGAACCTCTTCGCACTGTGTGTCGAACTCGAAGAGTGAGGTTTCTGCAGGTGAAAGAATATGGGGGTTAATGGTCTGGGTTGTTGAATGTCCCTCTCTCTCTCTCTCTCTCTCTCTCTCTTCCCAGCTTTTTCGTAGAGCCCCCAGGTCAACGTGCTCACCTTAGATAGGTGAATGCTGGGCTCTCCATCTGCGTCTGATGCAGGGTGCCGTTGCCAGTTCCTTCACTGGTGAAGCATAGGCCTCTTGACTTCAGAGGATGGTTACCGTCGTTATCTGCACGAGCGGTGAGTTTCTGGACACCTTTTGTCTTTATAGTCTTTAAATGCGTGACACGTTAATATTGAAGACTCTGTATAATGCTTTTCCCTTATGTATTGCAGGACTCTTGAGATGGAAGATGGAGTGAAGCACCTGGAAATTCGTAAGTATGGCAAGCGCTCTAACTGTCTCTTTCCTTGCAGCTTAGTTCGTGTTAAAGAGACGCCGGAGTATTCGCAGGCGTTTTATTGCGACGAGCGTGATGGGCGTAAGTAAATACCTGCTTAATGTCTTTTCTTTTGTCTTTCAGATGTTGGTTTGCAGCACCGGAGTCCGCGGAATGCCAGTAAATTGTAACAATACTTTGTCTTCACAGGCGGCGATGCAGAATGAAGAAATCCGGAATTCACAGCGTGCCGGTAAGTATAACAATGCTTTTGTCTTTGCAGGCGAAGGTGCAGCGTGAAGACACGGCCGCTGCCGATGGTTCAGGTGAGTAAGCACTGCGTGTAAAGGTTGCCTTGCTAACCTGTTGTTTCTTGTCTTTTGCAGGTGCTGATGATGACTGGATACAGGAATGGTAAGTATAATTCTTGCAGGTTCAGGATCGAAATAAGAAAGGCTGGAACAGACTCGGTGAGCGTTCTGCTGCAGATGCATAATAACGCGAAGCACGTTTCATCTTTCGGGTGTGGTTTAAATAGCCTTGGAGTGATGAGGCGTCTTCTTCCACGGCCCCGTCTAGGTAAGAAAAGAGTTCCAGTTTCCAGAAGAGTTCCAGTGCTGTATCCAGGGAGTGGAGCTGCCCCACCCAGGTAAGAAAGTAGTTCCTGTTCACAGAGGGCTTCTAAGTGGCTGGTAAGTAAGCAGCATGTTCTGCTGCAGGTAAGTCCACCCAAGCACTATCACACCAATTATGAGCCCGGCGCTTCCAGTGCCGGGACCAATGGTTTTGATGAGCCTGGTGCCACCGGCGCCAGGACAAGGTCCAAAAGGTCCCAGTAGGGACCGGCTGGTGCCTAGGATTAGGGTTAGGGGCCTGCTTCCAAGGACGTTGGGCTGGTCCTGGCTCCTTGGAAGCAGTGATCATGACATAAACCTTTGATACACAATGCAGTTCACTATAAATAGTGCAACGTGTTCCAACAAATTCTGAATGGACCAGTCTTCCGAATCATAGCAGCAAGCCTTTCCCTAGTTACATGCAGTGGGTAATGCAGCTGTTCAAGTGCGACCTTTAATAACGCTACTGGCATCACCGGCTTTCCAGTGCTATCTTGTTGCCATAATGCTTCTGTGGGGGATAAAGAATACCCCCTTCGCTTCCATAATTCCTGCTCCTCCTGTGGTGCACTCCCTTGAATCTCCATTAGTTGGGTTATCGACAATTTATTAAACCCTTCCTCCACTAAGATGGCTGTGACTATTTTCTCTTTAATACTCGGAGTATCGAAACTCGAGATATCTGGAGAATATGCAACCCTTTTAGCTTCTGCGGCTTTGTTTCACGCAAGAGATAAAATCTGTTTGCTTAGTGTGAGTTGCGCACTTAACGACCGCTATGGCCACTGGGAATTGTAGTGCCTTAATAAGCCTGTCCAATAAGGATGTGTGTTGCACTGGAGGGCTATCCGCATGGAGCTAGCCCCTCCTTTTCCAAAGTACTAACCCTGTGTGTACGGTTGACGTCCCATAGGCGGAGTCACTCTACACCGTCACTTCCTGCCCTTTGTGTTTCTTGAGTGCAACAATAAGCACTACTTATTCTGTTGCTTGCACTGACAAGTGAGATGGTAGTCTGGCACTTGCTACAACTTCAAATTCTCCATTTAATTTGTGTCTCACTACCGCTGTGCCCGAATGCCTTTCCCCACTAGTCTGATCAATTTTTGAAGAACCAGAATTTCCCCTCCTGCTAAAACATTTTCTTTCACACGGGGTATATCGTCATAACATTCAACATAATTAGAACAGTCATGCACATGATCGACATCTGCTACTGGCTCAGCTACAAATGTGGCAGGATTCACTATTTTACATCTTACAATCTTAATAGTTGGATTCAAAATCATTACCTCATAAACTGAAGCTCTTTGGGATGTCAGTGTACCTTTGGGTTTCTCTAAAATGGCAAGCAGAGCATGCTCCACGAAGAGAGTCATAGAGCAGCCCATGACAATACTTATAGACTTCTCAATTGCGAACGCGGCAGCTGCCAATGACTGTTCGCAAGGAAAGTGTCCTCTCATAACTGGGTCTAAAATCCCACTGTAATATGCAAAAGGCTTGTACCCCAATGTGGTCCTTTGTGTAAGCACTGCTGTCATGACTGTCCCATTTGTGTGCGAAAATAAATAAAATTCCTCAGCATAATTGGAAATTCCCAAAACCTTCCTCCATTTCTTCAGTCCATTCTACTTTTACTTTGTTCAATTGTACTTTCTTTAAAGCTTACAAAAGGGGTCTCCTTTTCTCCTCACATCTCTGACGTCTCTAAGAAGTCAAACTACAAACTACACCTCCTCAGAGGTATTCTTCCTTTCCTTTCCTTCCCCCAGAAGCTCACTGTCTCTAGAGCTCTCGTTCTCTCTAGGCTGGACTACTGCAACAGCCTCTTTCTAAATCTGCCTGATTCTAATCTCCGCCCTCCGCAACTCATCCAGAACAGGACTGCGAGATTTGTCCTTGGCCTCAAGCCCTGGGATCGTATCTCTCCAGCCCTGAAATCTCTTCATTGGCTCCCAGTGGCTGCCGGATTAAATTCAAGACCCTTTGCATTGTCCACAAGGCTTTCTGGGACCTGGGTCCACATTACCTTCAACTCTCCCTCCTTAAATACCTTCCCATTTGAGCTCTTCGCTCCTCCACTTCTAACTCCCTAAGGTTCAGACGCTTCTCCAAGCAACGAGTTGGGGGTCGATCTCTTTCCTCGGCTGTGGCCTCCCTCTGGAACAGCCTCCCTGTCTCTCTGAAACTTGAGGAGAACCATCTTCAGTTCCGGAAGCACCTCAAGACCTTCCTCTTTGCTTCTGCCTTTGCTCTTCCTCTCCCCTGCTGAGCTGTCTGCTTCGGCAACGGGCACCTGGTTACCCTCTGATTGCCGGGCCCATGTCCCTGCCCACCCTAGCCACACCCGCACTGCCTTTTGGCAACCCTTGCACTTGGGTCTGTATCTGCAACCCTACAGTCCCCTTACCTGCACGAATTAGAAACCCCTGCCTGCGCTTTAACCTTGCACCTTGCACTTGCCACCTTGCTGGCTGCACTACCAGGTGTTGTTTTATCCCTGCTCTGCACTTTCCACTCCCCCCTCGCCCCTCCCCCTTGCACTTTTCCCTCTTCCCTCTCCCCTGCACTTGCGCATTCTCAATGTCACTGGGCCTAGTAAGATTGATGTTTTGTCCTCCCTTCTTCCCCTCCCTTGCCTTGTCGCACTCTGAAACACTTGTGTATGCGCACGATACAAATAAATTATCATATTAGATCATTATCTTGTGTATGAACTATAATCAAACACCCAGGTTCTAACATAGTTGCATAGCCACAGAAACTGTTGCATCTGTTTCACTGTATTTAGCTATGCGGTTTTCATAATCGCCTCAGCTCTTTCAGGTGTCACCTTCTTTCCCGCATTAGAGATCAACTGCCCTATGTATAACACCTCTTCTTGGCAGAATTGTAACTTCTCCTTGTCTACCTTGTATCTCTTGTCTGCTAGAATAGTCATCAACTGAATAGAATCTTGTCGGCACTCATCTTCCGTGGTGCTACAAATTAGAATGTCATCCACGTACTGTATCAACGCACTCTTAAGATCAATATTGCTTAAATCCATCTGTAGGACTCTGTTAAAGATCGATGGGGACTCAGTCGAGTTTGGCGAAACGTAAAGGAAGTAAAGTCTTGTGAGTCCTTGTGCAACGGCACCGCGAAAAACGAATTTTTCAAACCGATCACCGTGAAATATCGACCTTCCACTAGGATACTGCACAGTATCGTCGCCAGATTAGGAACTAAAAGAAACTCTGCGTCTACAATCTGTTTAATCGGTCTCATATCTTGTATAAATCACCATGACCCTCCTTTAGATTTTTTGTTCGGATACACCACAGTATTACACGTCTATTCTGATGGTACCAGAATACCTTGCTTCATCAGTGCTGAAATATTCTGAAATATACCCTCATCTGCCTCTCGAGACATGGGGAACTGTCTTGCTCGAGGTAACATCGCTCCTGGCTTCAGCTTTATTTTGACTTCCCCAATTCCCTTTAATAAACCTACGTCATAAGGGCCTGTGGTCCAAAGGACCCATGGCACCTTCTCCAAGTCTTCCTGAAAATATGCTGGACGCTGCCGCATTATCGCCATTCGCTGTGGGACTTCCCTTTTCTCTATTCTTTTCCAGTATGTGATTCTCATAAAGAACACCACTTCATCATCTGTTCAGTCTTGTCCTCGAGAGCTATTATTGTTCTCCATGGTCTACCCTCATCGTCACTCCTTTGAGCATTGCCATTTCCCTTCGTACTATGGCTGCTTCCAATTCTATAGGGATTGTTTGTCCCCCTCTTTGTCCATAGGTATTCATGGTCTAAACAGGAACTCATCAGGTATCCTCACAATTGTCCCACTAAGCCAGGTAGCCATGTCAGTAGAATGCTCACCCCATATAGAAAAACCTTTCGATCTTCTTGAACGCAGCGCTGAGCCACTTGACCTGTACACGCCAGTATACATTCTGCCATGTTTCAATAGTGTATTCCCAGAGTGGAACACACTATCCCTTGATCAGTGAATGAAATCGTCATGTTACGCTTTGTCATCAAATCTCTTCCAAAAATGTTAACTGGTGTCTGTCGTGAATATAACAAAGGAACAGACATATCAACTCTCCTATAGAGACTGGTAATTCATCAGTATAAAGAACTCGACTCGTAGCTCCAGAGAACCCTTGAGCATTCATGGCCATTCCCGACATTAGATATTTTCACTCTTGTATACATGTACGAGTAGCCCCAGTGTCTACTAGAAAAGAAAAAGACTTGCCTCCTATCGTCACATCTACCATTGGTTCCTCTTGGGGGTCTGGTGTCACAGATAGGACTGAACACATGAAGTCACCCTGTGAGCTGTCCTATTGTGGGTATAGGCTCATCCTCGTCCCTGTGAAAGGATTTCCTCCTACCACAGTGACACCTCCTATTCTGGGTGTCAGCACCTGTCCTGTGTTTGCATACTGCTGTGTCTGCATGGGGGAATGTTGTGACTGCCCTTTTTGTGGATTCATTTGCACTTACTCTGGTTGCTGTACCTGCTACACTTGTGGCACTTGTGTCTGATACAATGTCTGATCTTGGGCATACCTTCCCTAGTTTGTGTGCTATATGGTGGAGGATAAGCTGTCCCTTCTGTACATTCCCTTGGCTCCCACATACGAGTGCAATGTGCCCTGTCATCCCACAAGTCCAACATACTTGGGGTGCTCGTCTGACAAGTCCCCCTTGGTGTATCCTCCCTGGGTGCTCTGATTCTCATTCTGTGTATTCTGAAACCCACCTCGATTATTTTGAAATCCTCCTCTTCCTCTGCAGCCCATACCTCTGCCTCGTGGCATGAACCCATATCCAAATTGGTCCAACTCATGCTGATTATTCACCCGCGATCTACCCATTGCTTCCTGCATTCCCAATCCTTCTCCGCTTGTCAATACCGCCCTTTCTATGGCAAATTGGGACAATTAGTTCTGAACTAACTTGGCTTCCTCGATTTTTCTAGTCCTATCTTTCTTCCTATTTTTCTCTTGCAACAATCGACAGTGATGCACTATCGTCAGCTGTATCTCATCCCACGGTTTCGCTTCCATTCCCACTTGTTTCTTCATTTGTCTCTGTACGGGCTCAGGTAACCCCTGGCATAAAATGTGGTAAAATAATGCCACTTTTTTTCTCTACTGCTCATGCATTTCAGGTCGCCATTTCTCCTGAATTTCCTGAATGTAAATAATAGGGTCTTCATCTTCCTTCATCTTACGTGTCATAATTGCACCCATACCTGATCTATCAGGATACTGTACCCTGAGAGCCCTCCATACGTCTGGTCTGCAATTATTAAACAGCGCTCCGTCATGCACTGTGTTTTGTGCTGTCACACTTGAATACCCTGCTCTCCTCCATATGTCATCAGCTCTTTCTCCAAGGATAGATGCCAGGAGAACTTTTATGTCCTCTATGGCCAGTGTGTTTCCTCTTGTCATTTTTTCTAACTCGTATAGCCATTTCCCAGTGCCCCTCGGCTGCTTGAACCCTAAATTATCCTTGTCCATCTGTGGCCATGGAATATACTATGGTCTTGCTCCCCCTTTTTCAAATAAGGGAAACTGCGTAAACCCCAACTCGCAATCAGCTCCCATTGTTAGGCTATCCATGGCAGGGACGATGGTCCCTGTCCGTCTCCTTGATGGTAGCGAACTTGATCTGGTCACATATGGCAGCGATTCTCCTTTCTCACTATACGATCATCCTCAGGGACGCTCTGGATATGGTATGAGATCTGGCTTCCTGTCCTTAGGTTGTTCCAGATCTGACCATCTTACTTCTTTATCCATTTGTAGGCTTCCCACAGAGGCGCACATGATCCCTCCTCCTATCTTGAGGATGGAGTCTCTTTCTTCGACTCACATGTCTAGTCCTCAACTAGTGTGACTATCAACCCCTTCATCTTTCTCTGAGTTCAGTCTGCTTAAGGACAATGCTCTATGTTCATGACTGAACAGAATTTCTTCTTCGCTTCATGACTGAAATGCTAGGGATTGATCCCTCCTCCCTCGACTTCCATAGTTGCTACCTTCCTTTAATTCTTAATAGGCCTTATCGATCTTATTATAGATGCTTCCCGTATGAAAGTGTTCTTCTTCCAATACTACTCTAGATGCCCCTGATGTTGCTTCCTTTATTTGAAGGAACTCTTCTGTTCTATCCCATGGAATTTCTGGGTTCAGCCCTATTGGCTCCTTATGAATGACACTGGCATCAAGACCCTGCTGACCTCTCCTTTGTTCTATTTCTTCATCTAGTTCTCTTCGCCTTGCCTCCCTTCTAATTCTTTCTTCCTCTTGCCTTCGTTCTTCCCTCCGAACTCCTTCCCTTGTTTCCTCTTCTTCGTCTCTGTATTCTTCTGTCCCTTAATTTCTGCGCTTCCTCCTGTTCTCTTTTGCTTTCTCTTCTCTCCCTGTCTTCTATCGCTGTCTCTTATCATACTTTATTTTCTCTTCTGCCCGTTCTTCTTTTTCTCTTGCTCCTCTTGATACATCTGTTCTCGTCGCTCCCTGTTCTTCCTTTTCTGCTCGTCAATCTCTTCTCATGTTCTTTATCCCTTCTATCTTGTTTGTCCTTATCTTCTCTTTGCCTAACTTCCTCGATGGTTTTCCCATCGATTTTAAGTAATATCTGTCCACCCATCCATGCTTTCTGCACGAGTGCTCCCTCGTCAGCCTTATCCTTCTTTCCTTTCCATCTTTTAATCTCTCTTTCTATTTCTGTCGATATATTTGATCGCTCACACTTTTCTTCTTTGTCTTGCATGATCTTACAGATCTTCTTTTCACTTATTCTTCTCTGGACTATGATCACTGCTTAAGCGGGAGGTTTGTATATTGGATTACTAAACCCTGTCACCGCTTTCAACTCCTTTAAAGGATACAACTCAATTTCTTCCGTACTAGCACCTTTTTCTTCAGGCGAGGTAAGGGGAGCTGAGGGCTCAACAACTTCCTCCTTTCTCTGACTAAACCCAGTTGCTGCGCGTGTCACCTTCCTGCTAAAATTGAATGTAGATTTGCCCAGTTGCTGAATGTGTTTTCCACCTTCCTGGTAAAATCGAATTTAGATGTGCCCAGTTGCTGCGCGTGTCACCTTCCTGCTAAAATGAAATTTAGATGTGCCCAGTTGCTGCGTGTGTTTCCACCTTCCTGCTAAAATCGAATTTAGATGTGCCCAGTTGCTGAATGTGTTTTCCACCTTCCTGGTAAAATCGAATTTAGATGTGCCCAGTTGCTGCGCGTGTCACCTTCCTGCTAAAATGAAATTTAGATGTGCCCAGTTGCTGCGTGTGTTTTCCACCTTCCTGCTAAAATCGAATTTAGATGTGCCCAGTTGCTGCATGTGTTTTCCACCTTCCTGCTAAAATTGAATTTAGATGTGCCAGTTGCTGTGTGTGTTGGCACCTTTCTTGCCTAAAATCGAACTTAGCTATGCCATCTGTAAGATTGAGAGATACATTAACAGTGCGCCAATATCCAAAACATGTCGCTGAAAGCGCAGACATAGCCGAAAGGCGAACTGTGCAGGAACTAGTGTTTCCCAGTAACCGCAATCACGAGGGAATATAGATACGGAATAGGGCAATGCACCGTTGAGAAATATTTCCTGTTTGGATTTAACCCACTCGAAAGCAAAGCCTTGAGAACGAGCTACGCTCGAAACACATGTCGGCTGGTCTGAAAACCAACTTGAAATTTACTATTAAGAATTAAAAGGACATTTTTGGGATATTCGTGCATTGTGAATGTATCTCTCAATCTAATATGGTCGCTTCCTAAGCAGAGGCTCCACAATCTGATACAATCACCCACAGCTCTAGTCAGCCTCTATTTATGATATTTTGTTCCGTATTCTTATTCACCAAAAAATCAATTGCACGTGAGCTGGTTTTCCAGTTTCTTTCTGTTTCCTGAGGTTTTCCCCTATGCCATCCGCAGCCTCTACTTCGAATAGATTGTGTCCTCCAATGTATTCCTCATCTATGACATCCAATGTCCACAGCTGTGCTGCTTTGGAATTTATTTCGGCAGAGGGCGCCCTTGCGTCAATGGCGTTGAGTCGATGTCCCTTGAAGGCCTCAGTCGACGGTGACATCATCTGATGTTATGAGTAGTACGCACGGAGCCCGTAGCCTCAGTTCTGTTTTTTCCACAAACGTGTTTGCTTCGAAAACTCGGCGCGCCTCGTGTTTCCTATTGCATTCGGTATTATGTCTTCTTCTTCTACCCAGACGACCCCACGGTCTGGCTTCAAGAAGTGTCCAGACTGCGGGTATTAGATGTCCATCACAGACCCGCACCGTGTTTGCTTGTGGTACCTGGGCGAACACCACGCTACGGACGACTGCTCGAAGTGCCAGTTGTTAACTGCCAAGGCCTTGCAGGAACGTAAGGCGAAATTGAAGGTAGGCCGCATTTCCAAACCCCATAAGCCTAAGTTTGCTGGGCTGTCAACTGGCGAGTCAAAGGGTGACTCTCCTTGTTGGAAGAAGTCCAAGCGTCCAGGTCCCGTAGTGGTTCGCGCCACTCTTCCTCTTCATCAAAACGGTCCAGGAAGCGGCATCATCGTTCAACTTCCTCAAACTCGTCGGATGAGTGTTACCCAAAAAAGATGACCTGCCCCACTAAATCCTCGACCCCGGAGGAGTGGGATTATTTTCGGAAGCACATGTTGCAGCTGTTCCAGTCTCAGGGCACAGTTCCATCCGCGCCTTCGGTAGAAGCCAGCAAGGAACGGTCTCGACCAGAAACTTGTGTGCCTTCGGGCCCGGGTGGATGGCTCAATAAGCATTGGGAGCCTTCGAGGTCCTGTTCGGACAAGGCATCGGGGCATTGCCAGAGACGTGCGAGGTCTAGGTTGCGGTATTTGTCTCCAGCGAAACCATCGAAGCCTACAAAGTCATCGAAAGCCTTGAAGGTGTGGACGCCGTTGGCGCCATGCCCCTCAAGTGCGTCTGTCTGGTCTTTACCCCCGGTCAAGCCCTCGAAGTCGTCAGCGCCAATGTCGACGCAGACGCGTCTGAGCCGTCGATGCCATCGGTGCTGGCTGGACACAATTTATCGATGGAAGCCCCTTTGGATGTAGATCCTCCCGGGAAGGCTATTACTAAATCTGTGAAGCCCGTCCCGGATAAGAGGTGTACCCCTCTCCCTAGGAAGGAGTTTTTTCATTCTCTCCAGAATATTTATGAGGATGAAGAGAGGTTCGATGAGGATGTTAGGCCTTTTTGTCTTCCATATGGGACTCCCAAAGTTCTGGACTATCTCATTTCTGAGGAGAGTCGGATTGAGGATCTACGTCAGTCTTTGCATGATGACAGTGGCCCGGGCACTTCTCCTGAGATGGAGTTTGGTGAGCCAGAGCCTGGAGATCATGCCGAATCTTCTTATCTGAGATTGATGTTGAGGGTGGTAGAGTACCTGGGTTGGTCCAGGCCTCCGGTGCAATTTGATCAGGATGACCTTACCGACATCTTGGATCAGGGTCCTTCCACTGACCCGATGTTGCCATTTCATGTGGCATTGCAAAAGAGGGTGGCTGCTACTTGGAATGCCCCGGAGACTATTCCGGCGGTTAACAAGTCGTTGTCAAAGGAATACCGCCCATCCAGTAGCAACCCCGGCTACCTGTCAACACACCCCACTCCCGAGAGTTTGGTGGTCTAGGCAGCGACGGCCACCTCGAAGCAGGCAGCGTACCCTACCATCCCTCCTGATAGGGACAACAAACGCATGGATGGATGGGCGTGCAAGGTATTTTCAGAAGGGAGTATGGCACTGAAAATCAGCCAACTCCACCTGTGCAACATTTTTGCACACTCTGTGGAATTGCATTTCGCTAGCGGCTGAGCATATTTCAGAAGGGGAAGAAAGGGTTTGCTTTCTAGCTATTGTGCAGGATGGCAAGGATGCCATGTGTGAATCCCTTGAGTCTGGGTTGGACATGGCGGATAGTGTTGCAAGGTCCACGGCTACGAGCACCATGATGCGCAGCTTTGCGTGGTTGCGGAAGTCCAGTTTTGCACCCGATGTGCAGGCCCGTCTTCTCAACATGCCCTTTGACGGGTCACATCTTTTTGGCAACAAGGCGGACGAGAACCTTGAAAAGTTGCAGACCTCCAAAGCAGCTGCCAAATCTTTGGGCGCAGCTGTTCGACAACCTCAGACTTTTCGTCATAGGGCACAGCAAAGGAGCGGTGGTTCCTTTTGCAATTTATCATTTGGAAAGGCACGAGGGATGGCCAGTCAAAGGAGCCAACGTAAGTTCACTCGTGGTGGAGGAGGTTGGGGTGCCAAAGCCGCTCAGACAGCTACCTCTTTGCCATCAGGCACTGCCGCAGCTGCTTTAAAACCGCTCTGACGCCTTGAGCCATGGTTCACCAGTAAGGGGCAGGCTGTCTCAGCACCTCGAAGAGTGGCGAACCATTACTTCCGATGTGTGGGCTCTGGAAGCAATAGCCCACGGCTACGGCCTTCCTTTTCTCTGCCGGCCTCACGACAATCCACCGGGGAAACACTCTTTGAAGGTTCCGGATCCGTTCCTTGTGCATGAGATTTTGGCCCTGCTGGAGAAAGGCGCTATAGAGTCAGTGCCTGTGGCGGAGAGGAACAAGGGTTGGTATTACCCATATTTTTTGATTCCCAAAAGGGACGGAGGACTGAGACCCATCTTGGACTTACGTTACTTGTACAAGTTCCTCAGGAAGGACAAGGTCAAGATGGTCACTCTTTCTCAGATCCTTCAGGCCCTCCAACTTCAGCATTGGTTGGTGTCAATGGACTTGCAGGATGCTTATTTTCATGGGCCGATCCATCTCAAGCACAGACAATACCTGAGGTTTTCAGTTGGCGGCTCACACTATCTTCCGGGTCCTGCCCTCCGGGCTCACCTCCGCCCTGAAGGCCTTCACCAAGCTCATGGTGGTGGTTGCAGCGCATCTCAGCAGAGGGGGATTCACGTCTACCCGTTCCTGGACGATTGGTTGATCAGGGCACGTTCTCCCGAACAAGCTTTAGATCATCTCAGCATCACCTGCCACTCCCTTCACAAGCTGGGCTTCTCCCTCAACTTCAAGAAGTCCCATATGACACCTTCCCAGCAGCTCCAGTAATATGGTCTGTGTTGGACACGCCCTTGGGATGTGCTCGCCACCCAAGGTGAGGGCTCAACACATTCTTCAGATGTTCGAATTCTTAAGGTTGCTCGGCCTCATGGCTTCCTGCATTTTTCTGGTGCCAGAGGCTCGACTGAGGATGAGTTCCCTTCAGTGGGCACTAAGGACTCAATGGTCCCAGTTCTCGTGCAAGATGTCGGATCGCCTTCATGTTCCGGTCTTGGTCTCACAGGAGCTTCTGTGGTGGGCTAGAGAGAAAAATCTGATGAAAGGAGAGCCCTTTTGGCAACCATGGCCAGATGTCATGGTAGTGACGGACGCTTCCCTTACGAGTTGGGGAGCTCATGCCAACGATATGTCGATCAGCGGCCGTTGGTCTCCATCAGAGTCCAGACTTCACATCAATCTTTTGGAGCTGAGAGCAATCAGGCTAGCGCTGATGGCTTTCCTGCCATCTGTACGGGGAGGAAATTCAGATAATGACGGACAACACAGTGGTAATGCATTACCTCAACAAGAGAGGAGGTGTAGGGTCACTACCTCTGTGCAGAGAGGCAATGCAGCTCTCATTTTGGGCAATTCAAGAAGGAATCTCCCTTTCAGCGGTTCATCTAGCTGGAAAGGAGAACGTGGCGGCGGATGCTCTGAGCAGGCAGGGGACAGTCTCCCACGAGTGGGAACTAGCTCAGGAAGTCCTTCAAGAGATCTTTGCCCTTTGGGGAACCCCACGGGTGGACCTGTTCACGACTGGTGCCAACCAGAAGTGTGAAAGGTACTGCTCAAGGGAATTGACTCCGAGAGAAGCTCTAGGAGACGTGTTTGTGGTATATTGGGAATTCCCGCTGCTGTACGCGTTTCCTCCGATCCCCGTCATTCCTCATGTCCTCAGGAGGTTACAACGGTTCGGGTTCCGCATGATCCTCATTGCTCCGGATTGGGCCAGCAGAGCGTGGTCCCTGGACCTTCTAGACATGTCCATCTGTCCTTCAATGCGTCTTCCCCAAAGAGAGGATCTTCTCTCGCTAGCGGAAGGTCAGGTTCTCCATCCAGAGGTCAAGACTCTCAACCTTCACACTTGGTTTCTGAGCGGTTGAGATATAAGGATTGGGACATCCTGGATGACGTGATGGAGGTGTTGCTTTCGGTTAGGCCGCCGGCAACAAAGTCCCTGTACCGTTGCAGTTGGCGTACGTTTTGCGTCTGGTGCAGAGGAAAGTATGTTGATCCTTTTCAGTGCTCAATTCCGGAGATTCTCTCCTTGATTTTGATTTTGATGATTTCTAAACACGCTCCAGGCAGACTGAACTGCATTCGGGCGCAGATGATTACTAAGTTTGTATCGATCATAATGACCAGAACAATCAAAATGTTCAGAATGTTCCGAATGTAGTGGCTGGCGTATAGATTTCTTAGATTTACTTAAAGACGAAGGTTTTTAATGCCTTTCTATAGCTTTCCAGCGATAGGCATGAACGGATGATAAGTGGTAAATGATTCCATACCTTTGGTCCAAAGGCCGAAAACCTTCTGTCTCTCTTTGAGACCTGCTTAGTCCGAGGTATGGCCATTAGCATTTTATCTCCCGATCTAAGGTCTCTGGATGGCTCAAGATGGTGAATCTTAGCACTAAGATATTTTGGTGCATTGTCATCGTAGCACTTGTGCATCAGGCAGGCTATCTTAAACTTGACCCGAACCTCCACCATCAACCAGTGAAGTGATCTCCGTGAGGGTGTCACGTGGTCTCTTTTTCCCAAATGGGCTATCAGCCTAACTGCTGCATTCTGTGCCCTTTGAAGTCTCATCATCTGTTTGATGGGAATCCCTGTCAATAAACTGTTACAGTAATCGAGATGGGAGTTGGTTAAGGCCCCCATGACCACTGCACGGCCTTCCGCTGCCACGTACGGAAGCACATTCCTAAGCATGCGGAGTGAATAATATACGGCCTTCACTTTGGCACCTACCTGGGCTTCACTGCCCAGGTTTTCCTGCCATATACATCCCAGATTCTTTACTTTCTTTGAGAACTGGATATCTTCACCTAGGACCCATGGGGTTATCTCTTGTTTTTCCGCCCTCACCTTACTTCCTGCACTAAATAGGATTACCTCTGTTTTGGCCGCATTAAGCTGCAGCTGATTGCATGCCATCCATTTTTTTATTTCCTGCATGCACTGATCAATTTTGTCAAAGGCCTTCTCTATGTTCTCTGTTTCCACGTAAATCTGGGTGTCGTCAGCATACGAATCTTGCTTTCTTTGGCCCACAGGGATCTTCAGGTGGGCACCATTAAAGGTTACCTGGCAGCGCTTTCTATCTTTAAGCGCTTGTCTGAGGAATGATCTTATTTTAAGATTGCACTGATCACTCAATTGCTGAAAAGGCTCACAAATGTGTTTCCGCTGTCGCCTTTTCAGGTGCCGGTTTTGGACCTTAATTTGGTTTTGAAATTTCTGATGGGTGCTCAGTTTGAACCTTTGCACTCTTGTTCATTTAGATTGTTAACATCTTAGTTGCAGTTATGTCTGCTCGAAGAGTGAGCGAGTTGAAGGCACTTTCTTCTAAGCCACCCTTTACTTTGTTCCACAAGGACAGGGTTGTATTAAGAGTACGTCCGTCCTTTCTACCTAAGGTAGTGTCAGAATTTCATTTGAGTCAGAAGGTGGTACTTCCCGCCTTCTATCCGCCTCCTCATCCTAGTAAGGAAGAGAAACGGCTCCATAGGTTGGATCCTAGGAGAGCCTTGAGCTTTTATCTCTCTAGATTCTTCCTTCCCTGTTTCTCCTCCTTCCCTTCCCACCCTACCCCCGCCCCTATTCTAACACTGTCCTCCGATTCTATCTTCCTTGTATTGTTGGTGTATTTTCCCCCCTGTTTTTCAACCATTCCCCTCCCTTCTTTCTTAACCTCTTGAAGCGTAGTTATGCCCAGTTGTATACCATTCCTACACTCCTCCTCCCTTCCCTTCTCAGCCCCCCACCCTCCACTGCATTTTTATGTTGTGCCACTATATATTGTATGATCATTGTTTAGTAGCTTGGCTGTTCTACCCTGCCCTCCACCCACCCTTACCTGATCTGCGTAAGGCACTTTGAAAAACGAAGTATTGTTGTCAGACATGAAAGAGTTATCCCCCCTGTTATAAGTATTACTTGCAATTATTCCTCCACTTACCCTGCTCTCTGCAGGCCTGTATCATTCAGAAAGTCAAGGGCTCTGAATGACTGTTCTTTTTCCCCACTGCCCCCCTCCTATGAGCGCTTTGAAACACTTTTGTGTGTGTAGGCGCTATACAAATAAACAATAAATAAATAAGCATCCACTCCTCAGGTGGCATATCTTCCCTCTCTTCCTATACATTTTCCAGAGCTCTAGAATTGCAAACCTTTTCTCTTATTTCTTCCCCGTGTACATAGCGTGCAAGTATGTGGTCATGTGTTGCAATACCGCTTTTTACAGCGATCCCCCTTGTGGCCACGGCATGAACATCTTATCTGCCGCGTCTTTCACAGATTCCTCACTATACTGTTTGAGCTTGGGCATGTGCTTTGGCAGTGTCTTACATAAATGCACCAGAGGAGTGTCTCCCATAATGACAAGTCTCAATTGACTGTCAATACTTACTTTTTACATACATCAACACTTTTTCAACGTCTCAAAAACAACAAATATGAACGTGCACCATCAATCGCTGCTCAAGCCTCTAATTTCTCAATTAGCTATCTCTGCCTTCAGATTGGTACCAACACCTACACTAGGTAGCCACTATAGCTCCCCAACCTTTTTCAATGACTTTACAACTTCTATCGCTCTTTGATATTTGTACTCAGTAAACAGCATTCAGACTAGTAGACTTTACAAATTAATAAACACTGTGATCACCTTTTTCTCTCTCGCCTTTAATAGTTTTGTACAAAACAAAATGATCTTTGCCAGCCAGACTGCAATAAGGTCCTTTAGCTGCATATACATGTTCCCTTTCAGTGCCAGTGGCATTTTGCATATTCATTATAACTCATATTCTAGCTTAGTGGGTTTTGAAGGTGCTGTGAGACACATGAGGGGGCAACCAAAGTATTCTAGCAAATGGTGGAGCGGGGCAGAGGGGTTTTATTGCTTAGCACCTGTGAGTCTTTCATATATATTTTCCTTATAGTTGGATAGTGGTTGTTCAAGGACCTCTTTTTACTAGAGTTAACCCATTAAGTGCCAAAGGTTTCCCCCCAGTGCAAGGCCTTTTTTGGTTATTTTGGTATGTCGCCATTCAATCCTTTGTAACTTTTTTGTTACATGAGATATCTCGGCCAAATGTGGTCCCTTTCTTCTCACATGTAGGTGGTCGTAATGCCACCAAGGAATCCTAGTTTGCTGTAGGAGGTGAGAGAAAATAACCAAAAAGGGAGAACATATTCGGTTTTTTCAGAAAATGCCAATAAAATTATGTACAAAGAAGCCTGTGTTTTTTTTCTTGTAAGAGCTAAGGACAAATGCTTTGCTGTGCTGAATTAGCGATTTTCCAGGCTTTCAAGAACAGGTATGCTATGGTTACCAGCCATTTTGTGAGAGGTAGGCGGTTTTGCCCTTTTTTTCCAATAGGACAAGCATGGACGGAATGGAAGAGGAGGGTAGGAAAGCTGAATGGGAAGACAGAAAGGCATACTTTTCGGAAAAGTAGACAAAATTCCAAGTTTAGGAAGGGGTGATTTGCGCAGCTCAGGCAACAACTATGTAGGGAAAAATTCCATAGTTTGGGGAAAAATCGGGAAAATGACAGAAAAAGAAGGTATGTAGTGGACATGTTTGGCCAAGTACGGCGATGGCTTCTGTGAATTTTGAGAAAAGCAATGCCCCGCTACATTCCCCCGACTCTTCCAGTTAGGAAATCACACATTTTTTGTAATGTTTCACAAAACAAGCAATACCACAAGTCAAAAACGGAGCCATGCTACACAGGTTTTTTATGCTTACGGCCTAAACAGACGTACTTGGCATGTGTAAGTAAAGAAAACAAATGTGGTGAGGAAGAGCATGCATACATTTTTTTAAAGAGCACAGGCAGACGTTTTGAAGGGTAGGTGACTTGTGCAGGTTACAAAAGTGTATAGTGCCTAAAGCAGCAACTAAATGTGGGTCACATTTGGGAAAGGTAATGGTTGGTGACACAGTGCAGCAGCAACTGTGTTGAAACGTTACGAAAACCATGCAAACACAACAAATGTCGTACCTTCCCGCGTTCCCACAGGTGTCCCGACAAAAACGGTACCTCACATGTGTGGGTGCACCTACCTGGGCGCAACAGGAAAAGGCTAAACCACTGCTAACCCCAAGTCTTTCTGCAGAGCAGATTTTGTGGGATTTTGCTTATGTGGACAACCTGCAGATTTGGGCCTTGGGTGTTGAAGCCAACAAAGGAAAACAGGGAACCGCATGCATTTCCAAAAAGAAGACACCCGTGGAAATCCACTTGCAGGAATCGCCCCAGAATTTATTACCCACAATCCCTGGCGAAAAAAACACAATTTTCAGACATTTCCCTATGCCCAGCCACCGAAACACACCACCAACAACACATGTCCTACCGCCCCGCGTTCCCAGAGGTGTGCCGATGAAAACAGTACCTCACATGTGTGGGTGCACCTACCTGGGCGCAAAGGGAAAAGGCTAAATCACTGCTATCCCCCAAAGGGTATGGGGAGCCAACCTACAGATTTCGGCCTGGGGTGTCGAAGCCACCAAGGAAAACGGGGAACCCCATGCATTTTAGAAAAGAAGACACCCGCCATCGGAATCCACAGAGGTCTGACTTGTGCAAATCGGCCCAGAATATATTACCCACAAGCTCTGGCAAAGTCCCAAATTTAGGAAAAAAAACACAACTTTCAGACATTTCCCACCTGGAAACTACTGAAAAACATGCCGCCAACAACACCTGTCCTACCTACCCACATTCCCACAGGTGTCCGGATGAAAACAGTACCTCATGTGTGTGGGTGCACCTACCTGGGCGGAAATGAAAAAGTGTTGACCATCCCAAATCCAATGGCAGTCCCGGGGATCCCCGGGAGGGTCCCCGTCCATTCCCTAAGGGAATTTCTGTAATGCTGCCTAGCCAGAGCTCCAGGATGGTCGAGGAGATGTCCCTGGCCTTGGGTGGTTGCCCCTCATATAGGTTGACTGTCCACAAGTCCAGAAGTAGTTTCAGAGAGCCTCAGCGGGCTCCCAGTCCTCTCAGAGGGAGAAGGTGTAACGCAACCCAGCCAGAGCACAAAGATGGTTGCGGTGATTTCCCAGGCCTTGGGCACCCGTCACCCATGTGAGTCGACCATCCCCAAGCCCAGCCTGGAGCTGTGGCTTGGCTGTGTTACAGCATCTCCCTCTGGGAAAGGTCGGGGACCCTGCAGGGGCTCCCTAGAACCGCTACTCGACTTGGGGATTGTCGACCCAGTTGGGAGACGGGTGCTCAAGGGCAAGTACATGATCCCCAACCATCCTGGTATTCTGACTGGCCTGAATTACAGCTACTACCTCCGGGAAAGGACGGGAAATGTCCCGGGCCTCCCGGGAACCACAGCTGGGCTTGGGGATGTTTAACCCACATGGGAGTCAGCCCCCCAAGGCCTGGAATATGACCCCCTACCACTCTGGAGCTCTGGCTGGATTGCGTTACAGCTTCTCCCCTCTACCGACTTATATGCAGTACTAATGAGCCGTCCAGCAATTAACACTTCACATATCATTGCGGCCTTAGGTTCATCAACCTAGTTAAATCATTGCGGCCTGCACAGTCTACGCGCCAGACGTATCGGTAGTAGTGGTTCATGCACTCACCATTACTGCGACTGCTTTTGCTAACTTGAACCGCCTCCTTTCCATTCTGTGCGCCATACCCAAGTGCATTACTTGATTTGAACTGCCCCATTCTATTGCTGTTCGCCATACCCAAGTGCATTACTTGATTTGAACTGCCCAATTGTATTACTGTGTGCCATACCCAAGTGCACCCTAACCAGCCTGACCTGATTTGCCATATGATTGCCTCGCAACCGCTAGTGCCGAGTTGAATTGCCCCTACTCCATTTTGTGCACTATTTCAGACAGTATTATCCTGATTTGAACTGCCATCACCACATGGTTGTGTGCCTACCCCACTCGCATTATTCCAACGGGACTGTATTGCTCTGACTGCATCTCATGCGTGTTACATTCGCCTGCTTCGCGGTCTCCTGTATTCCCATCTAGCAAACTTCATAGTCTCGCTACATTCCTATGTTACCTGCGTATTTACCATAGGTACTTAAACTAATAGCCACCTTCTGACCTTAACATGTACGTTGCTAGCCGCCTCCTAGCTACCGTCTTGCTCAGCCTAGAACAGGCTCTCCTTCATGTCGTAGTGGCCAATCATTCTTTCCCAGAGCTCTCTAAAGCAACCATAAATATGACCTCATCTTCATTACCAGGGATTAAACCCTCGAAATTTCTGCCATCCCTTAACTTTAACCCATACCACATAAATCAGACCAAAGACATTCTTACCTGAATTAAGCCAAACCTTCAAGGCACCCTGTGTCGAAATAGGCATTAATTCGGAAGCAGCAGACACCCTAACTCCTTCACAATGGATTAACTTATATGCTAGGAAACCTACACCCAACCAAACCTGCACTATTAGGGACAGAAATGCCAGGCTTGGCTCTAGACTTAACAGAAACCTCTCCCCACAGCCAAAACCTCCAGAAATACCCTGCACCCATAGAATGACAAATAATTCGACTTCAAAGTCTTCTGAGAAAAAAAGAGATAACCAAGGAAAGGTACGAGCTAACCATCCGGATGCGACCAACCTCCATCTAAAAGGTGCTTTAGTTAACGCCAGATCGCTGGTGGCCCATGCCACAGATATAGTCGACTTAATTAACACAAGAGACCTGGGGGGTCATTCCGAGTTTGGAGGCAGCCATGGTGCTAATAGCACCATGGCTGCCTCCAAATTCGGGTCTCGGTCCGGGTAGTCGGAATGGGGACTTACCGGGACATTCCGACCTATGCGGACCCAGTAAGTCCCCATTTCGAAAACCATTCCCTATTCCCTATTCCCATAATTTGCGAATTGCGTGCCCGTTATTAGCTCCATAGTCTCTAAACGAGTCCCGCTAAGGGCGGCTGGTTAAACCAGCCGGCCCTAGTGGGACCCGATAAGGGCCCTCAGAATGCGGCGGTAGGGGGTTAACGGCACCGGCATCCTTACCGGTGCCGTTAACCCCCTACCGCCATACTCAGAATGACCCCCCTAGACTTCCTAGCTGTATCCGAGACTTGGTTACATGAGGCTGCAGGACCCTCCCTCCTATTGGCTATCCCTGACAGATAAACTATTGTGAGAGCTGATATAGTCACATCGAAAGGGGGTGGCATTGCCTTCATCGCCAAGTCAAGTCTAGGGCTCAGAATAACCACATCGCCTGTCATCAAGTCTTGCGAATTACTTGCAGGTAAACCCTCCACGTCTAAGAAAAGTACCTTAACCATGCACTTAATCTATAGACTTCTAGGCCCTATTGGCTCCTTCGAAGAAGACTGACTTTACTCTCAGACAACACTAAACCTACTTCGCACATTTTGCTGCTAGGTGATTTCAACCTGTGTTATCATTACCCTAATGACCAACAGGCTAAGGTACTATCCAACACCTTAACTGAATTAGGCTTTACGCAAAGAGTCAATCAAGCTACCCACGAGAAATTTAGAATACGAGATTGGGTAGCAGACCATACTTCTGAGACTTCCATTTCATCTATTCATCCCCTAACTTGGACTGACCATTATCTTATCTCCTTCACCACTCAGACCAAACAAATAGACACCAAAATAAATCAGACAGCGCCACCCATCCCTACGAGGAGCAAACGAAACATAACCACGGACAAGCTCATGCCTCTTCTAATACCAACCCTGAACGCCTCATCAGAATCAGCCGAACCAGCCGAGCTGGTTGAACTGTACAATTCTTCCATGATTCTAGCCTTAGATGCTATTGTGCCACTCAAAATGTGAAAAAGTAAACCGAAAGCCCATCTTAACACGTGGTTCACCCCCCAGGTAAAAACCATGCATTCAGAAAAAAGAAAACAAGAAAACTAGAAGCTCTATGGAGAAATCTCCCGTCAAAAGAAAACAAACTCAACCTGATTGAAATAACAAGCACATATAAAGCTGAATCTTACGAACTAAAAGAGAAACTTACAACGACAGGATCAATAAAGCCAGTTTCAGCACAACAGAACGTTTTGTGATCCTAACGGAATTGGAATCCCCTATAGCCCTTGAAGATCCCTGCATCAAGGATAAAGTATGGTGTACTGACATACAAAATGCTCTGTCAAACAAAATTGCCACCCTCCAAAACAAAATTGCAGCCAAAAGACTTAATATAGCCAAACCCGACTCATACCAAGAACCTGAAGAACACCACCTGAACTGCCCTCCTAAATTCAAATTTTCTCAAGTCGCGACTGCAGAGGTGGAAAGAACTATCGCATCACTCAAGCCTTCAAGATGCCAAGGCGACATATGCTCTGCCCAAATAATTAAAGAAGCCGCCAGAGACTTTGCTTCATTTTTTACTAAATAAATAAATGCATCATTTCACACTGACAGAGTCTCAACAAACCTAAAAGATGCCTGGGTCCTACCCTTGCTAAAGAAAGCCTCACTAGACCCAACCATCCCAACGACCTGCAGGCCTATTACCACAGTACCTTTCCTCCTCAAAATCATAGATAAGGCGGCATACTTCCAGATCCAGCACTCGAGACGAATAATCTCCTAGGACTAAGACAATCGGGCTTCAGACCACTTCCTGGTACTGAAACCGCACTGGTTGACTTGAAAATGCAAATTGACTCACTCAAGAACAAAAGGCAATGCGCCTTGCACCTCTTATTAGACCTATCGGCCGCCTTCGATTTGGTGGACCATACTAGGCTCTGCAAGCACCTGTCTACTGCGGCCAACTTCTCGCAAGAAGCCTCTGACTGGATTCAATCCTTTCTGAATAACAGATCAATGAGGGTCTTCTCCCAATCGGCAGCCGCTGATTCATCCCCGATTTATATTCACAAAGCCTTTATTTGACAAACTGGACCACCTGGGTATCTTCTACACTAACTATGCAGATGATACCCCAATACTCCTACCCCTCTCTGGTGACTACGACTTAGATCTAGCCCTCCTGAACAAAATACACCAAATCATTCAGGCATGGTTGGTGGAGCATGGATTATGCCTGAATGACGACAAAAACAGAAATCCTAATCCTAGGTGCTCCAGTCCACTTTAATAAACTCGATGCGCAATACACTGCATTTATTATTGTTGGTATTACTATCAAAGTGGCTAAAGAGACCAAAACATTAGGCTTCTACTGACTCTACCCTGAACATGGGTAAGCAGGTCAATGCCACGTCCTCCGCTACAGCGTACACATGTAAGCTGATTCATGCTTGCAAACCCTACCTATCCACCAAGAGTTGCGCACGCTAGCGAAAGCCTTAATATTATCAAAACTCGACTACTGCAACACCCTCTATGCATGAGCTAGGAAACAGATCACTAATAAATTACAAATATTACAAAACAATGCACTGAGGACCGCACTAAGCATTCCAAAGAGAGTACACATCTCTGCGGCCAGAAGAGAAACCAAATGGCTATCCATCAAGGATAGGATTCAATTCAAACTAGTTTCTATCACCCATAAATGTCTAAACAATGCCGCCTACAGTACATCAAAGAAACAGTTATCAGAAAATCTTCATCTCATCCCACGAGGGCCGCCTAATCTTGTTGCATTATAGTTCCCAGATTTACCCCGAAAAGAACAGGCGGGAACAGCTTCCCGGTCCAAGCCGCCCAACACTGGAATGCACTCCTATTGCACCTCGATACAGACCAGACCTTCTTAAGTTTTAGGAAAAATACGAAATCTTGGCTTGTCTCAAATGACATCTGAATGTAACAACTTTGCTCTGTAATTTCATCATGTACCATATTTTATTGCGCTTTACTTGTAATTTCCATGTACTGTAAATAATAATCCTACCTGCAATTACCTTGTACTGTATATAAAAACTGCATACTCTTGTCGTGCCCAGATACCCTCGGGTGAGGAGCGCTTCATAAATAAATAAACAAACAAACAAATAAACAACAAATTGTGGAATGAAGGTAAACCCAATGCGCAGTTCCAAAAAGTATTCAAGAAAGTCCACGTTGTAGAACAAAGTCATGTGCTTATGTGCAGAATTTATTGGTCATAAACAGCCGACACGTGTTTCGACCAATCTGGTCGTTATTAAGGCGTGTGACCAAATGGTCAAATGGCAAATTGTCAAGGTAATTGGTGAGTGGTGACTCAGAATATCACCATAGGTAAATCTTTGGTGAATCAATTGATGCTAATGTCTGGTTAGCATAGATGCTCTGGTGAGTACAGGGGTTCAATCCCCATAACCGAATTAGCGTGTGCGCCCGCAATCAGATTATTAATACATTAATACATATGAATTACGGTTCCATGTCATTTCATTGCGGGATGTTTTTTCACATGTTTTTTACCAGGATTTTTTTTCTCGAAAAAACCCATCTAATTTTTTGGGAAATTATTTTGGGGGGCTTCCCCCCGAACCCCCCATTTTCTAAAAAATGCGATGGGTTTTTTCGAAAAAAATTCACGGTAAAAAACCCAGTGAAAAAACATCCAGCGACGAAAGGACGTCGTACCAAAATTAGCTGTACAGTAGAAGGTTAAATATCAGTAGTCATAAGCATGATAAGGCAGCAGCTCACTGTGTGCATTCATACTTCAGATGCTCCTCGTGAGGAGCGAACTTTTGGTATTTTTTCTAAAGCTGTAGAATGACTAGTCGGAGAGGTTGGCAGTGAGTTCCACAATTGGATTTTTTTAGATTTAATCTTGGGACTGTAAGGCAGAAAGAATTGGCTGTTCTAGTCGGACGTGTAGATGGTTTTCTGATAACATTTTCCATTAAATAGAGCGAGGCAGCGTTATTGAGACATTTGTGGGTGAGCAAAACAGTTTTGTAATGGATTCTGTCGTTGGTGGAGAGCCAGTTAATATTCCGTTTTGCCTACGAAATATGTTGTCTCATAGGTATACGCCGGATAAGACTGAGAATGCTGATTCCTCCATATACAACTGTCATGGGAAAAGTAATTTAGTATTTAGGCTGGAGTAGACCTGTGGCAGAATATGAGATTTTCTGTCCAAACATCAGACTCCAGAACGTCTGTAGTTCAGGCGGCCACGTCAACCTCAAAGGCAGCTGACTATCCCCCAATTCCTCCAGGTAGGGATGACACCCTGGGGAAAAGAGTGTTTTCGGCAGGTAGTATCGCATGTAAGGATATCAAAGCTACGTTTGCACTGGCCAAGTTTTCCTACACTCTATGGGAGGCTGCGACAATGACTGCGGAACACATTCCGGAGCGTGAAGAAAGGGATAGCTTTGTGTTAGGAGTCCATCCACCACAATGCTCAGGCCACACAAGCTGTGTCTATCCGCCTCGTCTAAAGTGCCTGTAACATCACGCTTGTCAGATAAATGCACTGTCACATCACTCTCACCTCAGTCACAATTCTGTTATCTCTCCATCCACAAGAACTTACGCCAATTCATTCCATTGCATTCTTCGAACTACACATCCCAGAGGGCTATGCGCCCGGGACGTTACGGCCGTACTTGGAAATTACCTTGGAAACTGTTGCAGCAGTGATTGGCGTACTCAATACTCTGTGACGCTGATACTATCATGTGACCTCTTCACGGCCTATTTAGCGTTGCATCTCCATGGTTATGACGCTTCTGAATTGCGGAAGTGTGTTACGTCTAGTGATTCTTCGTCTTGCCCTTGTATCCTGGTTTTCTTCGGCTTCGGAATTACCTATCTGGATTTGTCTTCGTCCTGCTCCTCGTCTGTCAAGTCGCTCTGGTTATTTTGACTCCATGGTTCTTGGACTCGGATCGTTATTATGGAACTCTTTGCCTAATCCTTGCCTGCTACGTCTGCTTTCTCCATGCCCTCAAGTCCTCGTAACTCCCGGACTCCTATTTGCTGTTTCTATGGAGTTGGTGCCTTCTTTGACTTACATAGTTCCTTGGTCACTTACCTGTTGCCTGGGACACATCTCTTGACCACTTTGAAGCAACCACTCAACTCGTTCTGCTCTGCAGCACATAGACTAGAGACTGCCTTGAGTGTGCGCGCAGTTGGTCGTCCTCGTTCCGTCGGGTTTCCCATCTGGACTACAGACTTCTTGTAGGCATCCTCTTTCCGTCGGGAATAGTTTGCCTGGTTGCTTCAGTGGTTTTGAGTTGTCCATTACTTCTGCTATGCTGGTCCTTTGGAACTCATGGTAAGATTCACACATACACGCACACACTGTTCCTTGTCATATAATTCCCTGGTTTTCATACAATTAATATTCCATTAATTATTTTCCTGCATAGAACGAGAGTTACGGCATAGGCAACTACAAACTACACTTCACCTCCAAGTGTTCCAGGAAGCTTTTTCTCACTCAATAAGGTTAGTCCACTACCCAGTAAACAAGCGTTGAACCTTTTCATAGTTATCTGTGCTAGACTAAAACCAAGCCTCTTGATTCTAGGTGTCTTGTTTCTGTTGACTCTGCCATTGTGGACGTTCATCCTGGTGTGTTCGTGGGTTTCCATCTTTCAAGGAATACCATTCGCTGCCTGTGTAATTGTACAGCCAGTTAGTGGTATTGTTGGGAACAAATCATCGGCTACACTACGTGGTCAAGTGTCCCGCTGATTTCTGACACTTTGTCAGTATTGGGCAGGATGGCAAAGATGCTATGTGCAGTTTCTGCAGACAGGTCTAGACTCATCGGATTGCATGAGTCATGCTATGGCAGCAACACACTGTAACCAGAAGGTTTACGTGGCTGTGCAAGTCAGGTTTTGCCCCGGACGTTCAGGCGAAGCTGTTGGATATGCCTTTATATGGCTCATAGGTGTTTGACTCAAAGGCAGACGAAAGTCTGGAGAAGCTGCAGGCTTCCAAGGCAGCTTCAAAGTAGCTGGGAGCTGTTATTTGGCAACCACAGCAAACTCGTTCAACATCTCAGAATTGGAGAGGTAATTCCTTTCGATTGTATTCATCGATTGCAAGGATGAGGGGACAATTCTCGCAAAGAGATGTAAGGGATCAAGAGTAATACTTAGACACGGTCGCATGTTAAGTGTTGATTATAAACTTTTATTCATCACAAAATAGTAAGGGGAGTTAGTTGGGAGAGTCCTGTCTATCCCTAAACTTAAGAGGGGTTCCCCTGCCTCAACAAAACTAAGTAACACCTGTCAGAGTGTCCTCTGTCCTGTGTCCAAAACCCCAAACTGACTCTTACACACTAAACTCTATATAAAGTGTAAAAAGGGGATTTCTGTAAGGTAGGTTCTTGTAGCTTTCCCTCAGAATTCAGAACATAAAGTTCTAAGGTGTCGAAAACAAAGGAACACATTTCCATCAGGAAAGGGGTCTTCCCTTCCCCTATATTTCTTCTGCGAGTTTGGATGTCATTTCATCACAGTTCAAGGAGGAAGACTTGTCTCCTTTAAATACCCAGTTCTTTTAAATATTTAGTTTATCCCACTGTGTATCTCAATTGACCTTAAAGGAGTATGGATCTTCCCTTTTTCTTTTGACTGTTCCTCTTTTTACCCCTGGTGTACTCTCCTGCCAGGGTATTGCATCTTTATCACTTATCCTTAAAAGGGGTATGGGTCTTACCTTTTGTATTCGTTCTTATTGTTCCACGGTTTCAGGTTTACTTCTCTTCTCACTCCTAGTTTATTCTACTGCCAGGACATCACCGTTCTGTTTCTTGGATGCGGGTCCTAGGCTCGCACAGTGCCTGGTTTACTTTCCTGCCAGGGCTTTATATCCTTTTATGGGTGTGTGCGCCCCAGACTCACTATTTACCTGGTTCACTATCCTGCCAGTGTTTTCCTGTTCTCCACTCACTCTTTCTCTCATCCAAGAAATAATGCTTTTCCAGTATTGCATCATCAACCCTTTCTTAATGCTGATCGTATTCGTGTTAATGTCCTTTTCCAAGCATTGGGTCACTGACCCTTTCTTCACACTGTTTGTATTTGTATCAATCCCTCTTTCCAAGATTTGGTTCACCGACCCTTTCTTAAAACTGTATTTGTATCAGTTCCTCCAATTACTTTAGTTGGGCTTCCATGTGCTGTTAATGATACGCAACACTCCCTCTCAAGCACGCAGGTAACACACTCGCGCTCTCTCTGGGTTTACCGGCAGCCCTGGTGTTCCTCGCGTCCTTCCATCTTCTTCTCCTTCGGTTTGCTGGCTGGGGGTGCGTCCCGTTAGCCGTTTGGCTCCCGCTTGATCTTCCTTTGCTTCTGGGGGCTACAGCTGCCTATAGCAATAAAGCAGTGAGCTTCTGTAGGCCCAGTCTCTCTGCACGCCGTTCTCATCAGCCTCTGTGCTGCCATCCACAGTATGCTCGCCTCTGTTGTTCCAACCCGCGTCAACACAAGCTGCGGTCCACTGCAGTTTCTGACTCACACTCCTATTCTGTTCAGCTGTGTGTGTTTTAAACTTCCGGGCATTAGTTAAAACTTTCCAACTACTAGAACGTGGCGTTTGCTTACCGCTTCAGGTCATCCTCATTATTCCATCTCTCTTCCTCGTCTCAGTATTAAAAAGGGGGTTGGGGGGTTAAAAAGGTTGTTGGTCAAGAAAACTTGGGAATTCTTTATCTGGGTCACAATAAGCCATGCAGGCATGTTGTAAAGGCACATGGTTGTCATTAAGAATAACATCTGAAGGTTTATTTTGATTTAGTGTTTCCTGCCTCTCTGGAGTTTGTCCTCCCCTACATGGTCCTCCCGCAGATAGCCACCCCCAGGCTAAGCCAGGTAGCTTCTGCCTTTCCCTGGCCTCGTAAGAGAAGCTTCCCTCCAGAGAATCAGTGACGATGTTGCTAGATTCAGGAGACCGTCTCGTAGTTCACTTGGATGGGATGGGGGACGAGGGGGTGGTAAAGCTACCCACGCAAACTCTGCCTCTTTGCCATCCGCAGCAGCCACTACACCAAAATCTCTTTGAGGCCTTAGTCCACAGGACTGTGGTAAGAGGCAAACGGACACAGCATTTCGAAGAATGGTGAAGCATTACTTCAGATGCTTGGGCACTGCAAACTGTAGCCCATGGTTACTGTCTCCCATTCCTAAAAAGGCCTCTGAGTTTTCCACCGTGCAGTCATTCCTTGAAGGATCCAGATCTGCTCCACTTACAGGACATTATGACCCTGTTGGAGAAATGTACAATAGAGTCAGTACCTGTAGCAGAGAGGTACCAAGGATGGTACTCCTCTTACTTCCTAATTCACAAAAAGGTTGGAGGACTGCGACCCATCTTGGACCTGAGAGGCTTAAACTATTTCCTCAGGAAGGACAAGTTCAAGATGGTCACTCTTTCACAGATCCTCCAGGACCTTCAGCTCCAGGATTGAATAATGTCACTCGATCTTCAGGATGCTTATTTCCATGTGCCTATACATCCAAAACTCAGGAAGTACCTATACATTTCGAGTTCTGCCTTTCAGGCCCACCTCTGCCCCGAGCGTCTTCACCAGACTGATGGTGGTGGTGGCAGCAAATATAAGCAGGGGAGTGATACACATCTACGCTTACCTGTACAATTGGCTGATCAGGGCCTGTACTCCAGAAACAGTTCTGGGACATCTCAGCAGCACCTGCCACTCCCTTCACGGACTGGGCTTCTCCCTCATTTTCAAGAATTCCCACATGACACCTTCCCAGAAACTCCAATTTATCGGAGCGGTCCTGGATTCCTCCTCGGGCAACGCTTTGCCCCCTGACATAAGGGCTCAGCATATTCTGAAGATGGTGATGAAGTTTCAAAAAGCGCAACATCTGCCGGCCTTCAACTTTCTAAGGTTGCTCGGTCTCATGGCATCCTGCATTTTCTGGCGCCAGAGGCCTGTCCCCGTCTGAGGATGAGATCAATTCAGTGGGCCTTCAGGTCCCAATGGTCACAGTTCTCTGGCAGGATAACGGACCTCCTTCAGATTCCGAGAAAGGCCGTGCAGGATCTTCTTTGGTGGGCCTGCAGGGAGAATGTGATGAAGGGGGAACTTTTTTGGCAAGGTGGCAGTATTCAGGGACGCCTCCCTCAAAAGACGGGGAGCCCACATGAACGACCAAACAATCAGTGGTCATTGGTCTCATTCGGAGTCCAGACTACATATAAACCTTTTGGAGCTGAGGGCAATCAGACTGGCTCTGATAGCCTTTTTGCCTTCTGTAAAGCAGACAACACAGCGGCCTTGCATTACCCCACAAGAGAGGAGGTGTAGGGTCACTACGACTGTACAGAGAGCTAATGCAGCTCTGGTTTTAGGCACTACAAGAAGTAATCTCTATGTTGGCCGTTCACCTAGCCAGAGACGAGAACACAGCAGTGGACGGTCTGAGCAGGCAGAGCACAGTCTCCCACAAGTGGAAGTTGGCGCAGGATGTCCTTCAAGAGATCTTCACCCTTTAGGGGACCCCTCAAGTGGATCTGTTCATGTCCAATATCAACAATAAATGTGACCTGTTCGGCTCCAGGGAATTTCCTCAGAGAGGAGCTCTGGGGGACATGATCATAGTGGACTGGGAATTTCCACTCCTGTATTCACTCCCACCAGTTCCCGTCATTCCTCATGTCATCAGGAGCTTGAGGAAGTTCGGAAAGCCCATGATCCTCATTGCTCCGGATTGGGCCGGGAGGATGCGGTACCTGGAAGGCCAGCAACAAAGGCTCTTTAGCGCTGCCGGTGGAACACATTTTGCAGCTGGTGCAGAGCTAAGGATATAGACCCTTTGACTTGTGACTCCATCAGTGTTATCTTTCTTGTTACATCTGGCCCATTGTCATGATGCATACCCCCGGGCACCCAGACCACGTCCATCAGCCCCGGGAGCAGGCATCATGTCGCCTTGAGAAAACCCAGCAACCCCTGTAGGGGCTGTCTGGGTTCAGTCCTGGCGCCTATGGCGCCAGGCTCATATGGGACATCAGTCCTGGCGCCATAGGCGCCAGGCTCATAGGTGCACACTTACCTGATGCAGACCATGCTGCAAGAAGATCCAAACCCAAGTGAGGCCTGGAAGGGACTACTTTACCATAGGGACTATTTTCGTTACTCGGGTGTGGTCGGGAAGGAATACCTACCTGGGACTACTTTGGAGGCTATTTAAACCACGCCCGAAGAGCAGCACACGCTTCGCGTTATTCTGCATCCAGCAGCGTAACATTCACCGTGCCAGCAGCAGCATCCAACCTTCTGCCACGCCCGCCTCGAACCTGGAGCACCTTGAAAGAAGGAAAGAAGCAAAGGTTAGAACAAGAGTATTTCGATCCGGCGCTGTCTCCATCTTTACATCACCGAATCCCGGCACCTAAGGGGGATAAGAAACAACAAGGTGAGCAGAGAGAACAAACAGAGACAATCTCTTTAGCCGCCATATGCTTACCTGATTTTACCGCCGGAGGTATAATTCATCAGCACGCCACATCTTCTTATGCCGCACCTGTAAGATAAGGAGAAAGCAGCAAGTTTAACCCTTGGCATTATTTACCGGACAGTGTTGGGTAACACAGACTTTTACCGGAGCGCTTTCAGCTGTCAATCTTCTTATTGGGTCAAAGCTGCAAGATAAAAGAGGAATTGGACAGGAGTGAATTCCAGACATTTTGAACTCTTACGAACTAAATACTTACGGCTCTTTGCCAGGAGCTGTTGGAGTCAGGATTCGTCTACAACTCTTCCAATATCTTCAGGCCAGTGAAGTAACTGGTCATCAACGCACCCCTGCGTGCTTCGCAGGATGGAGGGCTAATCCTTCAAGAATATAAGGTGAGATTGCTGAGAGGGCGCTTCAGAGGTGATTAGTGGGGAGGACAGTGGGGGTGCTATCACTTGAATCCACAAGTGGCTAAATCCATCTCTCCATCTCTCCACTTGTAGGAGAATATTTCTACGGGTCAAGCAGACAAGATTAGGAGAGCAGATCCAGTCAGTCATCCCTGCACTACGCATCACGTGGGTGGAGGCCGCAGCAGTCCGGGTCCGACCGACGCCCCTGTGGGAGCCAGGTGAGCGTAACACCCATCAAGGGCTACAGATTTCCACTGCAAAAGGAAACCTACTGACCCTATACATTTTCAAGCACTTGCCTGAACAGGGTTCTTATTTAAAATTTCCCATTGTTTTCCAGTTCCAGAAGGGACTGACAAACATCTTCCCACCGGTTCCTTTTAAAGTTCTGCTTTGGGACCTTAAATTAGTGATGACATTCTTAATGGTGGATCCTTATGAGCCTCTTCATTTGTGTCCGCTTAGGATGTTGACTATGGAGACTGTCTTTCTGTCATAAATAGCGTCTCGAGAACGCTGCGTACCTGTTCGTCCGGCTGGGTTCCTTGATGATGAGGCCAGGCTGTCAGATGATCCGAGGAGACGTGAATGATGGCGCGGGGAACCAGCCCAACACCAGCCCGAATGGAACCGGATTGGAGATGAACCAGCTCCCAACGCCACGAGTTGGCTCACCCCTGATTAGCGTGGCGTCAGGACAGTGCAAGCACTGGCAGGGGGAGCCCCCGAGTAGAAGGTTCAAGGTCCACAGGAGGCAGGTACATCCCGACTGTAACTGATGAAGAGCTGGAGACCAGAAGGAACACAGAACCTCCAGGAGCGATGACTAGGCAGCAAGTGGAGCAGGCTGATGGAACGGGATGAGCATAGGAACAGACAAAGCAGAGGGAACTCAGGGCCAGATGGAATCGGGAAGGACTGAGCCGGGCAGGCAGGAAGGAATGACAGGGACCAGAACAAGGAGGGCCAGTGGGAATGCAGAACCAGGAAGGCAGCAGGAATGGAGGGAGCGGGAGGAATATGACAGGAGACAGGGGAGCCCCAGGCAGAACAAGGATAGGAGGAAGGTAACAGGAAACCAGAAGGCAACACAAGGGTAGCGAAAACACGATCCGTACAAACCGCGTTGAGACGCGGTGTGGAAAGGATCAAGGCTCCTTAAGTAGGCCCACCAGCACCTGAGAGGCTTGCAACGCAAGCTGTGCCGTCTCCCTGGCATTGGATAACCCATAACGAGGCTTGAGCCGCAGATCTCCCCGCATCGAGCATCCTACGCACTGCGCATGCGCGGAGAGTGGACGCCCGCGCATGCGCGAATCAGTGCGCACAGGAGACCCGGAAGCGCCCGAGACCCAGGACAGCCCCGGACCCCGAAGCCGAAAGCGGGGATACAACCTCCAGGACGGGGAACGCCGTAGCGGGCAAGGAGACCCCAGGACAGGCGGCGTGACACTATGCCCCCTCCCAGAAAGACCCGGGGCCCCAGGTTTCCAGGGAAAACGAAGAAAGAATTCACGGACAAGCCGGGGAGCGTGCACATTACAGTGCGGCTCCCAAGTGCGATCACAAGTAGGATAACCCTTCCATGCAATTAAGTATTGGAGAACACCCCGACGAATCCGGGAATCACAGACCACCTGAACCTCAAACTCAGGAACCCCCTGTACCAGAACAGAGGAGGGTCGTGGGCCAGAGCGCCTAAAGACATCCTTCACATAGGGCTTCAAAAGGGAGACATGAAATACGGGGTGTATTTTCCAAGTGAGGGGCAGCACTAATCGAAAAGCCACTGAAGACAAACGTTTGGCAATCTTGAAAGGCCCATAGAACCGGGGTGCCAACTTAGTGGGTAAATTGCGGACAGGCAGGTTCTTGGAAGACAACCAAACCAGATCGCCCACCTGGAAATCGGGCTCTGGGGTTCGGCCCTTATCAGCCTGCTCCTTCATGCGCTCTCGTGTCTCCGTAAGGAAGTTCCGGGCCCGGTCATGTTGTCTCTGTATATTGGAGACCAATTGATCTGCAGACGGAACAGTGCTGGGCACTATAGGTGTGAAGGGAACCAGTTTGGGATGTTGTCCGGCTGAACAAAAAAAAGGACTGATGCCGGTGGCAGCATGAGCCGCGTTATTATAGGAAACTTCCGCCAGATCCAGGTACCTTAGCCAGTTTGACTGAGTGGCATTGGCATAGCAACGTAAGTATTGCTCCAGGGTTTGATTCGTCCTTTCGGTCTGACCATTGGTGTGCGGGTGATAGCCTGAGCTCAAGGCTCTATGGATACCCAGATGTTTACATAATTGATGCCAGAAGGAAGATAGATATTGTGAACCACGATCAGAGATGATCTTCTCTGGAAGTCCATGTAACCGATAAATGTTGTGTAGAAATGCCAAAGCCATCTGGGAGGAAGTTGGGATCTTCCTGAAAGGAATGAAGTGTGCGTATTTGGTAAAACAATCCACAACCACCATGACACAAGTGTGACCCTCAGAGGGCGGAAGCTCTACAATGAAGTCAGTGGCGATAGTATGCCAAGGGTAGGGTGGTGTTTCGGTAGGCTTAAGTAGCCCCAAAGGCTTTCTTCTGGACGTCTTCGTCTGAGCACAGGTTGGACAACTTTCCACGTACGATCTTACTTCTTTGGCCCATCCAGGCCACCAGAATTGTCTGGAGATCAACTCCTGGGTAGCCTTGATACCACGATGACCAGCTACTTGAGAATCGTGAAATCCATGTAGGATGTCCAAGCGAAGGGCAGTCGATGGTATGTATAACCGGTTCAGAAAGAACAAAAAAACGTCGCGTTCGCTGATCTGGGGTTTCTTCAGCAGATAGTCACGTTCCGGATCTCCCAAGGTTTCTTGACTGATCTTCTGGAGATGCGGAGCTAAGGTCGATAGAAAGTGTTTGGGAGTTATCATAGGCGTGTTCAAACCGACTCCCGCTTCTTCCTTTTCCAGGGATCGAGACAAGGCATCAGCCTTCTGGTTCCGGGAGCTAGGAATGTATGTGATATTGAAATCATAGTGAGAGAAGAAGAAGGCCCATCGGGCTTGCCGAGCGGTGCGACACTGCAATGATCGTAGGAACTGCAAGTTGCGATGGTCAGTATGAACTTCCACCGGGAAACGACCACCAAGTAAGTGATGCCTCCACTCTTCGAACGCCGTCTTGATGGCCAAAAGTTCCTTTTCAATGACTGCGTAGTTCAGCTCACTGGAGGTGAGTTTCCGTGAGTAATAGGCCACAGGGTGTTCGTCGCCGGACGTAGGATGCTTTTGTAAGAGGACCGCTCCAACAGCAAAGTTGGAGGCATCTGCTTCAATGATATATGGCATCTCGTCGTTAGGGTGACGCAAAACAGGAGCTGTACTTAAGGCTGTCTTTAAGCACTCAAAAGCGGTTGATGCCTCTTGGTCCCAAAGGAAAGGTATCTTAACACTGGTCAGACGTGTCAATGGGGCCGTGACCTGTGAAAACTGCGGAATAAAACGCCGATAAAAGTTGGCGAATCCTAAAAACCGCTGAAGGGATTTCAAATCATGCGGTTGTTTCCAATTCTGAATAGCCTTCACTTTGCCCGAATCCATGTGTATACCTGCATTACTGATTACGAATCCCAGGAACTCCATGTTATTCCGGTGAAACGAACACTTCTCGGCTTTGGCGTACAGGTGATTACGTGACAATCGCAGAAGTACTTCACGGACATGTGAGACATGTTCCTGCAGATTATCCGAAAAGATCAGAATGTCGTCCAGGTAAACCCAGACCGAGATGCCCACCAAATCGCCAAAGACGTTGTCCATAAACCGTTGGAAGACGGCTGGGGCATTACACAACCCGAAGGGCATTACCCTGTATTCGTAGTGCCCAAAGGGTGTCTTAAAAGCCGTCTTCCACTCGTCGCCCTCTCTGATTCTAACCAGATGGTAGGCTCCCCGGAGGTCCAATTTAGTGAAGATATTGGCAGAACGTAAGGACTCCATGATGTTCCGAATCAAAGGTAATGGGTACCTGTCCTTGAGTGTTATGTCATTCAATTGACGGTAATCGATACAGGGCCGCAGGGTCCCCTCCTTCTTCTTGACAAAGAATAGCGGAAAACCGGCGGAGGATTTGGAAGGCACGATGTAACCCTTCTTGGAACAATCATCCAGATAATCCCGGAGTACCTGTTTTTCAGACTGAGTTAGAGAGTATAACTTCCCATGAGGAATCACAGCACCAGGAATCAGGTCTATGGAACAGTCAAAAGTCCTGTGAGGAGGAAGAGGTATTTCTCCGGGCTCAGAAAACACTGTACAAAGGTCGGCATAAACATCCGGTATCTGGGACAGGGAACATAAGGCAGAAGAGCCCCCTTCTGGGACTAGAGGGATCGAGGTGGTAGACTTCAAGGATGTGTTGTGGCAGCAACATTCACAGAGGCAAAAGGTAGAAACAAACCTCAACGTGCGGGACTCCCAATTGATAGTAGGATTATGTCGCAAAAGCCAAGGCAGTCCCAAAACCACTGGATATGAAGGTGACTTGATGACGTCGAGGGCTATCCTTTCTTCATGTCCCTTGATCTGTAATAGCATGGCGACTGTATGCAACCGGATGGGACCGGAAGCCAAAGGTGTACCATCGATGACCTCCACTGGTATAGCAGTTCTTTTAGTAAGTAATGGCATACCGATATTGTTGGCGAATGCCTCATCTATATAGTTTCCGGAGGCCCCGCAATCTAACAGACCATGGACATCAACCGTTTTATCAAGCCACTTCAAGGTGATCTCTAGACTCATCAAGACGGCAGGCTGCATAGGGGGCAGATGAAACCCAGGGCTGGAAAGGTCTGAAAGCAAGAAAGGACCTGTCGTAGCCTTTCCCTTAAACGACAGGTCTTCTAGTTTCCCCCTTTCTTGATAGGACGCAGGGGACAGGTACCCAGAAAATGACCAGCACCTCCGCAGTACAAACACAGTCGCTGGCTTCTCCTGCGCTTCTTCTCCTCTTCCGATAAAGGACCCCTTACAGCTCCCAGTTGCATCGGTTCCTGGGTAGAATCCGAAGGTGCTGACATCCCGGTAGGTAGAGTCAGTGGTCTGGAATTGGCCTTCTCAAACCGTCGTCTCTCTCCTTTTCTCTCGGCCAATCTCTGGTCTATCCTCAATACTTGATCAATAAGTTTCTGTAGATCGTCAGGTTCGGAAATGTGTAACAACTCATCCTTGTATTCTTCTCTTAATCCCCTGCGAAACAAGGGCCCTCATTACGACCCAGGCGGTAAGGGGTTTATGCCGGCGTAAACCATGGCGCCCCTTACCGCCTGAGTACGAGTTCCCGTAGCGCCATGGTGATTTTTACGCCTGCTTTTTGCAGGCGGTAAAAACCATGGCGCTAAGGGACTTGTTGTTAATTACGCCACCGTAATTTACGGTGGCGTAATTAACGCCTTCCCCACTCCCATTATGCCCTATGGGGCAAAAATGGGAATGGGGAAGGGTAAATGGGGATTGGGGACTTACCGCCCCGCCAAGGTCGGAATGGGGCGGTAAGTCCGCCAACCACCATGGCGGAGTTGGCAACTTAGCGCCATGGACCATGGTGCTAATTGCACCATGGTTCTCCGCCAAGGTCGTAATGAGGGCCAAGGTCTTTTGCGTTACCTCTGGCCATAAGGAGTCAGTTGCTAATTGACGGAAACGGCTGATGTAGGAAATGATGTCAGCATTGCCTTGTTGTAAGTCCATCAATTGGTTCTGTGCTGCAGAAGCCAGATTGGGGGATTGAAACACATCCAGAAACGCCTTCTCAAAGGCTAAAAAATCACTCAGGATCGGGTTATTGGTAACGACCAAAGGAGTTGCCCAGGCAAGCGCATTTCCAGACAAGTTGCCCAATATGTATCCGATCTTGGCCTTGTCATTGGTAAAGTGAGATGAACGGAAGAGAAAGTGTATGCGGCAATGATTACAGAATTCACCCACACGGCGGGGATCTCCATCGAACTTGATGGGAGCAGTGTGAGCCATAGGACCTTCAGGCTGTGGAACGGCACCAGCATTCTGTGTAAACATTTGGCGTAGGGTTACGTTCTCCTGACGGAGTGCCGCCATTTCGGCACGAAACGCTTGAAGCTCATTACGAAGACCCGGATCCTCTTCCATCGCAGAGTCCGGAATGTCAGAAGAAAGGTGTCTCAATCTGTCATAAATAGCGTCTCGAGAACGCTGCGTACCTGTTCGTCCGGCTGGGTTCCTTGATGATGAGGCCAGGCTGTCAGATGATCCGAGGAGACGTGAATGATGGCGCGGGGAACCAGCCCAACACCAGCCCAAATGGAACCGGATTGGAGATGAACCAGCTCCCAACGCCACGAGTTGGCTCACCCCTGATTAGCGTGGCGTCAGGACAGTGCAAGCACTGGCAGGGGGAGCCCCCGAGTAGAAGGTTCAAGGTCCACAGGAGGCAGGTAGATCCCGACTGTAACTGATGAAGAGCTGGAGACCAGAAGGAACACAGAACCTCCAGGAGCGATGACTAGGCAGCAAGTGGAGCAGGCTGATGGAACGGGATGAGCATAGGAACAGACAAAGCAGAGGGAACTCAGGGCCAGATGGAATCGGGAAGGACTGAGCCGGGCAGGCAGGAAGGAATGACAGGGACCAGAACAAGGAGGGCCAGTGGGAATGCAGAACCAGGAAGGCAGCAGGAATGGAGGGAGCGGGAGGAATATGACAGGAGACAGGGGAGCCCCAGGCAGAACAAGGATAGGAGGAAGGTAACAGGAAACCAGAAGGCAACACAAGGGTAGCGAAAACACGATCCGTACAAACCGCGTTGAGACGCGGTGTGGAAAGGATCAAGGCTCCTTAAGTAGGCCCACCAGCACCTGAGAGGCTTGCAACGGAAGGTGTGCCGTCTCCCTGGCATTGGATAACCCATAACGAGGCTTGAGCCGCAGATCTCCCCGCATCGAGCATCCTACGCACTGCGCATGCGCGGAGAGAGAACGCCCGCGCATGCGCGAATCAGTGCGCACAGGAGACCCGGAAGCGCCCGAGACCCAGGACAGCCCCGGACCCCGAAGCCGAAAGCGGGGATACAACCTCCAGGACGGGGAACGCCGTAGCGGGCAAGGAGACCCCAGGACAGGCGGCGTGACACTTTCTGACAGTGTTCACATTTGCTCTCAGGGTGAGCGAGCTTCAGTCTTTGAGTTGCAAACCACTGTTTTCTACCTTTTTATAAGGAGAAGGTTGCTTTGGGGGTTTGCCCTTCTTTTCTGCCTAAGGTGGTGTCATGTTTCACCTGTCACAGAAGATTGTCTTGCCATCCTTTTTTCTGCCTCCTCGTTCCTTCCAAGGATGAAGAGAGGCTTCAGCGCTTGGACCCCAACAGAGCGTTGGGCTTTTACATTAGCCGGCTTGCTAAAGTTAGACAGGAGGTCAGCTCTTTGTGGGATATGCTGGTCACAGGTCGGGACAGGCTGTTACTAAACAGAGTCTGTCTCGGTGGATCATTTTGTGTATTACAGAATGTTACACCTTGGCTGGTAAAGAGGTCCCTGATGGTCTAAGAGCGCATTCCACAAGAGGTGTGGCTACTTCTTCGGCTCTTCCAAGGGGAGGGGTGCCGGTGCAGGACATTTTCAGTGCTGCAACCTTGTCTTCACTGCACACGCTTTACAAGACATTACCTCGTTTCTGTACCGGGCCATTTGAAGAACAAATTACCAGGGGAAAGTAATGCTCTTTCTACTGGATGTTCGGGCCACAGATTCCTCATCGCCCTTGCAGCCTGCCCCTCTATCTTTGGGAGAATTTCCATATCTTTCATCTTCCTCTCTTTCAACGTCTGGGTTCTGTAATGTTCAAGACGACAGCGTATTAAGAGGGGAACAACATGAACTGAAGCAACAGGCGCAGTGTGCGCTACTTATACCAGCGCCCACGTCACCGTCGAGAGCAGGATGGAAGCCACGGAGGGACCACGAGTCAATGACGCACAGCACCCTCTGCTGCTGAAAAATGTTTCTGAAGCTGCAAGCAGGATATCGAATATATCAAAGATGAGGAATCCGTGGGAGGAACATACAGTAGAAAGAACATTACTCGGGGTAAGTAATTTGTTCTTCTGGATGTTGCTGTAATAGAATGGCCAGCAGTTATTTAATGTTCTCCTCCGAGGGACCTTACTCCTTCTCAGAGCAAATCACAAGCTGCAGGGAAAGTGGCCTGGTCTCTGCCTCCGATTTTCTCCTGCAATGATTTTTCTCTAGTGACAAAGTTTCCCTTTTAGTTTTGAAGAGTTGATCTGGTTGCGAGATGTCGGTCTCTCGTTGGTGTTTCCTCTGTTGTTCTCATCCAGGGTGACCTTCCTGCTTCGGCCTGATCCCCTCATCTCTCTGTCCCTTGGCTCTGGAATTTTACAAGTGTGGTCTCTGGTTCTTCCTATTGTCTGGTACGAGCACCGACTCTTTCAGCTTCAAAAGCTACCAAATTATACCCCTCCTACCAGGTTCTCCTGGGGTCTCAGCTGCGACGTCCAGTGGGTACATCAGTTCCTCCTCACCTTCCTCCCGGGTTGTTATATCTGCCATTGAGCCTTCTGGAAAACCTTCAAATTCTAATGCTCTGGCCCAGGCCCTGGACTGGGACTGAATTCCCCCTGGTGGTGGCCATTAGTTTCCAGAGATGTCTACTCTCATAGGCTTTCTGGAGCTGAATGGGTCCGGGATGTTGTTTTACCATGAGGTGCTGGTTATTACTGGTGTGCTTCGGGTGACCTATCACAGTGAATAGTTTGTATAGTAGACTTGTATGGTAATGGTGTGCAGGGAGAAACTACCCAATACAGATGCTTGGAAGGTCCACTCAGAGATCTGTATCAACCATCACTTTTTCGTTTGCTGAGACCCAGTAAGTATGTGTGTGCCTTCCCTCATTAGCGCTTTCCCATGGGGACTGTCACCATTGGTATGTAGGCTTGCTCAGTCAGAATATAGAAGACCATCCCTGTAGTTCTCTGGTTGTTTTAACCCCTGATGGCTGTCTTCTGCTTTCAGGTTCCCATGTCATCGAGGCTATGGCCTAAGCACCACCCACCTTCTTAGCCCTGCTCCTTCCTTCCTACTCTTAAATCTTAGATCAAGGGTGTCAATCGCCCAGGCGTCCGAAGCAAAGGTCGGACCAGGAGGATCCAGGCCCCAAACCCCTACTCAAACAGCAGGTAAGCATGCACCAACATGTGTTTACTCCCTCTGTCCCCACAGGCCATCCCCACCCCTCTGGTCACCCTGTGATGTTCCCTTGTGCCCTCCCCCTTGTCGCACACAGGTGTTGTCTGTTTTGCTTGATTCTTCTACCTAGCTCCCCTCCACACCCCTTCAGCCTACTTCTGCAAGAGTCTGTCCTGATACATTCTGGTTTCAGCATCACCGTCTTCGGGGCAATGCTGGATTTGACTTGATTCACGGTGCATCACCCTTTCTTATGGTGGCCCTGAATCATGCTGTTCCCATCTTCATCTTGTATCCAGGCTTGCAACATTATGGGCCTCATTACGACCCAGGCGGTAAGGGGTTTACGGCGCCGTAAACAGCGCCGACCCTTACCGCCTGAGTACGAGGTCCCTTAGCGCCATGGCGAATTTAACACCTGCTTTTAGCAGGTGTTAAAATCCATGGCGCTAAGGGACCATGGAGTTAATTACGCCACCATAATTTACGGTGGCGTAATTAACGCCTTCCCCACTCCCATTATGCCCTATGGGGCAAAAATGGGGAAGGGTAAATGGGGATTGGGGACTTACCGCCCCGCCAAGGTCCGAATGGGGCGGTAAGTCCGCCAACCACCATGGCGTAAACGTAGTTTACGCTATGGTGGTAAAGTCACGGCCCAGGCGGTAACTTACCGCCTGGGTCGTGATGAGGCCCTATGTGTTACTACTGACTTCTACTGACTTCTGCAATTGTATTCGCTCTCCCATCTTGCTTCTCCACTCTTTTTGACGGCTTACTCTGTTCTCTCCTCCTCTCCCTTTTCCTATCTCCTCTCTTCCTCCCCTTACTTTCTTCTATGCACTTACTCTATCAGAATTGTCCCTGGACCTAGTATGATAGCAACCTCGTCTGTCTCCTCCCCCCTCCCCTTACTTGTTTTTTTCTTTCACCCTCCCCCTCCAGCACTATTTGAAATGTGGTCAGGCCTAATATGATAGGTGCTTGTTTTGTTCCTCCCCTCCTTTTCTGCACCCCTCTCCCTCACCTTTTGTTTTTCTCCAGCTCTACCTGAAATGTCGTTAGGCCTGGTTCGGTAGTCACCTGTCTGTTTCCATTTCCTTCCCCCTCACCTCCTCCCTTCCTTATCTATGTCTTAGCTCTTGCAATGTCGTCAGGCTGAGTACGATAGTTAATTTCACATCCTTACTGTTCATGGCCTGTAAGAATGTCATTGTATTTTCCCTTGTTCCCTCCCTTGCCTTGAAGCGCTTTGAAACACATTGTGTATAGGTGCTATATAAATAAACTATCATATCATATCATGGATGACCTCTATATTGAGGTCTGCATTAATCCCACATCGGAGACAACACATGTCATAGATGGCAAAGACACCACTCCCAAGTCTGAGGCAGTGCAAGGGGTTTTATTATAAAAGCAGCAGCAGCACAGTGGCCAACAATCGATAGCACTAATCAGGGTTACAGACATCTAGGTTAGAGGGGAGGTGCATGGGCAGGCAAGAGAGAGAGGCAGGGACGGCCCTAGAACCACTTCCCAAACCCCTTCTACCGCTGGTGCCTTTGATTGAACAATTGGCATGTTCCTGTCTTCAACAAGTTAATCATTGCTCAAAAGAGCAATCTGTTTACCCTGTGCTAGCATACTGGCCTTGCCACAAACCTCCTCCCTTTCCCTGAAGTCCTCTAGTTCTGGAAGTGGAGCGAGAGAACGTGGGTCTGTGTGGCTGCACAAGTAGAGGGTGAGTGTGAGGCCTGAATGAGTTCTGGTCCCCTTCCTAGTGGGCATCAACTGATGTCTCATCCTGATATTGTGTATCTGTTACATATGGATTTGTTTTTCATGCTTCTAGTTCTGTAAATCTTGTCAGTTTTATTATTTTGTAGTTGAGATGGAACTCTTTTGCCGTGGCATCGTGTTTCTCTAGTTGCCATTTATAGTTCTGGTACATGGATCTATCATGAACCTCTGACTTTAAGACTTACTGCAATAACTCAGACTTTTTTCATTTGCTGTTTTTAGTATTGGGATTAGAAACTCCCTCTCTTACCTGTACACTATAAAACACCAATCTTTTCTGAACTCTGTATCGTCCTGAAAGATTCTGGGTTCTGTTCAGTTCATAAGACCTTTTTCTCTGTGGACTAAGGCCTGGATGGCCAAGGCTTGGGCACAAGAAACCAATCTCCAGACAAGCCAAGCTCTCTAAGACCAATAGGTTAGTGATTGATGCAATATCAAAGCCTTTTCACTTAACCTAACATAACTCGCCCACAGCAACAAGGTTAAGAGACATTGCATGTAATATGTGCCTGTGCTGTTGCCATAAAATCACTGCATAGAGTACCAGACTGCAGCTGCTTGACTCTATCTGTCGCCCTCGCCAGATATCTACTTTGGATTCTATTTTCTTGGAGAACTTTATCCCTGGTTGGCAGCTGTGGAAGACTGAATGGAAACAACTTGTAATGGACTTATAATGGACTTCTGACAATATAACTGCACTTAATACATGTTGTATTCTCATGTTTTCTTAGTTTCCCTTACGCCACGCCCACTCCATGCCAACTTCCTACAAAAACAACTCGCTGCGCGCGCACTACAGAGAGTACCGTAGAGTACCAGACTCTAGACTGCAGCACTGCAGATCTCAAGATCTGTCTCTACTATATCGGTACAAATTTATGCGTATCCCTGAGCGGGTCTTAGTTGCTTCCTGAGTTGGATTCCGATGTGTTTTTTTTTGTTAGCCGAAAATTTCAGCTATGGCTAATTACAGACTCACAACGGGAATGCCCTTACCTCTGTGGCCTCCAATGTCTGTCCATATGGGACCGGGCTTCCTACCTCTGAGCGTTACTTGGCTGTCCGTCCAAAGCTTGATTCACCCGTCATTCATCAGCTCAGTGGCCCTGCGGTTCTTTTTGATACAAAATTATCAGCGCACCCAGTACGTCCACTTAACATGCACGTGAATGAAGAAACCGTGACAATGGCCCAGCTCCCTAGCAATGGGATTCCATCAAAAGCAGTGCCCCAGGTACTATCTGACGCCACCATGAAAAAATGAAACGCAGCTACAGTCGCTAATGACGCCAAAGGCACCTTTCCCCACCTCCTCACTCGGCCATAAAAATAGCTGACCGAAAACTTCAATAATGATACGCCAAATTGATTAACCTCTTATACCACCTCTGTATTCCCAAGTAGCGCAACAGGGTCTTACATCCACCAGGCTTCCCATAGCTGATCAAGAGAAGACCATCCCTGATCTATCACAAATAAATAGTCTGTATGATCAAGCTCCCGCTGAGATCAATAATATGGATGACTCCATATCGAGATTATCTGGTTCACCCACCCTATTTTCAGTTGAACGAAGTAACAATCATGACCTGGCTATGGAATCTTCCTTAGTAGGCTCATTTAATAAACCCACACCCGACCCTCTTTTGGTTTTCCTTCAGTGAACTCGACAAATTTAGATGCAGCCCTTGTAGCAATAAACACAAGCATTTTTACAGTTGCCAAACTCTATGAAAAATTTGACCATAAATTAGCTGCACAAACGAATACTCTACTTACCCTCACGAGCAAACTCAATTGGTTGATCTGGAATCTTCCTCTTCTACTAGAATCTTCTTGCAGTCAGCCCAGTCATGGCAAACAAAAGGCGACGCCGGTTGTAAGGACGGATGAGATGATCGAGCTAAATCTCACTCTCGCGGAACCCTTTACTGAACCCACCATCTCAGACTCTGTCCGCCCCTGAAAAAATTATAGTTGAAGAATCTTAAGCCGAAATTCCCCTCTATGACGCCTTATGTCCGGGTGGAAACTTAAATTAAAAAAAACAAAAAAAGAAACCGAAAAAAGAACCTCTAATCCAATTGAGCAGTCAGGTTCTCAAAAAAAAGAATAAGAAATAAACAAAAGAATATGTCCATGCCTAACAAACCTAACAGCAAGACCAAGGCAAAAGTGTTTGTAGCAAACCTTGGAAAAGAGAAAGATTTGGCTCCACCATGTGCTGAAGATTCTTTGCCAATGCCCCCTAGAGCATCTGAAAGCAAAGAGGAGATCTCGATTCCACCCATCCCTCCTTCAATCATGCCGGAGTCATCTAAAGGTAAGCCAGACCATTGCAATGTACCTTTAAATGTCCAAAATATAAATGTAGCCACTGAATGTGCTGAAGATGTGGATGATGGCTTAATGACTATGTCAGTATACTCAACGCACTCCCTGCCCATCACGGAAGTGGTACACCAAAGCCTACACAACAATCAACCAAATTCCACCAAACTTAAACAAACAGTCTTTGTAAATCTAAATGTAGATGGAGATATTTTTAAAACACTAGAGCAGAAAAGAGCAAGTGCTATATCAGCAACTTCGAGAACAGAAATTATTGGCTCCAGAACTGAACCTGATCCACAAATCAATCCCACCAATATACCACATGGCATAAAGCCATCCACGAATGAAAAGACTTACAATGGAAAATCTCCAGCTACCCAGGTAGACACGCATTTACCTACAAACTTGAACGCACAAATAGACAATTTGAGCTTTCTATCTCATCCTTCTTCTAGATTAGAAGATGAAATCATAACGGCTACGATGGTTGAGAGGGTATATGAAGACCTCTACCCCAATCGAATGTCAATCTTAACTATACTACACTCAGTTCCCTCCTTACATCTCATTCATTCGGGGGACATAGATTGCATAAGATATACTATACCAGCCAACCAAGATACAGTTGAGATTTTAATCCTCTCGAAAATGATAAAGAACCTAATTTGGCATTAAAGATACTCCCTGCTAAAAATGGGATTAAAACTTGAAACTGTTGTACCAAAACCTCCTTCCTGCGCAGGATGCGACCGTGCAGACGAGACTGGGGTCTGCCAACGACCAGAACAACACAAATATTCAGCACTGTTGAAAGTGCAATAATGGCCCGCAACAAGCGAATCAAAATCCCCAAGCCTCCTCAAACTAAATCTAAATGGGCATGGGCTTCCCCGGCTCGATACTTACTCGATGCAGAATCAACATAGCATGAAACCGCTCACTCCATTCATTCTTGTTCTGTGATCTGTTGGAACACAAGAGGAGTCAATCATCTCCTAAGCAATCTATCGGACGAGATTCACAAATCTGATATAGCTGTCTTTCAGGAAACATGGATGACGATTACTCCTACATGGGTTGATCACCAAATAACAACCATTCTAGCAGCAAAACCAAATAAAGACAGGCTGACAGTTGGCTTTCGAATAGCTGTAAGGACAGATTTGCAACTCAGCCTTACTTCCTGGTTATATCCAGATCCGGGTATCCAAGCAGTTAAAATTTCAACTTCCAATTGTAGCCACCCACTTTTTCCTGTAACAGATATATATCATTAATATATATTGGAATCCTCTTGCACCAAATGAGCATGCATTTATCTCTAAAATAGATTATATCCTTGATCGTATAGCCTTAGAACCTTCTATACAAACAATGATAATAGCCGGTGATGAATTGCCTCGTGGATACCTCAAAAACAGCTAAATATCGAGCCATATTATGGCAAGCATTGATGAAATCGAGGCACATGTCGATGCACAATGGGTCAACAACTGAAGACTCTCCTCCTGCTGCTACATGGGCTAGAGGTACATCATCAACCTTAGATTATGTTTTCATCTCAGAAAAAGCCAACAAATTTATATCCATTTTCAAGGTGATGCCAACTGCTGTTAGTGATCACAATCAACTTATGACTAAATGGCTTCCACACGAAATAAATGATCAACAGCATTATCCTCATATGATCCAATCTAACAATAAGTAAAATCGGCTCAGATGGTTTCCATCAACAATAAGAACTCTGAAAAATAGTATTATTAAAGAACCACAAATGGAATATACAGCTAATGGAATATACTACTCTGACCATATTCGACTAATTACACAAACCTCAGTAACAGGCTTTATTACTAAAACAAGCCACAAACATAGATTGAATTGATCGATTGCTGAACTTAAAAAAACTTATCGGAAAAAGATGCGTGATCTATGTCCAATAACCCAGGAAGAAGAAAGGAAAATAACAAGATCGAAATATAGGAACTCAACGAGGACTATTATGGAGCTGCAAATCCAAGCTGATGCGGAAAAAATGTTAAATGCCACAATGTCTAAATCAATGGGAGAGGTATGGCAACTGATCAATGGGAGTCAGAGTAATGCACACAAAACGTCAGATCTTAATTCTATCAGTGAAAAAACGTGACTGAACACTTTTCAAATCTACTAAACTCCACAACCAATCAGCCAAAGATCATCTTCACTTCAGCTCTTGACTTTGAACTCCCAGTATTTGACAATGCAGACATTTTAGTAATAATAAAGAAGCTTAGCAATTCGAGAGCACCTGGACCAGATATACTTACAAATGCTATCATCAAAAAACAGCCAGAACTCTGGGCCGACCGTCTAGATCTGCTATTCAAACAAATAATTAGATCAAAAAAATACTGCCGTCATGGCAACAAGCCATAGTTATACCAATATATAAAAAAGATGATAGACAGGATCCAAATAACTCTAGGCCGATAGCTCTACTAGATTCCCCGGGCAAAGTAATGGTGAAACTAATATTATGTGTTTCTTTAGGTGGGCAACAGACAACAAAATCATTGATAAACATCAATCAGTTTTTCTACCAGGGATTGGCACTATATTGAACTTATTGATCATAGCAATTATAAAGAAAAAAACTATCACAAAGAAACAACCTGTATTCCTAGTGCTGATTGATTTCAAACAAGCCTTTGATTCAGTCCCAAGAGAAGCTCTATGGTCAAAACTTTTAACTATCTCTTGTACACCGTAAATTTTATATCTTATACAACAGTTTTATTCCAATACCTCGATTAGTATAAAACTCACAACAGATGGACTTTTAACAAATCCAATAGCTACGGATACTGGATGAAGGCGAGCGTCCCCAGCCAGCACGATCCTCCCCGCAATGAGAGACAATGACGGACTCTCCCAAGTTGGGAATAAAGCCAAGACAGAGTGCGGGTGAGCTTAAATGGGAGTTTATCAACCAGAATAGGGCATGCAAAGAACTCTGCAAACTCCGAGAGCGCTCTGTCTGACAATCGCAAAGACAGGCGTATATATTTACAAAAAACGTCATAAGAACCTACACACTATAGGGGGCACAAGTTCAATGGGATTGGGTGGCGACGGCTAACTATAGGTGCTGCTGCGATGTGGTTGGCCGTGGCTGGAGAACGTCACTGGTCAGCCTCGTGGGTTGGGCTGGGCCTGGCAGGTTGGCAGAGTTCATCCGGGCGGTGTTGTTGTGCCATCGCGGCCAGTGTCAGAGATGAATGTCTTTTCCTGACTTATTTGCCCTAGGCCATGCACACCGCAGTCATTCAGTCATTGCAATATTATCTTCTTTGGTAAATCTTCCAATAGGTTATTCTACAGGTTAATGCAACACAGGAGGAATGCACCTTGTGAGGGGTCTGATGGTCATTCGTCAGGGCAAGGTTACCAGTGTCCTGTTGACCGGGGCCATAGGTTGAGGGGCTAAGCTTCAGGGCATGGGACGGACGGTACATGCCTCCCTGTCTTGTTAGATGTGGTTATAAATGTGCCGCTGTGTGTTGCCACAGTGTTGGGTGTCCTGATTGCACAGGGCCATAAGTCTAAGATGATTTGGTGGGTTGTGGGGTTTACGAGGGGGCGCCTTTGGAAGCGTGGGTTCAGGCAGGGGTTTACTGCTGTGCTGTAAATAATGCAGGTGGCGGCCCGTGGCCTTGGGTGCTGCAGAGGGGGCTACACATCTTTGAAGCGGCTCCAGTCTAGTTGGGGGAGGTGGAGCAGTGCGGCACGGGCCTCTGCTCTCATGTTTGGCAGTCTTGGCAGGGTGGGAGGGGGAATGGCCTTGCACATATTCACAAAGGTATCTCCCTCGTGTGTTGCCGCCTTTAGGTAAAAACATCACAAACATTTGAACGCTCTATAATACTTATTCAAATCACTTTAAAACATGCATTTCAACTTTGCTGAATGTGTCTCGATTATATTCAGTCTGGGCACCTTATTCGTACACTATGTTTTAACAACTACAGTATTTACTTATATGCATATACATTTGCAGTAAATGAGGTAGTAGCAGGGTTGGTGGAGTACATAGAAAGTAACCCGCCACTGTACGTGACGGTGGTGGTACATAAGGGGCTTAGACATACACGCGTGACGAGTGCATTCTCGCACACTCTTCACATGTGCCCTCTGTATGGTTACATTCGTTTTCTTGTGTACCCTAGCAGCATTAGTTCAGTTATGGCGCGGGACCGCGGGGTGTACGGCTTTCAATGATACATATAAAGAATAATCCCCCGGAATGCTTTTATCATTTGCACACCCCTGCAGGGGTGTGGGTCCTTCACGGCTGGTATCATGTACGATAATTACACAATTTTGCAGGTTTCTTTAGTAAAAGTGGTTGTATGGAAAGGAAAAAGTGGTTTTCGACATTCACATTTGGGTACCTTTCTGCTTTCATCAGATGACCATTCTACAGATCTTCCCATCGCCCATGCCTTGCTGACCGGGTCATTCTGGGAGCAGTGATACACTGCGGAAGGTGAACTGTTACAATGTTAGTGTATTACGCTAGATCATGTCCGTCTTGTTCGTGGGAAGGGGCTCGCAGCGGATCTGCCATAGTGCTGCGGAGACAGGGAGAACTGAAACTTTCCGAAGGTGGGGGCCGCGCTACAGTGCGCTGAGCTCACACCATCTTTAGTAGACAAAATGGTTTCTGAGGCCTAGCTAAATTTAATACGTGCGGGCAATGTCTTCAGCAGGTGAGCCATCCACCACCTGGGCCCTGGTGGTAAGGAGGGGACGCCCGCTGAGCCATGGCCCTCACCTGGGGTGGAGGTGTAGGCAAGGGTGGTCTTTTGGACCATTCCTCCCCTACATTTCCCCCCTTTCGTTACTTAAGTAACAAATACTTTAAGTCCTCCAGCCTTCTACATTCTTCTTCGTCCATTACTGCCTCGTCCCATGCAGGTGTGCCTTTTATGGGCATCCATGCTCTGCACACCCCCCGTAAGCTTTCCCCTCTTCTGGCATATTCCTCTGGGGTACAAGTCAGGTATATACATCCGCCATCTCCCGCCAAATCTACCCACACCTCCTGGTACCATTCTAGTAAACGGGGCTCTCTAATGGTGGTGTGCCACGCTTTATCTATGATATCTTTGTCGTGATAGATAGGCACTAGCTGATATCTTGGTGTGTCATCTGTTCCTGTTTGTACCTGCACTTCCTGCATGTTTTGTATTGTCCCACGAGTGTTGCCCATTGTCACCATCATCATTGCACCATTAGGTACTGCGTTAGTGCAACATCGAAGACCCACCTGGCACAGGCAAAAGGCAAAAAGGAGGAACACCACAGCTGGCATCAAAAATTTCACAGTTATTCCAAGCCACGAGGGGACCCAGGAGAAAATGTTATCGAACCTCGTACTGTCTTCTGCTCCACCTTCCATTTTCATTTTTTCTCCTAGGTTGTGCACTGCTTCGATCACATGGGACAGGGAGCCGTTTTCTGCATCTTCGGAAGGTACGAAAGTGCAACAAGCACTTCCGATTTTTCGGCAAACACCTCCATCCATCGCCGTCAACAGGTCCAGGACATACCTGTTTTGCATTGTCATCAGCCATAGAGCCCTTAGTTCCACTTTTATTACGTTGAACCCTTCTTCAGTGTCATTGGCCAGCTGAATCAGTTCCCAACGTGTTATCTGGAGCCATTTTGCTTTTGCCCTTGCTTGGACACTTGAGATGAGTGAGGCGAAGAATGTTTCTGCTGAGCTGAATAATCGATATCTGTCTGGGATCTGAGCCAACAGTTCTGATGATGCCTTCGATATGTAATTTGATGCTCTTCTGTTACGGGTCAGCACCTCTCCCTTGTTTCCGGAGGACAGGACATACATTTGTGACTCCGCAGTCGGCTGGGCTGCACTCTGTTGTATGCGCTCCTGTGTCCTTTTGCTTCCATCGATGTGGCTTTCTGGTATTACCATTAGGGCTGAGTGTAGAGTGGCCATTGAGCAGCTGCCACTCCATGACGGGGGAAGGTGCAGGTATGCCTGATTGCCGCATACCCAGTACGTGTCCATTAGGGCCGCTGTCCCTTTTCTCAGATCTGGGATGCTGAGGGTCTTGTTGCAGCTCTTGTTTGTTCCCATGGTGGTTTTCCCCTCTCCTTTGAAACATAGTTCATAGTCTATTTCACTCTGTAGTTTGAAGGGTTTTTCGATGGCGGTTACCCAAGTTAGTTTTGAAATGTGTTCCTTCCATACTGGTATGCATGTTTCTTCTATCCACTGCAGTTTCTCTGGTGCCACACCTCTCAGTGCTTCAGCTTTACACATTACTTCTTCATCCTTCCACTTGTTGTCTGAAAAAAGTGTCCCATGTATTACAAAAAATGGTTCCTCCAGACATACCACCCCTGCCGTTTTTGGGTAGAAAGTTTTCTCGTTCTGCAGCATTTTAAAAGTAACTTCATGTGCCTGGAAGGTGTTCTTAATCCTGCATAACGTGAGATGAAGGAGACATTGGGCATCTATAATTGGCAACTCTTTGGGTAGCAATACTTTGGGTGTACCTGAAGCATGAGGGAGCAGACATAACAGCTCTCATTTGTTGTTTGTTTTGCGGTGGCACTCATATCTGCATACCACTTATTTGTCTGGTGGGGGTGTCGTGGGTCTTCCATTTTGTCTAATCCTAACCCATAGTACTCATCATACTTCCTCCTCCCGGTTTCCCTTTTCCGTCTGTTGTTCTTGTTCCTTATGTACTTCCCAGCCTCCTGAGCGAGGGAAAAAATAGACCCCCCTTTCTCATTCCCGCCCAGATTTCGTGTACGGCTAGCATCTTTTCCTTTTCGTCCCTGAGTTTATCTTGCAGGTTGTTTTTTAAGACGGGGGCAGGTTGACTGGTGGGGGTATCATATAACCACGATATGGCAGACGGGTTTCGGTCATTTAAACTGCGAGCATTATACCTATACATCACTGGTGGAGATACTGTGTTGTTTTGCATTCCACCCTGTGGCTCTTTCTTTTCTGATATGACAGCATTGGATGGTGTGGTGTGATAACCCCATACAAGTTTAGTTCCATCCCATACCAGAAAATCACCTTCCCTCATATTGACACTTGTAGTTACATTGGTCCCAGTGGTGCTGTTGATCCCAGTGCTGTTAATCCCCCCCCCCTCGTTCATCTCGATAGAGATGAACGCTATAAACCAATATGTAACCAGGCCAAATATTAGCATAAAAAACATCGTAATGCACACAGATAATCCGCACTCATACGAATATCTGCATCTCTCATTTAATAATTCTCTCATTCTACTAATTCTATCCGTTGCAGGCTGCCTGTTAGATGCCATGGTAGTTCCTGTTTGAGATATAAAAGTGCATTAAGTGCATGCATGTAAACATTTTGTTGGCACCATTAGTGCCAATATATATTGACGGGTAATGGAAGCGGGTAGGGTTGTAGGGAAGGGTATTCACAGACAAGGGTGTAAACATGTCATAATTTGATCACTTCATTATTCACATATAAGTCCAAAAAAAAACTTCTTTTTTTTTTTCTCCCAGTAATATATAAAAAGAGAATGCAGCAATACTTCATCAGTCACTTTCCCATTCACGTTCATTGCTGACGCACAAACACAAGTTAATATTCAGACATTCTGTCCAGTTGAATCGGTTGCTGTTGTCTGTGCCTCCTCATCTGCCTCCTCTTGCACATTATTATAAGCTCTTCGCACATCTGTCAAGTGTACCCAGTACCTCAAGCCCTTCACTTTTACAGCTGTGGGCGTGCAGAACACTACCTCGTATGGGCCGTGGAACCGTGGTGCATTCCATCGACGCACAAAACTCCTGACATAAATTAGTTCGCCCGGCATTAGCTGTAGCTGTTGCTCAGGCTCTGTGACAGACCCTGTTATGTTTCCCTCGTCTCTAGTGAAGGGTGGGGAGAGCTGCTTTGATATTGCGCGCGCTGCCCTTGTTAATTTTTTCAAATAGTCCGTGAACTCTTCTCCCAATATCGCGGCGCTCCTGTGTGCATCTGAGTGTTCGCGCAGTGGGGAGTGTGCTGTGTGCATTCGTCTCCCAGTCACGATTTTGTGCGGGGACAAATGGTGATCTTTACTTGGCTGGTTTCTCAGTTCAAATAGCGCAAGGGGCAGACAGTAGATCCAATTCTTCTTCAATGAAAAGCATAGTTTTGATAACCTGCCCTTTAACAGTCCGTTCATCTTTTCCACTACGCCATTACTTTGAGGATGATAAATCGAACACAATTTATGTTTTATTCCCAATAATGTAGTGACTTCCTTGAAAAGTTCATTCACAAAATGAGTGCCGTTGTCTGAGCGAATCACGTCACAAATTCCCCAGCGTGGGAACACTTCCCTCACTAGGAACTTGGCGGCGCTTTTGGCATCAGGTCGTGCACATGGTCCCGCTTCCACCCACCTTGAAAATGGGCACACAACCACGATCATGTACCGTGCGCCATTACACCTTTCCCCCATGTCTGCGTAATCAATATGCAGTTCTCTGAATGGGCCAATGGGTTTAGGAATTGTTCCCCGGAGTGTGCGTAAAATCATTCCTGAATTGTAGATCTGACATGTTGTGCATTCCATTGCCAATCGAGATACGTGCTCCTGGAGACAGGGCACGAACCATTCTTCTTGTATTTCTGCTGCAATGTGCTGTTTGGTATTATGTGCAGGGAAGTGTAGTTGTTGAAACGCAATTTCTAGTAACTGGATCGGCATTACCACTTTTCCTGAGTTATTTTGCCGCCACAGCAAGTCTGTTCCCGACTTGCTGCACCCTCGTTTTGTCCACATCAATTTTTCGTCGTCACTAGCTCCTTCCTGTAATTCTAGTATTTGTGATATGGGCATCATGTTGTACCCTTCTGGGGGCTCTTCGTTTGTCTTATGCTGCAGCATGTACTCACCTGCGTCATATTTCTGAAAATAGGAAGCCTCCTTGGCGGCAGCGTCCGCTGCCGCGTTCCCCAAAGACACAACGTCTGTGTTGGATGTATGCTTGGCACTTAACTATTGCTACTGCAGTAGGGTTTTGTAGGGCCTCAATTAACTCTTTCAACAATTCCGCATGCTGTACTGGTGTTCTGTCTGCCCGTCGAAATCCCCTCCGCCCCCATCTCGCTAGACCTCCATGTACTGTCGTCGTCATGTAAGCTGAGTCTGTGTATATTGTCACTGCGCAACCCTTTGCTGCATGTAGTGCTTCTATGAGCGCAATCAGTTCTGCATCTTGTGTGGAGTAATGTGATGGGAGGCGGTATTGAACTAATGTTTCATACTCACCGTCTTCTAATCTCACCACCGCCATACCGACATGCTTTTCTCCCGTGTCCACATCAATCGATGCAGACCCATCCACGAAGTAAACTTCCCCCTCGCTCGGGGCGTTCTCACACACCACTGTGTCCTCCCCTCTTTCTCCTGTGTAGGTTGCGCAATCGTGGTCCTGCATGTCCTCTAGTGTACATGCTTCTGTAATGAATGTGGCGGGGTTCACTGTCTTGCATCTCACCACATGGATATTGGCGCTAGACAATATAATCTCATAGGCTGTTGCCCGCTGTGTTGTCAGTGTGCTTTTTGACCTCTCAAGTATTGCAAATAATGAATGTTCCACAAACAATGTCACAGGGCAACCCATTACTATTGTGGCACTTTTCTCAATCGCGAACGCGGCTGCAGCGAGTGATTGCTCGCACGCGAAATGGCCTTGCATCACGGCATCCAAAGTACCACTATAGTAAGCCAAAGGCTTGTGTCCTAGGGACGTCTTTTGTGTCAGTACAGCTGTCATGAGGGTTCCCTTGCAGTGTGAGAATAGGTAAAATTCGCGTCCATAATCAGGGTTTGCTAGCACTGGAGCGCTTGAAATTAACTCTTTTAATGATTGGAATGACGTGCTCATTTCTTCTGACCATTCTATTTTTTTATTTTCCTGTTGTGCCTCCTTGAGTGCTTGTAGTAGGGGCCTCGTGTATGCTGCATAGTCTAATATCCATGCTCGGCAATAGTTGCACATTCCCAAGAATTTCTGCATGTCTCTCACTGTTGTGGGTTCTCCTACAGATCTTATCGCTTCTACCCTGTCTGGGATTATTCTTTTTCCATCTTTTGATATCAGTTGTCCTAAGTATAAGACCTCTGTCAGGCAGTACTGTAACTTCTCCTTGTCTACCTTGTACCCCTTGTTGGCCAGTAGAGTCAGGAGCGTTGTTGAATCCTTTCTACATGTTACTTCATCTTGTGCACACACTAATAAATCGTCTACATACTGAATAATCGTACTTTCAACTGATAGGTTTCCCAAGTCTTCATGCAATATGCGGTTGAATATGCTCGGGCTATCACAGTATCCCTGTGGTAGTCTGCAGTGTTCATATCTTTTACCCCCCAGTGTGAATGCTGTAAGGTATCTACTCTCTTCAGCCAGAGGTATTGAGAAAAATGCGTTTTTCAAGTCTACTACTGTGAAATGTGATGCCACTTTCGGGATGCTGCATAGTATTGATGCAGGGTTCGGGACCAGAGGGAACTCCTTCTGAATTACATCATTTAGGGGGCGTAAGTCCTGTATCATCCTCCAAGACCCTCCTTTTGCTTTTTTGATTGGATAAATAGATGTGTTACATGGGGAGGTTGAAGGCACTATTATCCCTTGTGCTAGTAGTGCATTTATGGTCTCTCTTATCCCTTCTTCAGCCTCACGGGACAATGGATACTGTTTCACTCTGGGTAAAATTGCTCCTTGCTTTAACTTTATTACCACAGGTTGTATTCCATGCAACAGCCCTACGTCATGGGGGCCTGTTGTCCACAAATTATTTGGTACGAGCCTCATGTCGTCATCAAAAAATGACGGCGGTGCTCCTACCACTGCCATCAACTGGACGGGGGTTTCCCGGGTCCATTTGCATTATTTTTATTCAATTTTTATATTAGTGATATATACAAAGACTTATATTCCTCCAAGTATTCATCAAATACCTATTCCATACTTAGTATATGCAGACGATTTAGTATTACTGGACAGAACTCCGATAGGACTACAAAGAAAATTAACAGCCTTAGGTAATCTGTCTATTAATGTCAACAAGTCAAACATCCTAATATTTCACCACTGTCTACCAAAGACAGGATATCGGTACAACTGGACAATCCTAGCTACTCCTGTATCACATACTACACAATATACATATCTAGGAGTTAACATTAACACTAGTCCATCTGACCAGCCGTATAAACTACAGATAACAAACAAAATGAAACTTCTAGCAATTCAAGGAAAATGTCTACAAACAAAGTTTGGAAAATGTTCTATTAAAGCAGCCATCATTTTCTATAACCAAAAAATAATCCCAAGCATCATCTATGGCAGTGAATCTAAAGCTTTGAATGACCCACCCAAATGGGAATATCTAGAGGGTATTTTCTGGAAAACAATTCTTCCCTTGCCACAATCTATCCCAATTCAGATGATATGATTTGAACTGGGTCTTTCATCCCTTAGAGCTGTAGCAGCATGCCAAATGCATGCCGCTTATAGAAAATGTAGACTTGCAGCAAATTACTCTAACAACTTATTCCCAGCTCTTAACTCAATGTTAGTAGCTCCAGAAGCTGGCCTGTTAGAAACATGGCAAAAAGCCTGTTTTGCCACAATGAAAGATGCTGACATATCAGAAGATCTCCTCTTCCAAAACCCTGCAAAAGCAAAATTGAAATTGTATCATTGGGATTGGATTGATACTTGGGGGAAATGTTCAAAATATTCTGTTTTTAAATCTGCTGCTTTTGTTCAGAAATCTATGAAACAACTACCACACTATTTAATACAATTTCTGGACCGTGATTTTGCAAACAACATCATGAGGATGAGATTCTACTTAGGTCACACTATAGTGAAGCTAGCTTCCTACTCAAACATGTCGAACCCAGATACCACCTGCCACTTTTGTAATTCAGGATGCAATGAAACATTACAACATATTTTAACCGAATGTCAAGCTCTAAAGGAGGAAAGGAAACTATACTTTCATAGATTCTTTACAGACATGACACTCTTAACTAAAGAGAGGCTATGGATAGAAATCTTTAACGCATCCAAAGTCTCATTAAACATAGCAATGGTACAATTTATTAGCCGACTAAAGCTGACAGGTGAAGCACTGACATAAACCAACCTATAAAAGCTTATTGTCTCATCAGTCCGGATCTCTGAAAAAATGTGAACCAATGTTGATTGTTTTAAAATAGATGCATTTTAATGTATGTTTTATCGCAAAAATTCTTTTACATTCGTCAATGTTTTAAAAGCACAATTAATGATCTGAAATATGATTTTAGCAAATCCAGATTTTAACTAAGAGTAGATGGAATGATGTCATTTTCTTTTGTGATTTAGTAAATTCTATGATTCGATCTGTATGTTTTTGTTGTGGTTTTAAAAATGACTATTTATCTAAGGTATTTTTTCAAGTTTTAATGCTGAACGTATGTTATAAATGTCTTTTGATATGTGACCGACATATGTAGCGAAGGTTTGCTGATATATTAGAGCCTGATTGACTACTATGGTGTTTCCAATAGTAATAAAAAGCAGCACTAGAATATAAAAGTAATAATTTCATGAGTAAAAAGGCACTATTGTGAAATTTCTGACATTGAACATTTAGAACTGTCAGGAATATGTTAAGAACCATGTGCAGTCTGTTTAAGTTGAATTGAAATGAAAAGTAACTGCATGTCAAGATACATTCATATACATTGTAACAATTAAATCAATTCTAATTAAAAAAAAATAATAATTTTTGTGGAAATGAGAGGATCCTTGTTGCTTCTGGAGCGCCTTATGGTCTATGTCATACTATATTTTAATTGTATTACATTACATATAAGCTAAATATGCATTTATGGTGTTCCACATAATAATTATACATTTTATGTCTTGCTTATAAAAAGTAATTCCATGACTCTTCTTTTCAATCCAACAGGAAAACTATCCACAGTAATGGAACATTTTTGAATGGAATATATCTGAAAATGTTTGTGAAAGCAGCCTTTTCCCAGGACGCCTAATTTATCAGGCTGCCGAGAATCATTCCCACTTATCCATCTTTTGGAAAGCTCTTTGGCTCTTTGAAGGCAAATAACCTTTTGAATGGCGAAGTGCATAGGGAACAGACCACGTAAATGCAGTGAACGTGGTGAATTGTTATTGAATTGCATGTAGAACAGGATACACGGGCTGCACAAAAGAAACACTAAAGTGAACTGCTAAGCACTATTTTAAGATCTGCACAGGTAACCCTAATAGTGAGACATACCACCTACATACGCTGCATGTTACCTCATTATTTCTGTGAATGCAACTCAAAGGCCAAAAAACTACAAAGGAGTGGAAAAGACACAGAAGAGGACTTGCAAATGTAGACAAGGCCACATAAAGACCCACAAGCCTGTCCATCAGAACTTTGCATGGTGAAAACCCTGGTAGAAACTCATTCCCAAATGTCGGCAAGTTGAAGCCATTGAATCCCCCGTGTCCAGCATAACCAGCTAAACACCACCTTCTCTGGCCCTGGGGATGGCTGACGTGGCTGCTGAAGTTCATGGTAAATGTTGATGACGGCGCAGCAGCACCTGCCAGAGTAGCATCTGAAGACACTGAGCTGCACTTACGAAGGCTAAAAGGGAAGGATGTGGTCATACAGAGCATTGTGCTGGCATGCCCTGTCATCTTAATAATGTACATTCAAGTCATTACTGTTATGCAAAGACATACCTGCCCTAGTGGTGTACTATCCTGTTGAGTGAATGTACTGCCTGTATGAAAGTGTCTTTTATAAGGAGAACATTAACAAGACTTTGACAAATGTGTTCAGGAACTATTAGCTAATAAGATAATAGCTAATAAGATAGCTCTACGGTTTGTTGAGCTATGTGTGCATTCTTCAGGACACATGTTACAATCCTGGCAAGGCCAACTCAGTCTCTCAGGATTCCAAGGTTAAGTGAAAGCCAACTTCACGTGGGTAATGTTAATTATGTATATTATGTACTATGTGAAGAGCTTTAGTGAAAAAATACAAATACAACAAATTAAAATTGTTACCCCAAGGAGTGAACATATGAACTTCAGTTGTGGAAGGACTTTTTTAGAATGAGAGAGCTTTATAAGCCGAATGCCCCCTCAATGGAGCAGACTGTATACATGTTCCGAATGCGGCAAAGGATTTCGTAACACTTCCCACTTAAAGAGACATCATGCAGGAAACACCACACAGAGAGAACTTAAATGCTTTAGAGCATATGATACAGCTTTAATAACGCAGGAAAAGGAAGCAGAAGGATCACACTGAGAAATGACAATGCCCCAATGCAACACCATCATGGTGACACCAGGAACGACTGATTTAAGTGTACTCTAGGCGTTAAGGCTTTCATTATAGATCAAAAGGTGATCGAGCACCTGACAACTCACACTGTTGAAAATCCATACAAAGGACAGAGTGTGGCAAGGCTTTCTTTTCAAATAGAAAGCTGAGGCTACATCAGCCAACTCCCACTAGCGTGAAATACTACACATTAACTAAGTGTGGCAACGCTTTCATAACAAACTCACAGCTAATTCTACATCAGAACGCTCACACTGGCAAAAAAACATTTAACTTTATTGAGTGTGACAAGACATTCATTACAAATAAACAGCTCATCATGAATTGCAGAGCGCACACTTGCGAGAGACCATACAAATGTACAGAGTGTGACAAGGCTTTCATTACAAAGAGTCAGCTGATGCTACATCAGGCAGTACACACTGGAGTGAAACCATTTAAATGTACAGAGTGTGACAAGGCTTTCATTACAAAGAGTCAGCTGATGCTACACTGGGCAGTACACACTGGAGTGAAACCATTTAAATGTACAGAGTGTGACAAGGCTTTCGCTATAAAGGTGCGCCTGCAGGTCCATCAGGCAGTTCACACTGGAGCGAAACCATTTAAATGTACAGAGTGTGACAAAGCTTTCATTACAAGGCAACAACTGATGCTACATCAGGCAGTACACACTGGAGTGAAACCATTTAAATGTACAGAGTGTGACAAGGCTTTCATTACAAAGAGTCACCTTATGTTACATCAGGCAGTGCACACTCGTGTGAAACCATTTAAATGTAATGAGTGTGGCAAGGCTTTCACTGAAAAGGCACGCCTGAAGCTCCATCAGGCAGTACACACTGGCGTGAAACCATATAAATGTACTGAGTGTAGCAAGGCTTTCACTAGAAAGAGCCAGCTTGTGCTACATCATGCAGTACACACTGGCGTGAAACCATTTAAATGTACAGAGTGTGACAAGGCTTTCACTAGAAAGACACTCCTAATGCTGCATCGGGCAGAACACACTGGAGTGAAACCATTTAAATGTACAGAGTGTGACAAGGCTTTCACTAGAAAGACACTTCTAAGGCTGCATCAGGCAGTACACACTGGAGTGAAACCATATAAATGTACAGAGTGTGATAAGGCTTTCACTAGAAAGGCAAACCTGATGCGTCATCAGACAGTACACACTGGTGTGAAACCATTTGAATGTACAGAGTGTGACAAGGCTTTCATTACAAAGCAACAGTTGATGCTACATCAGGCAGTACACACTGGCGTGAAACCATATAAATGTACAGAGTGTGACAAGGTTTTCACTAGAAAAAGCCTGCTGATGCTACATCAGGCAGTACACACTGGCGTGAAACCATATAAATGTACAGAGTGTGACAAGGCTTTCATTACAAAGAGTCAGCTGATGCTACATCTGACAACTCACACTGGAGTGAAACCATATAAATGTACAATGTGTGACAAGGCTTTCAGTAGAAAGACATACCTGAATCTCCATCAGGCAGTACACACTGGCATGAAACCATTTAAATGTACAGAATGTGATAAGGCTTTCACTAGAAAGACACTGCTGATGCTACATCAGGCGGTACACACTGGCGTGAAACCATATAAATGTACAGAGTGTGACAAGGCTTTCACTAGTAAGACACTCCTAATGCGCCATCAGGCAGTACACACTGGCATGAAAGCATATAAATGTACAGAGTGTGACAAGGCTTTCACTAGTATGACACAGCTAATACGCCATCAGGCAGTACACACTGGCGTGAAACCATTTAAATGCACAGAATGTGATAAGGCTTTCACTAGAAAGAACCTGTTGATGCTACATCAGCCAGTACACACTGGCTTGAAACCATATAAATGTACAGAGTGTGACAAGGCTTTCACTAGTAAGACACTCCTAATGCACCATCAGGCCATACACACTGGAGTGAAACCACTTAAATGTACAGAGTGTGACAATGCTTTCATTACAAAGAGAGAGCTAACACTACATCAGGCAGTACACACCGGAGTGAAACCATATAAATGTACAGAGTGTAACAAGGATTTCATTACAAAGAGCAAGCTGATGTGTCATCAGGCAGTACACACTGGCGTGAAACCATATAAATGTACAGAGTGTGACAAGGCTTTCACTACAAAGGGACGCCTGAAGTGCCATCAAGCAGTACACACTGGCGTGAAACCATATAAATGTACAGAGTGTGACAAGGCTTTCACTACAAATGGACGCCTGATGTGCCATCAGGCGGTACACACCGGCCTGAAATCATTTAAATGTACTGAGTGTGACAAGGCTTTCGCTATAAAAGGACGCCTGAAACGCCATCAGGCAATACACACTGGCGTGAAACCATTTAAATATATGGAGCGTGACAAGGCTTTCATTAGAAAGGGAGACCTGATGCTACGTCAGGCAGTACACACTGGAGTGAATATATGTAAATGTACACAGTGCAACAACGCTTTCAGTTCAAAAGAAGGTTTGAAACATCAAAGTATTCTCATTGGCGATGAACCATAGAAATATATGAAGTGTGTAAACAGACATCTGATGCTACATCAGGCAACTCACATTGGCATGAAAACCTATCAATGCTCTCAGAGTGACAATACGTTTGTTACAAAGACACATCTAATACAACATCAGAGCTCTCACACTGGCATAAATGCGTATACATTTACAAAGTACGACAAGGCTACAATTAAGAACCTGATCAGACACCAGATAACTCACACTGTTGAGAAACCATATTTCTGAGGCTTGTGGAATCTGCTTAGATCACATGCTGTGCATAGGCCGACATCTAGTCGAAGCTGCGGAGTATTACAGTTTGTTTTTCGAAACTCGAAAATGGGCGTCGACACAGGGCGTGCCAGTAATACTATCCCTAGTGTGACGTCCACTGTACCCAAGATCCCTCACGCTTCTAGGATCCTCAGATTGTTTTTTTTCGCCATACTGGTCGGAAGCATTTTGCGGAGTCCCCTGGCCTTAGCCATACTTTTGCTAAAATATTGATTAATTACAAATTTACATCCTTTCCCCATCCCAATGTCGAACTTCGACACTCGACGCCGGCTGGAGAAGAAATCGACCGTCGGCTGCTGCACAACGGATTTGGGCCTCGGAAGGCCTCTGGCCTTGGCCCGGGCCTTGGAAGGCCTCTGGCCTCGGCCCTGCAAGTAGGGAGAGTGGGGGGTGGACATACTCTACACTCTTGGTATATAGGTACATCCTATACATTTCCTACACTTAACAGCCCGCTGCCTCAAGGTGCGTATGGAGGGTACCCCTTTTCAATTCTGCCCCAAGTGCATTGCATATACCCTTGGGTTGACAGGCACGCCACGTGCAATCTCTGCTTGCCGAGGGACCACCCCGAAGCGAACTGCAGAGCGTGTAGTAGGTTTAAATCTAAGACACTTAAGGACCGTTCGACGAAGCGTTGGGCCCACCACGCCAGGCAGACGGCCATGGCAGCGGAGGGCGCCTTCAGCGATGGCAGCGACGCCGTGCTTTCGGACGGCGAGGGCATTACGGCGTCGAAAGACAGCCGAGCGCAGGTCCCCGGCCTCAGAAGGTCGTCTGACAGGGCGGCTATGGGGAAGACCCCCGGCGACACAGGCGCTTCACACACCACTCACACTAAACACACGAAGTCCAACCGAGACTCAACGACGTTGAGTTCTCGGAAAGAGGCACAAACAGAACGGTCCGAATCGGTGTCCTCTGGGCATTCTCGATCGAGATCGCCGCATGACTCCAGGCAATCATCCACTCTTGCCAAGAGTGCCTCGCTCCCTAGGCTAACAGAAGTTCGATCGTCGGAGAACGAAGACGACTTCCACCCCCAGGCCGCGCTCCAGGAGTCGGAGCCCGCAGCAAGATCAGTGCGGTCCCACGTTCGAAGGACCGGGACTCTACCCCCGATCATCGACGCCAGGCGTCGAAAACCTCCGGAGCCACAAAGGGACAGGGAAAACACTTTTCCACTCACGGGGAGGGGGGAAAACAGCAGAAGAAGCAGCCTCTGCACTCTTCCACACCTGTGAAACACTCCACTCCTTCTAAACAGACAGACAAGACCAAGTCTGCTGATATTTCAAAAACCAGCAAATCTACTCAAGATAAATCTCCTAAACTTTCTGAGAGAGTCATTCCCAGTTACAAAAAATGGTCGAGTGATGACATAGATAGGGTCATGTCAAGGATGTCTTCTTGGGCAGACTTTTACGATAAAAATCCAGACCATTTCCTTTCATATGATCCACGAGGGGCTACACTCTCAGGCTGTAATGATCCTATCCCCCCGAGTAAGAAGCCCCGGTTTGAGACACCGATGAGGTCTACAGACCCCTTCGAGGTACAACCATACTCATGGACATACTCACTGTATCAAGGAGAGACTTCCTTTGGTGAGGACCAAGATTTTGGCATGGTAGAAGAGCAAACCGGGACGGGCTACTATGGGGATGATGAGGACCAAGAAGAGGAAGAGGAAGACCCTGAAACCTACAGAGTAGATTCCCCGGTAGAGAAGGAAGCCCCGGTTACTGACTCCCCTGTCGATAACCAACCCCTCCTGAACGAGGTTCTCGCACGTGCAGCAGAACATTTCCATATTGACACCCACGGTGTCCAGGAAGAGAGGGACTTCGCCGAGGAGTTAGTGGGCGAAAAAGGAGGCCTGTTGCCCAGACCATCCCTATCCTTAAGTCTATTCAGCGAAGAATAGACCTGTCCCTGGTGAACCCGAACCTCACCAGAGCAGTCAATCCCAGAGTTGAAAAACTTTTTAGGGCAGCCCAGTCTGACCCTCTCTATATAAGAGGACATCTAAAGCCAGAATCCCTAGTTGTGACTAACACTCGTAAGAGGGCTGGAACACCCTTGTCATCGTCCGAAGCTCCTCCAGACAAGGAGAGCAAAAAACTATATGGTTTTGGCAGGAAAGTAGCCTCAACGTCCGCCTGTCAGGCAAGGATTGCAAACTCCACCACCCTGTTGGCCAGCTACAACTGTCATCAGTGGGAAGAAGTCACGGCACTCATAGCCTCTGCACCAGAACCCTTAAAGGGCCAGTTAGCACGAATTTCCGCAGTGGGTAGAGCCGTGTCTGGTTGCATTTTAAAAGCAACTTTTGACGCCGCGGACAACGCAGGCAGATTGATAGCAGAAGGTACTGTTATCAAGAGACATGTGTGGTTACGGCAGTCTGGTTTTAAGGCAGAAACCCAGGCATCATTGTTGGACAAACCGGTGGAAGCCGATCTGTTGTTTGGTAAGGCGGTCGAGGACACGCTGAAGAATGCCAAGGACGAATACGAGACACTCAAGTCCCTTGGCCAGTTAACCAATAAACCCCCTAACCAGAGAGGGAATAGTAATTTTCGTCGCCCACGCGGCCAAAATTCCCAGAGAGGGTCTAACTATTCCCAGGGGCAGGGTACACAGTGGAACAACAACAGCCAACAGTCTACCCAGGGTTACGGTAGGGGTAATAGAAGAGGACGTGGTAAAGGCAGAGGCAGCCCCAGTAAAGGAGGCGGCACGCCTCCACCAAAGCAGTGACGCTCAGTTCAGGGTCCCTTCTCACGCAACCCCAGTAGGGGGACGCATTTCCAACTTCACCCAGGCTTGGGAAGGGATCACATCAGACAGATGGGTGCTGTCAACAGTATCCGAGGGGTACTGTATAGAACTACTGCAGCGTCCCCGGAACCATCCTCCACAACAAAGATTACACTCTTTAGAACATCAGAAGATTCTCCTCGAGGAGATCGCCATTCTGCTAGCAAAGGATGCGATAGAACTCGTCCCGGGACACCATGTAAACAAGGGTATTTATTCAACTTACTTCCTTGTGCCAAAAAAAGATTTGACAATGCGCCCAGTATTGGACTTACGGCCTGCCAACAAGTATGTCAAGCCCCAAATGTTTCGTATGACTACGCTACAAGAGGTAATCCCCCTCCTAAAAAAGAGGGATTACATGGCAACCTTGGATATGAAAGATGCCTATTTTCATATTTCCATGTTCCCAGCGCACAGAAGGTACTTGCGCTTCAAGATGGACAGTCGGCACTACCAATTCAAGATACTGCCCTTCGGGATAGCTTCAGCACCAAAGGTATTCACCAAGGTACTGGCGGTGGTGGCTGCACACCTACGCAGGGAGGCAATCCCGGTGTACCCTTATCTGGATGACTGGCTCATAACGGGGGAAACCCCAGCAATTTGCAGGACAAACATTCAAAGGACTATCGACCTCCTCCACGAATTAGGCTTCTCAATCAACGAGAAAAAGTCAAGCCTGGTGCCAAGCACCTCCAAACAGTTCCTAGGAGCAATCCTAGATACTCAAGAGGGGTTGACATTTCCTTCAGAGGAAAGAATTCGGAATATACTACTGCAAATTCCGCAATATCAGTCCGGTCACCAAATAACGGTACGCAAAGCAATGCGTTTGCTGGGCATGATGGCGTCATGTATTTACCTGGTCCCGCACGCGGGCCTGCGCATGCGTCCCATGCAGGAATGGTTGGCGAAACAGTGGTCTCAGGCAAGTGGTCAGTGGGACGATCTAGTGGTCGTTTCGCCAACACTAGTACAAAGCCTTCACTGGTGGACAAGAGAGAATCTTGCACAGGGAAAACCCTTTTACGATCCCGAAGTACAGGCAGTAGTCACTACCGATGCATGTCTGACCGGGGGGGGAGATCACCATCTCCACCACACAGCTTAGGGTCTTTGGTCTCCCTCAGTCGCCAAGAACCACATCAACCTGCTAGAGCTTCTGGCAGTATTGAGAGCGCTTCAAGCGTTCGAGCCCCACCTACTAAACCTGTCAGTGCAAATCCGGACGGACAGCACAACAGCCATGTTCTACCTGAACAACCAAGGAGGAACTCGTTCACCAAATCTGTCCAAACTTGCCCAGAAAATCTGGATATGGGCACTCAGACGGAACATCTTCCTGTCATCACAACATGTTCCAGGGGAGCTCAATTCCCTAGCGGATGCTCTGAGCAGAGACTCCCTCCCAGAGGAACACGAATGGGTTCTACACAGAGAGGTCGTAGAAGATATCTTCTCTCAGTGGGGTTTCCCCACTATAGACTTATTCTCCACAAGCGAAAACAGACACTGCCCAGGATTTGCATCCAGGTTCCCCCAACCAGACTCCCAGGGGAACGCCCTGTGGATGTACTGGTCAGGGATGTTTGCGTACGCTTTTCCACCAACTCCTCTCATCAGGAAGGTGGTCAACAAGATGAACAGAGAGTCGATGACGCTCGTCCTAGTTGCTCCCATGTGGGCAAGACAACCGTGGTTCCAACACCTACGCAGGATGGCGGTGTGCGAGCCCATCCAACTTCCAGCCTGGTACAACCTACTGTCCCAGCACCAAGGTCAAACAGTGCATCAGCAACCCAACTCAATGAACCTGGCAGCATGGCTCCTGAGGTCATAGAGTTTGGACATCTCAATTTACCACAGAGGTGTATGGACATCCTAAAGGAATCTAGGAAACCAAACACAAGGCACTGTTACTTTGACAAGTGGAAGAGGTTCGTTATCTGGTGCCAGAGTAGACAAATCAACCCTGTTGATTGCACTCCTTCCACTATTGTTACATACATGCTCCACCTGCTAGATGCAGGATTGTTTTTTAACTCACTGAAAGTACACCTGGCAGCCCTGTCGGCATACACCACTTCCCATAACACGGTCTCGTGGTGGAAAGTACCAGTAGTTAAAGCCTTCATGGAAGGAGTAAAGAGACTTCACCCTCCTATTTCAAACCCACCACCAGGGTGGGACCTTAATGTGGTGCTATCTAAGTTCATGGGCCCCCCTTTCAAGCCCATGCATAAAAGCAGTCTCAAACACCTGACTTATAAAACGTCCTTCTTAGTAGCTATTACTTCTATAAGAAGGGTCAGTGAAATTCAGGCTCTGTCAGTGCAGGATCCCTTCCTTACTGTCCATAAAGACAAACTGGTTTTACGCACACACCCTAGGTTCTCACCTAAGTTTATATCTAAATTCCACGTAAACCAGTCCATTGAGCTTCCGGCTTTCTTCCAAGACCCTCAAAGCTCGGCCGAGGTGAAACTACACACCCTAGATGTGCGTAGGGCGGTCCTCTACTATGTAAATAAAACCAGACCGCTAAGGAAAACAGATCAACTGTTTGTCTGCGTAGCTACAGGCAGAGAGGAGGATCGCGTCTCTAAAGGTGCCATCTCGAAGTGGATTATTAACTGTATCCAGCATTGTTACTCACTCTCTGAAAGAACTCTGCCTTTCACGCCAAGAGCCCACTCTACTAGAGGCATTGGGGCCACTCTGGCTTTCATTGCAAATGTACCCCTTGACACCATTTGCAAAGCAGCTACTTGGAGCTCTATTCACACTTTTACTCAGCATTACTGCATTGACACCCATTCCAAGGCAGATACACAATTTGGACAAGCGGTTCTAAGACACTTATTTGCTCATGACCCTTCTCACATCCCACCTCCTTCTTCAGGTACTGCTCGCTAATCTATGCACAGCATGTGATCTAAGCAGATTCCACAAGCCTCAGAAGGGATACATTACTCACCGTAATCGTATTTCTGATGCTTGTATCTGCTTAGATTCACATGCGACCCACCCTTCCTCCCCTCTGAGAGAAGGCGCATAGTTGCTTTTAGTCTTACCTTTCTATCTATCTGCTTGGATTATCTGTACTCATGCTACTCCTCATGCTACCTCATGTCAGAAAAAATACAATCTGAGGATCCTAGACGCGTGAGGGATCTTGGGTACAGTGGACGTCACACTAGGGATAGTATTACTCGCACGCCCTCTGTTGACGCCCATTTTCGAGTTTCGAAAAACAAACTGTAATACTTTGCAGCTTCCACTAGATGTCGGCCTATGCACAGCATGTGAATCTAAGCAGATACAAGCATCAGAAATACGATTATGGTGAGTAATGTATCCCATATGTTCAGTGTGTGGCAAACTTTCGGTCATTCAAACGGTCTCTCTGTGCATCTAAAATACCAGAATTTTGTGAAATCATTTACATGTACTGAGTCTGGCAAGGATTTCCTCACAAAGACACAGCTGATCAGTAATAAAAGAACTCATTCTAACTAGCAAACATACATTTGTGCAATTTGGCAAATCTTTCTGCCAAAAGCGTTCTATTGTTACATCTGAAATGCTTCACTCTATGAAACCATATTAGTGTTCTAAAGTGCAGAAAGACTTTCAATGAAAGCATTAACGAATAAAACACCATCATGGCCACACTGGTGAGGATGAATTGGAATGTTATGATGTGATCAGGTTACAAGAATAATATATTGGTTCAAAGAATTCATACACGTGAGACGCCATGTGAATGTTCTCACAGTAAAAAAGACTTTTCACAATTATTTGACTGCTACGCCTGGACCATGTAAATCTACTGAGAGTGTCCAGGCTGTTATCTGAAGGAAGATCTGACGCTGCATCAAAACTGTCCCGAAGCTGAACAGTATACATTGTCTGGATGTTCCTAAACCTTCTGGCAGAAGTTTGTGCTATTGCTACATCAGAAATACTGCACTGTGTTATGGCAGAAGAGGAAATAGCGCTGTTGTGAGTTTAGGGATTTGGGAAAATAAAGTGCAGGTAAAGTGGTGAGCAAGGGGTAGTGTTATTTGATTCTATTGGTCCTCTGCCTAGGTGGCTATGTTATGACTAATCCATTCTGAACGGTTCTGGCCATGTCCTGCGGCCCTTCGTGCTTCTCATCTTTTTTAGGAAGCCCTGAATAGATTAATTCCTGAAAGAGGTTCATGATAGCAGAAGGGTTTGAGGGTGCCGTTGAGTAAATTCATTTCTGAGCGAGGTTCATGACTGCATGCGGTTCTGGGTGCCCCGTGGGTGTTATATTGCAGTATCTCCCAGAAGCACACACATATCTGTGGATTTCCTGTGCTTTCACGGTTGAAAAAAGAAGAGGTAGATTATGAAGGATTTGGATATGGACCATAAACCAATATTCAGTGATTGGGTCTTAAAAGTAGTTATCAAAAAACGAAGCGATCCAGTGTGAAAAGATGCAACAGTATTTGTTTTTCCATTAATGAGCTCTGTATTTGATGATTTACTGTGTGTCCCTCCTCATTCTGCATTTGTGTCTGTTCTATCTCTTGTGCGTCTTTTTGCACATAATTTAAGACTTTTAAACTGTGTTTATCCTCCTAAGTAGAAAGGTATTTTTCATTTTAGGAATGGATTTAGGATGTGTGTTGTATTCACTTTATGATGTCTTCTATGTGGAATCACTTTTTATTTGGCAGTGTTGGCTCTTAAATAAAATTATAATTGGAATAAAGAAATACTACACTGGTGTGAAACCACATACATTTTCTGATTCGTATAAGGGGCAGCTGTTACAGGGAGGAGACACAATGTCATTGCATGAAGTGCCACACAGATTGGATTAAAACAATCTATACCACACAGAATCTCTTTAAATATACTGGGTGTTACAAGGCTTTCATCATAAAGAAACATCTCATGATAATGTTGAGGCACCTTCCTGGTGAGAAAGCATGAGGGTGTCCTGGACGTGATCAGGTTTTTTCAAGAAAAAACGAATCTGCAGGAGCTGCATTCAAACTATTTAGTGTCCCAGTGGGTGGGGGAGGAGGGTATGGCTTTCTAGCCACTGTGCCATAATTTCACAGTTAAACAAAAAACACGTAGTTTGGGGATACTGCTGCACTCATTGCAGCAGGGCAGCCCAGTGCAACATGGCCCCTGTGGCACATGCACAGTGTAATGGGGCAAAGTCTCGTTTGGGGCTCACCCAGGAAATAAATACAGCCAGGAGTCTTGCTCCCGCTAACACGTGGATCATGCTTCCATGCAGTTTCCATTTCAGAAGTGGAGTGAATCCTGATGGGAAATGGCATGGAGCAGGTAAGCAAGCACAGTCCTTTCTGCTTCCAGACAGCAACCCCCCGGCCCCCAGAACTTTGTTGGGGAATGTGGCTTTCACCTTAAGCCTTTATCTTACTGACCTTCATTTTGTACAGGGCAAAGCTTGCCCCCCTGACCCAAACATTCCTTTTCCGGGCATTCCATTGCAGGGGACCCACCCCTTGAAAATGAAATGGGTTGTGAGGCAGAAGTGCTGCATCAGGCAGCTACACAGAACAAGGCCTATAAATGTACCAAGTGGCAAAAGGTGTTCATTGCAAAGGGAAATCTAATTATACGTTGGAGAAAATACATCACAGAGAACCCAAATAAGAAAAGATGTGTGTTTGGCAGCAGTTTCTTTGCAACGGAACCCCTGATATTACTTCCAAGAAATTGCATTACCACAAAAACCCTATAACTGCTCAAGGTGTGACAATATTTTCATTTCATAGGGACATAGGTCCCTCTCATACCACCAGAGTGGTCTCAGCTCTGTGACCAGAAAGGGGTGGGGAAGCGGCAGGACCGCTATTGTTTGAAGAGCCACGTTATCAGCACCTGTTCTGTATGTGATCAAGCAAAAATGCTATGAACTGCCTCTCCACCTTACCAGATAATATAAATGTAGAACTCACTAATACACTGGACATTATGATGCTATGAACTGCCTCTCCGCCTTACCAGATAATATAAATGTAGAACTCGCTAAGACACTGGACATTATGATGCTATGAACTGCCTCTCCACCTTACCAGATAATATAAATGCAGAACTCACTAAGACACTGGACATTATGATGCTATGAACTGCCTCATGGCCTTACCAGACAATATAAATGCAGAACTCACTAAGACACTGGACATTACGATGCTATGAACTGCCTCTCCACCTTACCAGCTAATATAAATGTAGAACTCACTAAGACACTGGACATTATGATGCTGTGAACTGCCTCTCCGCGTTACCAGATAATATAAATGCAGATCTCACTAAGACACTGGACATTATGATGCTAGGAACTGCCTCTCCGCCTTACCAGATAATATAAATGCAGAACTCACTAAGACACTGGACATTATGATGCTATGAACTGCCTCTCCGCCTTACCAGATAATATAAATGCAGAACTCACTAAGACACTGGACATTATGATGCTATGAACTGCCTCTCCGCCTTACCAGATAATATAAATGTAGAACTCGCTAAGACACTGGACATTATGATGCTATGAACTGCCTCTCCACCTTACCAGACAATATAAATGCAGAACTCACTAAGACACTGGACATTATGATGCTATGAACTGCCTCATGGCCTTACCAGACAATATAAATGCAGAACTCACTAAGACACTGGACATTATGATGCTATGAAATGCCTCTACGCCTTACCAGATAATATAAATGCAGAACTCACTAAGACACTGGACATTAAGATGCTATGAACTGCCTCTCCGCCTTACCAGATAATATAAATGTAGAACTCACTAAGACAATGGACATTATGATGCTATGAACTGCCTCTCCACCTTACCAGATAATATAAATGTAGAACTCACTAAGACACTGGACATTATGATGCTATGAACTGCCTCTCCACCTTACCAGATAATATAAATGTAGAACTCACTAAGACACTGGACATTATGATGCTATGAACTGCCTCTCCACCTTACCAGATAATATAAATGTAGAACTCACTAAGACACTGGACGTTATGATGCTATGAACTGCCTCTCCGCCTTACCAGATAATATAAATGTAGAACTCGCTAAGAGACTGGACATTATGATGCTATGAACTGCCTCTCCGCCTTACCAGACAATATAAATGCAGAACTCACTAAGACACTGGACATTAAGATGCTATGAACTGGCTCTCCGCCTTACCAGATAATATAAATGCAGAACTCACTAAGACACTGGACATTAAGATGCTATGAACTGCCTCTCCTCCTTACCAGACAATATAAATGTAGAGCTCACTAAGACACTGGACATTATGATGCTATGAACTGCCTCTCCACCTTACCAGACAATATAAATGTAGAACTCACTAAGACACTAGGCATTATGATGCTATGAACTGCCTCTCCACCTTACCAGACAATATAAATGTAGAACTCACTAAGACACTGGACATTATGATGCTATGAACTGCCTCTCCTCCGTACCAGACAATATAAATGCAGAAATCACTAAGACACTGGACATTATGATGCTATGAACTGCCTCTCCTCCGTACCAGACAATATAAATGCAGAACTCACTAAGACACTGGACATTATGATGCTATGAACTGCCTCTCCACCTTACCAGATAATATAAATGTCGAACTCACTAAGACACTGGACATTATGATGCTATGAACTGCCTCTCCACCTTACCAGATAATATAAATGTCGAACTCACTAAGACACTGGACATTATGATGCTATGAACTGCCTCTCCACCTTACCAGACAATATAAATGTAGAACTCACTAAGACACTGGACATTATGATGCTATGAACTGCCTCTCCTCCGTACCAGACAATATAAATGCAGAAATCACTAAGACACTGGACATTATGATGCTATGAACTGCCTCTCCTCCGTACCAGACAATATAAATGCAGAACTCACTAAGACACTGGACATTATGATGCTATGAACTGCCTCTCCACCTTACCAGATAATATAAATGTCGAACTCACTAAGACACTGGACATTATGATGCTATGAACTTCCTCTCCGCGTTACCAGATTATATAAATGTAGAACTCACTAATACACTGGACATTATGATGCTATGAACTGCCTCTCCTCCTTACCAGACAATATAAATGTAGAACTCACTAAAACACTGGACAATATGATGCTATGAACTGCCTCTCCGCCTTACCAGATAATATAAATGTAGAACTCACTAATACACTGGACATTATGATATAAATGTAGAACTCACTAAGACACTGGACATTATGATGCTATGAACTTCCTCTCCGCGTTACCAGATTATATAAATGTAGAACTCACTAATACACTGGACGTTACGATGCTATGAACTGCCTCTCCGTGATGCTATGAACTGCCTCTCCTCCTTACCAGACAATATAAATGTAGAACTCACTAATACACTGGACATTATGATATAAATGTAGAACTCACTAAGACACTGGACATTATGATGCTATGAACTGCCCCTCCGCCTTACCAGATAATATAAATGTAGAACTCACTAAGGCACTGGACATTATGATGCTATGAACTGCTTCTCTGCCTTACCAGATAATATAAATGTAGAACTCACTAAGACACTGGACATTATGATGCTATGAACTGCCTCTCCGCCTTACCAGATAATATAAATGCAGAACTCACTAAGACACTGGACATTATGATGCTATGAACTGCCTCACTGCCTTACCAGATAATATAAATGTAGAACTCACTAAGACACTGGACATTATGATGCTATGAACTGCCTCTCCGCCTTACCAGATAATATAAATGCATAACTCACTAAGACACTGGACATTATGATGCTATGAACTGCCTCACTGCCTTACCAGATAATATAAATGTAGAATTCACCAAGACACTGGACGTTATGATGCTATGAACTGCCTGTCTGCCTTACCAGATGATATAAATGCAGAACTCACTAAGGTACTGGACGTTATGATGCTATGAACTGCCTCTCCGCCTTACCAGATGATATAAATGTAGAACTCACTAAGGCACTGGACATTATGATGCTATGAACTGCTTCTCTGCCTTACCAGATAATATAAATGTAGAACTCACTAAGACACTGGACATTATGATGCTATGAACTGCCTCATGGCCTTACCAGATAATATAAATGTAGAACTCACTAAGACACTGGACATTATGATGCTATGAACTGCCTCATGGCCTTACCAGACAATATAAATGTAGAACTCACCAATACACTGGACATTATGATGCTATGAACTGCCTCTCCTCCTTACCAGACAATATAAATGTAGAACTCACTAAGACACTGGACATTATGATGCTATGAACTGCCTCTCCTCCTTACCAGACAATATAAATGTAGAACTCACTAAGACACTGGACATTATGATGCTATGAACTGCCTCACTGCCTTACCAGATAATATAAATGTAGAATTCACCAAGACACTGGACGTTATGATGCTATGAACTGCCTCACTGCCTTACCAGATAATATAAATGTAGAATTCACCAAGACACTGGACGTTATGATGCTATGAACTGCCTCACTGCCTTACCAGATAATATAAATGTAGAATTCACCAAGACACTGGACGTTATGATGCTATGAACTGCCTGTCTGCCTTACCAGATGATATAAATGCAGAACTCACTAAGGTACTGGACGTTATGATGCTATGAACTGCCTCTCCGCCTTACCAGATGATATAAATGTAGAACTCACTAAGGCACTGGAAATTATGATGCTATGAACTGCTTCTCTGCCTTACCAGATAATATAAATGTAGAACTCACTAAGACACTGGACATTATGATGCTATGAACTGCCTCATGGCCTTACCAGACAATATAAATGTAGAACTCACTAATACACTGGACATTATGATGCTATGAACTGCCTCTCCTCCTTACCAGACAATATAAATGTAGAACTCACTAAGACACTGGACATTATGATGCTATGAACTGCCTCTCCTCCTTACCAGACAATATAAATGTAGAACTCACTAAGACACTGGACATTATGATGCTATGAACTGCCTCACTGCCTTACCAGATAATATAAATGTAGAATTCACCAAGACACTGGACGTTATGATGCTATGAACTGCCTGTCTGCCTTACCAGATGATATAAATGCAGAACTCACTAAGGTACTAGACGTTATGATGCTATGAACTGCCTCTCCGCCTTACCAGATGATATAAATGTAGAACTCACTAAGACACTGGACATTATGATGCTATGAACTGCTTCTCTGCCTTACCAGACAATGGGCCTCATTCCGAGGCTGGAGGTAAGGGTTAACGGTCACCGTTAATGGCAACGGTGACCGTTAACACTTACCACCATATTCCGAGTTCCCTTTTGCGGGTTGGCATTTAACGCCTGCTTTTAGCAGGCGTTAAAAATCCAACCCGCAAAGGGACCTTGGAGTAAATTACGGCACCGTAATTTACCGTGCCGTAATGTACTCCTTCCCCATTCCCATTGACTCCTATGGGGGCAGGAATGGGGATGGGGAACCGGTATGGTGAATGGGGAATTACCGGTCCCTCCAACCTTGGAATGGACCGGTAATTACTCCATTCACCATGCCGGATTTCCATGGAGTAAATAGCTCCATGGTTGCTTACCATGGTGCTCTTTACTCCATGGATAGCGCCAGCCTCGGAATGAGGCCCATTGGATAAAAGGAACACTGGCCCTCATTACGACCCTGGCGGAAATCGAAAAACGATGGCGGAAATGCAATACCGCCATCGAATAGCGCTCGGTGCGATCATGACCCGTCACCGTAAAGTACGATGCCATTAGCGACACCGTAGTGAACGCCAACGCTAACTGCACCAAGTACGCGCACGCGCGCCATGCCAAACCGTAATTACCACCATGGCGCAACGGTACGCGAATTCTGACCCTAGCGGACATGCACCTAACGCCACCAAGCACGGCGGAAAGTACCATTCCGCCATGGTGAGAAGTACGGCATCGCGAACCAACCGTAAACGGCCCTACTGAGTGCCTGCACACCACTCCCTGGCCACATTGCATAACTCCTCGTAGGTGCAATGAAGTCACACAATGCAACCAGTGAAATGTACATGTCACCCATGCCTGCCAACAAACAAATGAACCTCAAGAGGGGCCAACGGGAGCTGCAGGGCACAGATGGCACGAATACAGAAGCTACACAAATGGACATGACCTCAGTCTCCCTCCAAGAAACGCACGCAAACACAGGCACCTGTGACCAGCCATATTCTGATAATCACATCATTCCACCAATCCACCTGGCTGACCGGCATCTGTTACACAAAAGCTAATCCCCCGCCCCTGAGCATGACATCATTAAAACAGTCATAATGGCAGCCCTAATCCCTGACCTCACTGGGCTCCGTAGGCAAACGCGCCCAGCACAGTAGCACGCAACTATACTCCGAAGCTGGAACCCAATGCAGATCTCCTCACAATACATCGCTCCCCAAATAGGAATATGCCACATCACTTGCAAAGAAGAACGCTACACGGTTCATATCAGAATAGAAATTTAATGCACAACAAATTCACCAAGCCCATACAGCCATTAGGCCATAAACCCCAAAATATAATTCACCATTGTGGGCTGCATCCGCAATAAATGACCAGATACTTCTTGTGTGACGCCCTGTTCCCTCATGGTACACAGGGCCTACATTCTCATACGAAAAGGCAACATGGAAGCGCCTCGAACCACAGGGCCGTCCCATTAGGGAGGCACTAGTCCAGCTGAAAGGCTGAAATGTTGCTCCTAGCCACTAGTACTGCGTAAGGGCATGTGGCCCATTGGCGATCGTCCCATAAGATCGTAATGGTGCTCCACTGATTAACACGAAGCAGCAGGTGTCGGGAGTAAAATCCATCTGCAGGAGTGGCATACAGATGGCAGTGGCAAAAGGGGAGGAGATACCTGTCACCCAAATGAAATGAAAAAGAATAGTATGGGCATCAGAACTGCATTTGAATTACTCACTTCAATGATCACACAAAATCCACAGCCATATGCATGCTAGCCCACTCCAAGGGATCATCACCACCCAAAAACCACTTGCGAATCATAACTATCTATATCGAGGTGAAAACACTATTACAAACGAGTGTTACTGTGCATGCGTCTGTCAAAACAGAATCCATCAGATGGGATTAGTAACGTGCATAGACACAAGTGTCTGAAGGCGCGTCGAGACAGGGAGGGTTCAACAAGGCCAGATAGATGATGGTCCCACTATGGCAGCCCTGCATCACATAGCGCAGGGGAGGTGGATAGATTCCAAGAAGCCCCGTACATGGCAAACTCTGTATGAAATCATCTGTCCATGCATCCATACATCATTCCCTCATCCCGTAATGAAAACGCCTGATTTCATACTCACATAACATGTGAAATTTCCATTGAGTCTGTGCGTTATGCAGCCTGCAAAATCCACTGTGCTCCAGCCCGTAATTCCAGTGTTGTGAAGTAACATGTATTTGGGAACGTCCGGCCTCATCGTCCACTACGCTATTGCGCATCCCATACCATTCATATCAATCATTGCATTCTCGCCATGGCCCCTGTCCCAAGGACATTGAACAATAGAACGTTATATTTGCAGTCAGACCTGTGGGCGTCTCCTCGCCGCTAGCTGAAAACCGAAAGCGCTGTCCTTCGAATTCCTCATTTGGAACATCACGTCGAAAAGGCATCTGTGGCCGCTTGAAATCACAAATTAATCCATCTAGTGCGGCTGTGTGTGAAAATGGCAACTGGCTTCACTCACAAATGGGACGCCCCGCCCGTCGGTGAACCTCGGTACAGTGTTGCATGAGGGTCCACCGTAACTCGAGTACTACGTTCCACTGACCCTTCACAAGTCTGTTCGCGACTGCAAAGATAGTATGTGAACCAATGGGACCATAGCAGAATGAACATATCAACCAATTTTACACTGCCATCGGGAACAAATACATGATTGTAATAGCAAGATGCCATTCGTCGAATTGCAGCGTTGTGTGCGGGACGTGCTCGCCCAAAGGGGATTGCAGCTTGCACAGGTGGAATGAATCACCACAGGTGGAGGCTATACAGCCTGAAAACACATAAATTGCACACCCAACCCCCTCACACAACCACACCCACTCCGAAATGCTACCGGCAGGACTAGCGATGTTGGCCCTGGGGGACCTGATAGCACTGCAAGTACTCCAACTTCAAGAAGAAGACGAACCCCAACTACTACAACAACCGGCCGCACGGAGGAGACGCAGGAGGAGGAGGAGGGCAAGGCAGGGCCAGCAAGGGCCGCCAGCACAGCCACTACCACCACGCAGGCAGCCCGCAATCCCACGCCTCCGAGCACATCCGTTCGACCTCACTGATGAGCAGATCCACACCCTCTACCGTTTGGACCGGGACACCATAACCGCCATTGTGGACATGACACAGGCTGACCTTGCCAGCATGATAGATAGCCCAACCGCCATCCCACCCCTACTGAAGGTGGTGTCTGTACTCCACTTCCTGGCCACAGGCACCTACCAGCACACAGTCGGACAGTTGCATGGCATTTCACAGCCACTGTTCTCACGGACACTATTGTAAGTGCTCGATGCCCTCCTGAGGCACGCAGACGACTACATCTCTCTACCGCGCTCGGAGCAGGAAATTACGAACACAAAAGTGGGATTCCATGCACTTGGCGGCATACCGGGTTGCATTGGTGCCATCGACAGCACCCATGTGGAATTGGTCGTCCCACATGCCATGGAGGCCCAGTACCGCAACCGAAAACAATTTCATTCTCTGAATGTACAAATGGTGTGTGACTCCAACAGGATCATTACACATTGTTGTGCCCGATTCCCTGGATCGACCCATGATTCTATGGTCTTGAGGAACTCTACAATACCACGCTACATGGAGCGACACGCAGGGAACAGATCCTGGCTACTCGGTGAGTCTCATTTCAAGCATGATAATGTGGGGTATGTGATGCGCCAATGACCTAGCAGGAAGGGGGGGGTGCGTACGTAGCAATGGCATTCCTCAAACATCCTTTATTGTCCACATACAGGTGATGCCGGGTATCCACTGAAGAGATGGCTCCTTACACCACTCCGGAACCCACGGGACCAGCATGAGGAGGACTACAACCATGCCCACTCACGTACCCGTGTAGTCATAGAACAGGCATTCGGCCTACTGAAGACTCGTTTCCGCTGCCTCAGCAGGTCTGGCGGGGCACTCCTGTACCGCCATGAGAAGGTTGCAAAGATGGTCATGGCATGTGTCATGCTACACAACATGTGCGTACGTAGAAATGTGCCCATGCCCCCTGACGCAGAACTGCAAGCACCTGAAGATGGTCATGATGAGGGTGGGGATGTGGCAGCACCTCAAGGAGTCTGCGAGGCACAGGAGGGCCGTGACATTCGTCAGCATATCATAGATGCATGCTTCTAGCACTCACGCCTGGTGGCTGATACATGGACACGGAACTTGTGGCACTGTGTGTGTCCGGAACATGCACAATAGGGACTGTACGCCTATAATGGCCTCGTACACAAAGATCAATGTCCACACATCTCATTGGATAATCGTGCATTGTTTATGGCATATGTGAAATCATGTTACACACCCCATCGACCCGCCACCCAAGTGAGCCCAACACACCCCCTCCACCCTCCTACCTCCCCCCCGAACACCAGTGTCCAGAGATGCTCATTGTCAGTGGGCAGTCGCTATTGCAAGCCCCCTCTCCGGGTATCAGGGGCACCCCTGCCTGTGGAGCGCAGGTTCCTCCCTGATCTACGTTGGGGGCTGCCCTGGACGGAACTTGCAACGGATGATGTCTCTGCCTGCTCACGTCCATGCATGTCCCTAAGGGTTTGTGAGAGCTCAGTGAGCACACGGCGCACAGCGGCAAGTTCGGCACATACGTCTTTGGACGTCGCATGCAGTTCCCCCCTCAGGCTCTCGGTGCTTCTCTCCATTTGTACTCTCAGGCTCTCGGTGCTTCTCTCCATTTCTACCCTAAGTGTCTCAGTTGATGTTTCTATGTCTGCCTTAGTGCCCCCACATTCATCGGCATGGTCCTTGAGGAGCGTGGCCAGTTGCTGCTGTTGCACGATTACCTGGTCGAGGGACTGTTGCCTCTGCTGTGCCATGGCCATTTGCGGTGGTGTCACAGAGGGGCTGGTCACCTCATGTTGCCTTGCCACAGGGCTTGTGGGGGATGGCCAGTCGTCGTCTTGTGGGTGCCCCTGCGTGGTATCCTCATGGTGTACGGGATGGAACATACAGGGGGATTGAGACAGGTCATGGATGGATCTGACTTCGACATCCCCGTTTTCTGTGTCGGAGCATGCTGCCATTAATGCAGTGTCACTTATGGTGCTGCTGCCACCAGAAGCAGTGCCTACTGTGGCATCCATTGGGGGGACCTGTGGTGGTGCTGTTGTGGGCATGCTGGCTGCTGGGGTGCCTGTTGGAGTTCCCTCCTGTGTGCTGCCACTTGATTTGTCCTGCTGCCGTGTCTTGATGCGTGCAGCTGAGGTGGAGGGTCTTTGGCCGTTGGTCTTGGCCCTCTTTGCAGGTGTGCTGGTAGGGGTGTCCTGGAGCTCGTCGTTTGAATCGGACCCTGTGGTGGAGTAGAAGAGGGCGAGCGTTATTGATGGGTCTGTGGGAATTGGAATGGCAATGTATCACATGCATTGGGGTGGTACCTGAGGGTGATTTGGGTTGGGGCCTTGGAGGTGGTTTCTTTTTTGTGTGGAGTGAGGGTGCAGTTGTTTTGCAGCCTGCAGTTAGGGTGTGCCTGCTGCACGTGTAAAGGGTGTTTTTAGGATTTTTAATTATTTATGTATTTAATGTGAGTTTTGAAGTGTGCTATCGGGCCTATGTATGTGGATGTTCTCCTGGACATGTGTTACTGTTGCACTATGTGGACACGTGGTACTTCACATGATTGGACATTGTGGTTTTAGCATTGTTTTATTTGGGACACCTACCTGATTCTTCGGATGTCTGCACTCCTTTCTCCATCCCTCCGACTCCCTCTATACTCTCCATTCCAATGGTGGAGGCACAGATTTCTTCCCAGGGGGTCAGCTTGATGGGTGATTCCGATCCTCCCCCGGTAGCTGTGGCAATGTTGCGGTTGGCAGAAAGTATGCTACGGACGCGGATCCGCAGGTCGTCCCATCGCTTTCTGCATTGCTGTGGGTTGCGGGGTGCGGTCCCCACCGCACTTACCCGCTGTGCCACCAGGGCCCATATGGCCTTCTTGTTCGCAAGTGCCGTCCTGGTCATTTGCGTGGAGAAGACGACGGCAGCATTCTCCTGGAGGGTCTCTGTGAGCACGGTGAGTTCCTCACGGGAGAAGTGGACCTGCCGCTTGCGGTCGCACGCTTTCTTCGCTACTTTTCCCATTTTTCTTGGTTTCACTAGGGTGGATGTCGGGTTGGGATGTGTCTCAGGGTAGTATTTTTAATGGTTGTGTGGAAATAGTGTTTTTATAGGTGTACGGCGTGATGTTTCCTGTTCCGGGACCATGTTTTTACTTCCGTTTCCGTATATTTACGGTCACCGTACTTTCCGATTGCCGCTCATTGCGGTGACCGCTAAGAGGGGTGGCGGAATTGCACCTAGGGCGCCGTACGGCGGCGGTGTGGGCCGTTTTGGGGTCATTTCCGCCATCGCGGACTTTGCACTTCCGCCATGGCGTGGTGCTCGTGCCCGATGGGTCGGAATGAGCCGCACTTTGCTCCGTCGTGCAATGGCGGAAACGCTATTTACGCTATGGCGGTCCGGTCGGTTGCTTTCTGCCAGGGTCGTAATGAGGGCCACTGTGTCTGAGCACGTGAAAGGGTTCTGGGACCCAGATTGGAGAAAAGCTCCCCAAACTTTATTCAAGAGGAATATAAACTTTATATGTGACATTAACACTTAAAGAGCATGGCAGGAGAGTAAACCAAGGCTGCGGGTGAAAGTAAATGCAGAGAAACAAAACTGTGAATTGAGGAAAGTGGTGTATCTGATTTGGCAAGAGAGTGGACCAGGGAGAGGGGTATAGACAACAGGTTCTAGGACCCACAACAAGCGAGAGGAAATGTCATAGCACAGCTTGGGAGAAAGTACCAGGCTATTTTACTTTGTCACAGCCCATGGGAGCTGTGTCTGCTCACCAAGAACAAACTTTGTGCAACACCGGAAAGGCTCTGGGGAAAGGGAATCAACCCACAAGCCTGGTGGAACTTTTGTTTGCTTTTCTACACCGTTTTTAAACTTTCATTTTGGAACTGCAAAGCTGGGCTGCAGGGCGGCAGCCAAAATACATTTCCCTTTTTCTCCTTTTGTTAAGTTTAGCTTGTGAGGGATAGGTTAGGAATGGAACACAGGATGGTAACTATAATTTGGGCATTCTGACACTGACAGTTTCATTAGCTAATTTTGTTGAGGCAGGAAGCCCCTCTTAGATATAGGGCTAGTTAGGATTTCCTCCAACCCCCTTTATATTGTTGTGAATAAAAGTTTTTATCAATCAATATGCCACCGTTGTGTCTGTCTCTTACTCCCAGACCCTCACACTACATAAACAGAAGAGTTTTAAGTCTCTTTCTGAAGTCGAGAACGTTATTAGACTCTGTAATGTCATGGGGGGTGTTTGATGACATCCTTTTTCCTCCTCCAAATGGCGTTTTGAGTTCTTTCATTTGCGGCTTCTCCAGGTAATATCGGGGGGAATTACGTGCATAGGCAAAAAAAAGGGGGAGGGGTTTCATTTCTGAAAAGTCTTTCTGCTGCAAAGCACCAAAGCTGATATACATAAAAGGTTTTAAGGAACAGGGTGGCACCCCATGTCTCAGTAAAATGTATTAAAAACTACTGGATGGATTTACCCGCAAACCAGTCGAGGAAATTAAGTCAATGCTTTGTGCCCAAATTGTTTCTAATTCAAATCTGCCTAGCGATTTTCAAGCTACGGCTGTTCAAAAACTGCTCTTTTTCTCTATGGGAAAAGTAGTGCGAGTAGGCTGAAAACTGTGTTTTTATGTCTCTTAATAACTTTTTCATTTTTTAAGGAATTTTTCTCAAAATGTCCTGTTTGGGACGCGTCCTTGACAAACCTTTGGTTTAGAAATGTTCATCCAAATCCATCCATCAAGTCAAATGTTAGTAGCCTCTCTCAACCTCTCTGCTGAAAAGCACCAAGACGATATAAAGGTTTTAAGGCACAGGTGGCACCCGGTTCTCTGTCGAATATCTTAAAAACTACTGGATGGTTTTCCCGCCAAACCAGTCAAGACATTTAAGTCCATGCTTTGTGCCCTAGTTGTTTCTTATGTGACCCAAATCTGCCCAGCGTATTTCTCATTACGGATGTTCAAAAACTGCACTTTTTCTCTATGGGAAAATGAATGGGCTGAAAACTGTGAAACTGCAGTGTTTTGTTTTCTTAATAACTTTTCCATTCACCAATGTTTTGTTCCCAAAATATGCAGTTTGGGAGGCCCTTGACAAACGTAACATTTTGAGAATTTCATTCAAATCCATGCAGCAAATCAACTGTTATTAGCAAAAGAATTGTAGGAGGAAATGGCTGCTTTTTCGTTTCTGAAATGCCTCTCAGCCTCTCTGCTGCAAAGCACTCTGGGAGATATCTCTATATATTTGAGGGAAGGGAACATCCCCTTCTCCATGACATTTAATAAAAGTACTGGATACAATAACCCCAGATTCCTAAAGGATCACAGGTCAGTGCTTCGTGCCCAAGTTGTTTCGGACCTGGTCCAATTCCGTACATCGGTTTTTGCTGTGCAGTCTGGCTAAAATTTACCTTTTTTGTCTATGGAAAATTAATGGGGACTAGCCGAAGCTGCTTTTTTTGTTTCCTCAATAACTATTTTTTAAAGGATATTTCCTAAAATGTCCAGTCCGGGGAGGGTATTGGGAGGAGTTAGGGTGGGGACCCGTGTGTACAAAATGGTCTGCAAATGTTCAGCCATATTCGTCATGCGAGTCAAAGGTTATTAGCAATTCTTTTTTTGCTTACCTAAGGAACTCACCTATACGACCGCCACACTATAATTTACATACAGGGATGTTAATATGATCATATGGTAACTGCCTATAAGTACCCATGTTCAAATGACTGAATGACTTTCACCCCAAATATCAGAATTTTACTTCAAGAGTTTCAGAAGGAATGTGCATTGCTGTGCTCACTGAATCGTCTACATTCAGGTGCATGCTGGGTGAGATGCTGTGATGCTGGAAATGTCTTTTGGAGGGACAGGGCCTCCTAGTCCTTGTCCTACCACTTCTCTGTGTGTGTTTTCTGTATCTTTTCTGCCTCTGAGGTCCATTCTGGACCTCTAGCAGTGCAGCTCTTCATTTTTCCTTTTAGTGAACAACACCCATAGGATACCATTATGGGACCCATTGGTGGGGGTACACACTTGTGTATGTTTTTGGGCACCTGTGTGTTCCCCACAGAGCAGGATATGGGCTGGTGGAAGCTACATGCTGACTTGACAGTGGCTCCGCGTGTCCTCCATTTTTGGGACATCCAGGTCCTGCCATAGAAATCAATGGATATCTGTACAATGATGGCCACTGTAGCCTTTTTGTTTCTATTGCCCATACCCCTTATTTCCCAAAGTCCTGTCAAACCCTGACTCTGTCCCTTTCTCCCCGAATGGCTGTTGGGTGTAAAGACCATATATGGCTCTATGACTGCCTCCTGTAAGACTGACTGGAGACTTCCCAGAGACGGTGTGTTGTGGATACACCCTGTGGGTGGGACCTGTATGAATGGAGTCTGAAGCCAACTCACATTCTGTGTTGTGGGTGTCTGGTTTTGGTTGTGTGACACAATGCATGGGCCAGCCATGACTGAAACTGGAGTGAATGCAGTGTAGTCTTCCGAAAGACTTGGTGCTTACTCCAACTTGAGTGAATGCAGTGAAGCCTTTTGAAAGGCTTGGTGCTTGCTCCAATCCACATTCTGTGCTATGGGTGCCTGGTTTGGGTGAATGGCCTGAATGCCCATGAGCCTGATTGGCTGCCTGCCTGCATGAATGCATTTGTGTATGATTGGCTGATTGAGTCTGGCTCAGCCTGAGTGAATGGGGAACAAATGTGTTGAACTAAGGACCCCTCACTCACCAATTTGTTCAGAAGCTAAGTTCAGAAGCTGAAGTCAAAGCTGAAGCAAGAAGAAGCTGTTCCCTGGAGCCCGGCTGGAGGAGGAATTCTGCTGCTGCATTTCTTCAAGTAATCTGAAAGCTGCTGTGTTCTTCCGAGGACTGATCCAAGAGAGGTCCTGGGTAGTCAACCTCTTCCTGAGCTATGAGGGACCATTTTGCACCTGCTACTCTTCATCAAAAAAACCCTGTAAACCAGTCCTTTGTCCCTGCCGTCTGAAGATGGGGTCTTCGTGAGTCCAGAAGAGGAGTGCTTGGACATCTCAATCTGAGAAAGTCCAGTTGTGTCACCCAGGATCAGGAGAAGTGTTCGTGACTGCTGGATACCAGCTTGACCAGTAGAGGGCTTAGTGCTGATTGACACCCAAAGCTGTGAAAGTTACATCTGATCAAACAACCTTTCAAGGGACATCCCTGACATGACATCTGACCACTTCTTCCCACCGAAGAAGATCAGTTCGCTGTGTGCAGAGGAAGGTCTGCCGGTGGGTTTCCCACTACCAAAAACCGAAGAAGATGCCCCGAGGGTCCAGCCTTGGGGAGGGTCAATAGTCCAGGCCAGAGACGAGTCCAAGTCACCAGAAGCCATCTAGAGGTCCGTGCTGCAGCTGCTACACCGAAAAACCAAAAGTCAGTAAGTTGAGAAATCCAGAAACCTGACTCTTCTGCCACTGCTCACGTTGTCACTGAAAGGCATCCAAAGTCTCCAAGGATCGTATCTTCTTCTGCCAGGCCTTTTCGGAGTCCACAGGAAGTTTCACCTTCAAGAGACATCCACAGCCGGAGTAACGACCTGCCAACTGAGACCACTGCAAAGATCAAAAGTGCTGCCTTTCCAACACTGTCTGGTTCCTCCTTTGCTCTTGGCCTTAGGATCCTAGTGACTGCTTCTTGCTAAGGGGTTCCATCTTCAAGGGGTCCCTTTGAGTAAAGCCATGAAACTCCACCATTTTGCCTGCCAAGACACCAAAGGTACTGTGACAAGGAAGAGCTTCTTCCAGCCACAGGAATCATCCAGGGGACCGAGATACATGTTGGATCCTGTGCGTCTGTGGCATCTCAGGTACTTTGGGGTAGTAGAACCTATAGAAGTAAAGTAGAACATTATTGAACATTTATGGACTGGGCTGTAATAGACAAGATAAGGTACACCCTAACTTTTCCCTTGCAGGTTGCCCAGGTGGGGGGGATGGGGTCCTAACATAGCATCACTATTTAAGTCTAAAGAAATTATACTGACTTTGTTCTGAAACATATCTGCCTTTCTTCCTTAATCTATGAAGCTACACCCTGCTTATGATTGCTATGAGTTTTAAACTGCGAGCTGTGGGTGCATTTTAAATTGAATCTAAAAGCATGTGCAGTACCACATAGAGTATATATAGTATTGCCATTATTAGAAGAGTATTACCAAAGTACAAAGTGTTTTTATTTATATGTATATATTTATCTGAACCTTATTTTATATAAAGAAGCTGTGTTAATCACCTAACATAGCGTGTGGACATTCCTTTGTGTGAGCTTGGGAACTCACTGTACTCCAACCATATAAGAGGGCAGAAGTACAAATACCCCTCCAGTCTTTACACATGTAACGCAGCGAGTCGTGGCCAGTTGTCTATGCAGCCTTATCGCAACAAAAAAGCATATCTGCCTTCCATCACTCGTCACAGGATGGTCACTTATTGAACCACACATTCTAGACTCCCTTTCAAGGTATTGAAATATCAGAGCACATCAACTGAATTCACTTGCTAGCTTCAGACTCTAGTCGTGGAGCAGTAGGAGGGCAGGGAATTTTGAAAGTACCCGTCCCGTTAGCGCCTCAGGATTGCTTTGTGGGAATTCAAAAAGATTTCAAACTTTTATTATGCAGTGCGAGTTGCACTTTCTCTGTAGAGCTAAAGGTTTCCCAACAGAGGCAGGCAGGGTAGCCTTTGTACTCTCTTATTTAACAGGGGAGGGACGGCGGCCTGGTCTGTATTGTTAGTAGGTCAGGAGAGTTCTGTTCTGAAGAATTTCACTCAGTGTAAAGATGAGTTCAAGCAGATGTTTGAAAATTGGCGGGGAACTGTTAGAATTGAAACAAGGAAACAGGGAGCTAGTGAGCTATATGACACAATTTAAGTCCTTGATTCTTGAGAGTCGTGGGGTTGAAGAAAAAAGGAAAAGGGCCTACTTTCTCTTTCGAGGTTTGAGAGAACATTTAAAAGATGCATTGTCAGTTATTGTAGATCGACCCATGTCTTGTGATGCTCTAATTGACTTGGTTATGAAGGTTGATTTACATCTTTGGGAAAGGAAGAGTGAACGCAGAAGGGGCTGTGGCGAGGTTAAGGTTCCTCAGTGGGTGGGCAGATCCAGAGTGGATTTGACAAGTAGAGAGAAGAGAACTAAAGTAGTAGAGTATGGTGGGAAGGTAAGGAGGAAAAAGACAGGCACAGAGCTAATAATTGATGTCTGTATTGCGGAATAAGTAGGCATTTCCTGGGAAACTGTCCTAATAACCCCAAAAGATTTCAGTCATCTGGAAACTGAACTCAACAGGTCACCAACACACTCTAGGCAGCAGTGCCCTGCATCATTGTTAATGTATCCTTGCACTTTAAGGGTAAGTTGAAGGGCTCAGGTCCAGTGAGGATTGATTCTGGAGCAACTAGAAATTGCATGGACCTGGGGCTAGCAAAATCCCTGGGTATTCCTCTTGTTCAGAAGGAGTTGGTGGGGCAGGTGAGGGCGGTGGATGGATGTCTTCTGACTTCAGGACCCATTACTCGTGAGACAGTTCCGCTGGTTATGTCAATGGTGGGAGATCATTAGGGGGTTATTGTGTGTTAACTAATTGATGCACCCCAGTTGCAGATTAACCTTGGAAATCCATGGTTAACTTTCCATAATCCCGTAATTGACTGGTGCAGGAGAGTGGTGGAATTTAAGTCAGATTTTTGCAAGTAGCATTGCTTTGCTTTGATTACTTCAGAAGAGGAGGGAGGTGACTAGAGAAGAAAAGATTATTAGCGTTTGTGGATGAAGGAGGAATGGGTCATTCCACTGGAGGTGTGTTGGTGGTTTTTACAGAATGTTAGGGGGATTTCAAGGATGTTTTTGATGAGGTCGAGGCAGGGGGGTTACCTCCATATAGGTCTTATGACTGCAAGATGTAGCTGCACTTGCACATTCTGAATGCTCACAAGGCCTAGTAGGACTGCCTCTCCCTATCATTGTTTATATTTGCCTTTCATTCTCATGTTCCCTCCCCGTTGCCATGTGGGCACTTTGAAACACAATTTACTTGATGTACTTACAAATACACAATAAAATAAATAAATCTGGAGAATGTGGCAACCTTACCTAGTGGGTTGTGTATGCACTAATGAAAAGGAGAATTAATGCCTTAAAGAATATCTAGCAGAAAACCTTGTAAAGAGTTGTATTAGACATTCACAGTCCCCAGCTGCCTCACCCTTGTTCTTTGTTCCCAAGAAAGATGGCAAGTTACGAACATGGATTGATTATCGCTCTTTAAATAAGGTGACCATCAAGAAGCGTTATCCATTGCCATTGATTTCTGAAATGCTTGATCAAATTCAGGGAGCAATCATTTTTTCTAAATCGGATTTGAGGGGGGCTTATCATTTGGTCATGGTCAGACAAGGAGATGAATGGAAAAAAGCCTTTAAAACTAGATTCATGTTGTTTGAATATCGGGTAATGCCCTACGAATCATGCAGTGCTCTTTCAGCGTTTCAGTATTTTATTAATTATGTTCTGAGGGAATTTTGGGATGTTTTTGTTGTCGTTTACATAGATGACATTTTAGTTTTCTCTCAAAACTTGGAACAGCATCAGGACAATGTTAGACAGGTGTTAGGCAAGTTGCGAGAACATCATCTCTTCTTCAAGCTAGAAAGAAGTCAATTCCATAATGAAACTGTGGAGTTTCTTGCATTTGTGATCTCTCCTGAAGTTCTTGAGATGGACGGCAAGAAGGTGCAAGCAGTGAAAGACTGGCCAACTCCCACTTGGGTTAAGTAAGTTCAGAGTTTTTTGGGGTTTGACCATTTTTACAGGAGATTCTTTTTTTTATTTTTTATTGAACAATTGTTTTAGTTGATATATCAACTTTTTCAATATCGTGATTACAGTAGCATATTCATCTAAAAATTTCAGCCGGTACATTAATTAAGTACATTCAATAATACATCAGCAGGGGACAGTCGGTTGGTGTGAACATGTGTACTTATTGCTGTGAGCTAGTTTCACAAATTGAACAGATGAACAGTCTGAAAAATGGTTAAAAGAGAAAGAGACTATCATGGGTTTCGTTCGGAGCACACAGAAATGATCAGAATAGCCATGAAGTTTCGATCAGTACACCTTGACACATTAAAACCAAATAAAACTGGTATGTAAAACAATGTCAGTAAATAGACTTTTTTAACCAGATAAGTTAAATACATACCACATTTGTATGTTCTATAAGGACAGGCGTACTGAAATTTGACATACACCCTTCATCAACCCTGGGTACACTCATTAAAAAACAAGAACAAACCCCCTTTCCCAAACTCAATTTTTAAGAACAGGATAATACATTTTAAGAGCTTTTTGATTAAAAGAGGAAGCGTGGGTCCAATGTAAAGTCAATCTTTAAAACAATTGTCGGTCAAAATACTTTTTAGATCAATTATGTTGATGTATGCCTCCATAGAACATTATATATATGTAAAAGTGCTTATATTTTGAGAGATTGCAGCAATAACATGTGTAAGAAATATTAACACATTGTTCTACACTATTCCTTAAAATCAATAGAATATCATCAGAAGGTAAAAAAGAAGAAAAAATATTAATTCTCGCTTGGGGACGATGATCAGGAATATTCCCTATCCTTTGTCTGTTATTTATTGTTCTTGTTTTAGTATGAATACTTTTGACACGCAGGCTCCAGCTCGGGTGGGTTCTCGATAGTTAGACTAGTTCTCTCCGATCTGAATTATTCAGTGATGTTAGATTTAAGGCCGCAAGAAATTGTACAGTGGCTATGACCAGTGAAGTTTTAGTGGTGTTAAACGCCGCCTCCCAGAATTGTGCTTTTGTTGTTAGAGTCCTATGTTGGAAGTATTTGTGGAAATATCAGATTCTCAGGTCTAATATAGCAGGATATTCAACTATGAGATGCTCAATGGTCTCAAAAGAGGTTCCAGTATTACAGAATCTGCAATTTATATCTAACACAAGTGATTTGTTGTAATTTGCTTTTCTTACTTTCGTTGGGACGAGGTTAAAGCGAAATCTCAAGTACGAATCAGTATAGCTCCGATCTGGAAATGTACTCAAATACTATGAAATTTCATTCATGGCTTTAGTTAAGAAGACACCTGCCTTAAATGATGCAAATGAATTTATCCCATGTCGAGATCCAATGCTAACCCCAAAGTTTGATTTTTGCTTTTTCAGGATTGTCTAGAAGAAGCTCAAGTGCAATATCTGCATTTGTATAGTGACAATAGGCATAACTCTTTCCATGATCAAATTGGGCTTGAGCATGAGGATTCTAGGAGGGCTTTGTTTGTTTGTTTGTTTATTTGGTATGGCGTGCAAAACCCAGAGGTAACAGGGCGCAACAGAGGGCATGAAGATAAGGTTACATAAAAACTTAGTTACAGGATAGGCACGAATTTACATATTTACATACAGTAATTACAATTCCGAAAGGTCAGTTGAGTGGATATAGATATATACAATTCAGATAGGCTTTGGTCTGTGGGTATGATCAGTCGTGGGGATCATTGGAGCGTAACCAGGTTAGGAGATTGCACCTGAAGCTGTGGTAGGATTGGTCAGCTCTAGTGTTGAGGGGGAGGGCGTTCCAATGTAGGGCTGCCATGACAGGGAAGCTACTGCCGCCTGTTTTCTTTTGTCTGAATGTGGCGGCCTGGAGTTGGAAGGAGTTAATCGTTCTGATGGGGTGGGTGGAGGTCTTGTTTATGATTCTGGCAGCGAGGTAGGAGGGGGCTGCGTTGTTTAAGCATTTGAAGGTAGGTAAGTGATTCTGTTTTGAGAGCAATACGGTCGCAGATTTTGAGCCATTTGTGTTCTCTTCTTTTGTTGGATATGTGTTCTTTGGAAGGTAGGTTGAGGGCTGTTCTGAGAGCATTATTTTGAAGTGTTTGGAGTTTGTTGATTATGTATTTGTTGGCTCCTAAGTACATGGCGTTACGATAATTAAGTTTGGAGAGTATTAGGGCGTTGGCTATGATGATGCAACTGGCTTGGGGAAGGAATGCTCTACAAGCTCTGATTAGCTTGCAGATGTAAGCGGTGGAGGAAGCTAGTGAATTAACTTGTTTATTTAGTGACAAGGCTGAGTCTAGGTGAAAGCCTAGGGTTTTCACTGTTTTGGCGGTTGGAATGGTGTTACCGTAGATTTTGAACGCTTTGTAGCTAGGGCAGAGTTTTTTTAGGTTAGCGTTGGAGCCGAGGAGCAGGATTTCGGTTTTCTCATCATTCAGGCAGAGACAGTGTGTGGCCATCCATGCCTGAATGATGAGATATATTTTGTTTACCAAGGCTGTGTCCGAGTCATAGTTGCCCGAAAGCGGTATGAGGATCTGGGTGTCGTCAGCATAGTTAGTGTATGAGACACCCAGTCTGTCCAACTTGTCGAATTTGGGCTTGGTAAAGATGTTGTAGAGAGTGGGGGAGACGCAGGATCCCTGAGGCACATAGCAAGTTATGCTGATGGGGTCTGCTAAGGCTATTGAGGAGGAGACTCTCATAGTGCGGTTGTCCAGGAATGATTGTATCCAGTTTATGGCCTCATTTGAGAAGTGGGCTGCTGAGGCCAGGTGTTTGCAATGGACTGTGTGATCCACCAGGTCGAAGGCTGCCGACAGGTCGAGGAGGAGTAACATGGCGGTTTTTCCTTTGCCATTGATTTCGTTGATCTGGGTGTTTAGGTCGATGAGAACCAGAAAGAGATTGTGTGAATTAGTTGAGGCTAAAAGGCACTTCCTGTAAATTGACAGCATTAACCAGATAACAGTTGCAAAAAGAGAGGTCAAGCCCAGTTCAAATCTGATCATTGCGATTGCTGTGTTTGTCGGTACAGGAAGGATACTTTTCCAGTAAATGCCTTCTATAGTGTCCCATCTAGGGGCCTCGGGCATAGATTAGTCTGGCTGCCATATGTGATGATCAGAACTACTTTTTGTTGGTAGAAGATTCTTGCTGGCAAAATTGAAAATTTCCCATATTTGGTTTGCAATGCTTTCCCTTGTATGGCAAGGAATCTCATCGGAGCATGTAGTTCAATTTTGTAGGGCAGATCAGAGGAGTGGGAGTTGGTGTTTACCGCAAGGTATTTATATTGGTCAATTTGAGAAAGAGATCTCTTTGAAAGTTTCCACTTGAATTTATATCCTGTTTTTTTCAGATTATGTTGGAAGATAAGTATGTTGGACTTACTAATGTTAATTGCAAGGTTGTTTTCTTCAGCATATTTACTTAAGGCTGATAGTTTCCTTTGCAGCCCTATTGGTGTTCTATCTAATATCACCAGGTTGTCCGCATATAAAAGATACGGAATCTCGGAGGAACCTAGTTTTGGCGGAAACGATCAAACAGATTTAAAAGCAAGATAAATATCATTAATAAAAAAGTTAAAAAGAATCGACGCAAAAGGGCAACCTTGTTTTAAACCGGTGTTTGTTTGTATAGCTTTTGATAAAAGGCTGTCTGTCGTTAGTTTCACTTTGATGGTGGTATCAAAATAAAACTGGTTAATTAAAAAACGAATGTAGGCAGGACAGTTGTTTTTGAGATGCTTGGTTCATAAATTCTTGCGAGGGACAGAGTCGAAAGCTTGTTTAAAATCTATTATAACACCCTAACGGCTGTTTCTCAATATTGATTGGTCAATCTGCGGGCTATACAAACTGGTATTGATTACAACCCGCAAATCGGGTCTATGAAGTGCATATGAACACTTTCATACACACCAAAGTAAGCAGCTTCAACGTTGCAGAATACATCGTTGAAGCTGCTTGCCTTGGTGTATATGAAAGTGTTCATATACACCACAGAGGTGTATATGAACACTTTCACATACATCAAAGAAAGCAGCTTCAATGTTGAAGCTGCTCACTTTGGTGTGTATTAAAGTGTTTATATACACCTGTGTTCTCAGCAGCATTTTTGTAAAATGACAAATATGTCGTTATTTTACAAAAATGCTGCTGAGATTTCAGGATTGCGCCCGTTATGTCAAACAGGCGCAATCCTGAAGGTGCACTGTAGTGCACTACGAGGACGCCCAGGCCCACTTGAAAATACTGGTGGAGCCTGGGCATACTGATTTGGCACAGTGAATCCTGCTCTTAAGCACATTCACTGCGCCAAGTTCAGAACCGGCCCCTGAGGGTGTTCTAATAGCTTTATAGACCTGCAGCTTGGGCCGTACCGGGCGTTATGGTCACTCATACCTCATTAAAGGCCATTGCTTCGCTCAGTCTTCATGGCCCATAACGCCCGGTACGGCCCTTGCTGCAGGTCTATAAAGCTATATTAGTGCTAGAAATACTGGCTGCTTTGTTTGGATTGCTGGGCTTGTTTTTTTCATTGCTGATAATAACATTAAATTTAGAGCAGTGCCAATACCTGTTACAAAGCCTGACTGGTGTACATCGAGTAGATTGGTCAGAGCGAGCCATTTTAAAAGGTCACGAAGTAAATGTCTAGCTAGGATTTTGCCCAGGGCATCTAAAAGCGCAATCGGTCTATAATTGCCGGGTTCATTTCTATCACCTTTTTTAATAATTGGAATGATTATGGCTTCTTGCCAGGATGGAGGATATTTTCTGGTTAGAATGACCTTTTTGAATATTAATTCAAGCGCAGAGGCCTAAGCTTCGGGGTGAGCTTTAAAAATGGCGTTAGTCAAAAGGACCAGGAGCTCTGGACATACTTAGCTTTTTAATTATCATAAGGATATCTAGAGTATCCAAACCAAATGTTGTCAGGTCCGGAACTACCGAAATGATTAAGGTCGCTTGAACATTTGTTTTTTTTAGCAGTGTTTGGTAATGATTTATCCATGTGGTTTCACCTCTGGTGTTTAATTGGAGAGATTTGACAGCACTTGCGGGTGAATGGTTGATCACACGCGATATGTCCCCAGCAGATTTAGATATAATCGCTTTAAGCATTACTTCTGCATCATGTTGTTTTTGCACAAGAAGAATCTGTTTGATTTTGTTTTTGTATCTAATTTTGATTATGGATCTTTCTGCTTAATGAGTTATGAGGGAGAGACAACGCAAATTGCGTCGTAGTTCTGTTTTAAGCTCCTTAATACTCAGATTAGAGTTATATCTATGCTAAAATGTTGGGGGAAAATTAGATTGCATTGATTGAGTTATAATTTGTATGCAATCCGTATAGAGTGTTTTTGAATGATTGCTCTGAACCAGCGTTGCATTCAGTAAGCTTATGGCTTAAAGAAGCTATAAGTGTTCCACCGAAGACCATTTCTACCGTTATTCAATGTGAGTGACGGTGTATAGTATTGGGAGATTTGCCGCAAATGGGCAGACCAGTGGGTTTCGAGGATATTATGGTCACTGGAAGTAGAGGAGGTCACTTGAAAGGATGCTATATGTTTGATTGCGTTAGATGATATAAAAACGTAGTCTATCACCAGAGTGCTCCGTCCTCTAGACCACGTGAAGGCCGGAGGACAGTCTTTAGGAGAGGAACCATTTAACACGGTAACATTACTAATTTCCATTAATGTAGTCCATTTTGCTGCTCGGGAGTTAGAATGAGTGTTGGCTGGAGTGATACAGTTCATATTGAAGTCTCCAGCGATGATGGTTGTTTGGACGCGTTGGTCGAGCAAGATAAGATCTAAGATGGCTTCAATCTTGTCCATGAACTGGGATTCGTTCGGTGAGATGGGATTCAAGTAAATATTTATTATTATTGCCATGGGGAAAAGTGGGTGATGTGGATTAGTCGTATTAATTCTAACAGCTTGGATGCTAGGATGAGGCGATAACCAAGGTTCAAGATGTAATTCGGAGTCCGTTCGGGCTGCTATTAACAGGCCTGCAGCCGGGCGGCCTCTAGCTGCTTTAGTAGCAGATATTGCAGCAATTTCATGATTGGCACAGATAGGAGTAGTCGTCATCCAGGTTTCTTGGACGAGTACTAAGACGAATGTATTTAGGGATACAGGGATCTCCTTCAGAAGATGAGAAGCCTCTCGTATTCCAGGAGGCCAATGAGCAGGCATGTAACGAACATGCCTTGTCATACTATTGGGTTGGCAGATTGTGTAAGTTGGCCCTTGGCTCATAGACCCATGCCCACTTGGATTTAGGCCGTGTCTGTGGGGGTGGTTGCAGGTTTATTTTACAATTACAGCAAGTTTGCTCATTTGTGAGAGGAAATAGTCATGTGTCTGGATTTATAGGTCCCTGGCTTTGATTCTGGTAGTTCAGAAGACGTTCTATGGGCGGCGGTGGACTCTGAGCTTCAAGGCGCAGGCCTTTCCGAAGCAACTCATGCCTTTCTTGCCAGACTAAGTTCTTAACAATTCGTGAAGGAATAATAACTTCTACTATGTCCTGATTGGATGGAGTAGGATATCGTACAAGGTCAATGTCGACCGACCTGATATGCTGTAGTGCTGGAATTGAGTTTAGGACTATGAGTAGGGTTGTCCTATTGGGATATGGATCTGCGTAGACTCCTTATCTGCGTATACTCTTTCCAACATGATGATTCGTATAATTTCATCATCTAATAGCACTGGTTCAGGTAGATGGCTATTTGATTGTTTAGATTTGCAGGCCGGTGAAGGATTGGAGTGTGGAGCACAAGCAGGTTGGAGCCTTGAGATATCATTGGTATTTGTGGCAGACTGGCTAGTTGATTGTTCAATGAGTAGGACTGCACGGGCTAGTAAGTCATTGCGTTTTTGGTCAAGGATTTCAAACATTGAAGGATCAATATTTAAGTTCACGCAGAAGGTTTGTTTCAGTTTGTCAACAAATGAATGTTAGTTGTGAAGACTATGGTGAACAGTTTCTACTAATGAAATGTTGTTAGTAGAATAGACTGACATATTCATGAGGTTTTCATTAGAAATGGTATCAGTTTCAACAACTTTGCCAGTGAGACATTCAATCACAGATGGCACAATTAAAAGTCTAGGATCACACACAGCCAACGCGGAGGGAGACCTGGCCTTGCCGAATCTTCGGTTTCAATGTTGCTTTGGACATTCGGTTCTAGTTCTTCACTCTCGGGACTGGTGGTAGAAAGCTTTGGTTTTAGATTCATTCTTTTTATTTTTGCAGGTGAAGGCATATTTTTGGCTTTTTAAAAAAATATTTTGGTTGTTATTGGAGGTTATCACACTGGAGATTGTGGATGTGCGTTTTCTATTCCGCTTTCTTTTTCTCTTTTTGCCTGGCGAATGAGGGAAAAAGACATCATATAATGTAGTTTTGGGGTTAGAAGCCTCAACAGTGGCAGGGTCCATGTCGATGAATTCTGATGTGGGATAGACAGAGTCGTTGACTTCAATAATCGACTCAAGGGGGGGAGGGATATCGTTAGTAGGAACCTACGTCCCGGTTTGTGGCACCACCAAAGGTCGCTGTGAGGATGAGGCAGCTGCCGAGTCAATTATTTCATTGCCATTATAAGCATAATTCAGCAGTGCAGGAAGATTCAATGTTAGCCAGTCTACTTTGCTAGTAAGGACACTGAGAGATGAAAATTGAGCAGCCGCTTTCTGATCAAGTATCTCAAACCGCTTAGTTAGGGTGAATATGCTTGTATTAATCGCCATAAGGGCTGAGTCCAGTACAGAATTCAATGTTGATGGAGGAGGGGCGGTAATTGGTGGGCTGCAATGGGGTAGTCCCTCTTTTATGTTGTTGGTCGTCCCGGTTTTTCATTTTGGAAATCTGGTCACCCTAGCCTTACCTCAGTGTATTAGAGTGCTAGCGTTCCTCAGCGTAACTGTAAAAAAATCACAGGACTCGCGGCACTCAAAATGGCCGCTATATGTATTGCGTGCATCATAGTGGTGTAACGCTCAACTCGATGATGTCATCACGCAGGCTGTGATGACGTCACGCGCTTGATGTCGCGGATGAACTGGGTGCCAGTGTTGTCCCTGTTTAAGCCGCCCAATGTCTTCACAAAATGCATGTACTTATGCATATCTCTATGGTCTCTTTGGTTTTATGTACTTATGAAATAAATGTAAACAAAATCAAGTTGGCACGTAATTCTTATTGCATTATAAAGGGACTTAAAACTGGCTGGGGCCCTGAATCTTCCCCCATTTTTGGTAGGTTTTAGAGTTACACCTGTCCCTGCACGTAGGTGTTGCATGGCACATTTTCATTACATAAGTAATCGCAATTCAGAATTCAATGTGCTCATTTGTAATCCTGATCCATTACAATTATTTAAACCTTAAATATTACAGCGTGTCTCTATACCCCATATTCATACTCCATATGACATATATATGGACATCCTCATTAATCCACATGGAAAATACATAATTCATAAATGATAGGTATTCCCTAATCATGTTAGTGTTGCATGTACAGTCATAGTTCAGGACTCAAAACACTGATTGCATCTGGACATTTGGTTGTACCTCAAAAACCTGTATCATCATCCATAAATCACAGATAGAGAACCAGGATGATCTGCAAATGGAGATGTTATTTGGCGTTTTGCCATTCCACATTTTCATTGAGACCCTTAATGTGGCTCTTGGTTAGAAAAATCAATGTTTGTTCTAACTTCAATAATTTCTTATTGATTTTGTCTTGTGAAATCCCCTTACAATTTGGGAGTAAATCCTAGTCTGTGAAGGTCTCCTTGCCCCTCCCAGTGGAGACATTCAAGGCGGAGGGCGGCATGGAGGCTATTCTATAGGGAGGCAACTGCTGAGGATAAAGGTATCCCTCAAAATCTCTGCTTGGCGAACCGGCTCACTCGCAGAAGGTTGGAGGTAGATGAGCGCAGGGCTCAGGAAGGACAGTATTTAGGTAGGCATCATTGCAGATAGGTAGCTCCCAGGCCCCAGAAAGCCTTGTGGACAATGCAGAGGGTCTTGAACTTGATCCTTGCAGCCACCCAGAGCCAGTGGAGGGATTTAAGCGGTGGAGAGATGCGGTCCCTGGGCTTGAGGCCAAGGATAAGTCTTGCGGTTGTGTCCTGAATGAGTTGCAGAGGGCGCAAAGCAGAGGCAGGGAGGTCGAGAAAGAGGCTGTTGCAGTAGTCCACTCTTGAGTGAACCAGGGCCCTGGAGAAAGTAAGCCGCTGGGGAAAGGTGAGAAAAGGAAGAGTACCTCTAAGGAGGTGGAGCTGGTAGTTGGTCTTTTTAGAGTTGTCCGAAATGTGAGTGCAGAAGGAGAGAGTGGAGTCAAAGATGACCCCAAGGTTTTTTGCCTCGCAGGTGGGTGTGGGCGCAGGGCCATGGGAGGCCGGCCAGAGTGCGAGTGGGAAAGCAGATGTCCCAATGCAAACAATCTCAGTCTTACTGGCGTTGAGGCAGAGGTAGTTTGCAGCACACCATGACTGAATTGCATACAGTCAGATATGAGTGAGGTAGAGTAGGTGGCTGAGGGTAGCCTGAAGGAGAGTTGTGTGTCATCTGCATAGCACTGGAGAGATGAAAGTGTCTATCACATGTGTCATGGCAGCCATGTAGACGCTGAAGAACCCGGGGGAAAGGTTAGAACCCAGGGGAATGCGACAGGTTGAAAGAGTGAGAGTAGAGAGAAAGAACCCAAGTTCCACCTGGGATGGGCTGTCGTAAAGGAAGGAGGTTAGCCACGCCAGAGCCTGACCTGTGATTCCCAGGGTGTCACAGAGACGTGCGATCAGGATGTTGTAGTTTACCGTGTCAAAGGCAGAGGAGAGGTCAAGAAGAATGAGGACAGAGAGGGTGTTAGAGTTGAGATTTGAGAGCAGGTCTTCACAAGTGTTCAGAAGAGCAGTTTCTGTGCCTCTGGATGCTCTAAAGCCAGACTGATGGTCATGGAGGCAACCAGCAGATTCAGTGTGGATAGTTAGCTTCTCTAGGAGTTTGCCCGGGAAAGGGGTGATAGAGATAGGGTGGTAGTTTGCCGGAACGGAGGGGTCGGCAAAGGGTTTCTTAAGCAGAGGGTGCACAAGGGAGTGCTTAAGAGAAGTTGGGAAAACTCCACTGGCAAAAGAGAGATCAGCCAAGGATGGAGCGAGAGAGTCAATGTTGTCCCTAATGGTTTTGGAGGGGCTGGGTTCCACCTGTTTGGATGAGGCCTTCATAGACCGGGCCTGTCTGGCGACCTCATCAGGTGTGACGGGAGTGAGGGAAGAGAGGAGAAGTGGCGGAGGGGCAAAGGGAGGCTCCAGAGGTGTTGGTGTATGATGTGGTGTGTAAGTGAGAGAGGAAAGGATGTCTTGGGTTTTTGCAGTGAAGTGTTCAGCCAGGGCCGAGCAAAGGTCCTGGGTGTGTGTGACAGAAGATAAGGCTGCTGCAGGATTGGCCAGTGCCTAACAGACTTTGAATGCTTTGGCCGTGTTGTTTGATGCCGCGGATATAGAGGCTTGAATAAAGACTTTTTTCTTGGTGTGGATGCAGAGTCGATATTTATTTATTTATCATATTTGTTGTACGCCCAAACCCAAGGGTATCACGGTGTGGTTACAAGCATGCGTAGACTTAGTGGTTGCACATACAATAGTTACAGAGGTAAAGAATATTTACAATGAGTAGAAGACTGTGGTAATTAGTATTTGTTAAAGAGCCAGGTTTTGAGGAGTTTCTTAAATTTGTTCAGGGAAGGACGCAGCATGCAGGGGTTGGACTGTCCTACAGGTGTGAATGCAGGGGTGGACTGGCCTACAGGTGTGCATGCAGAGGTGGACTGGTCTACTGGGAACTCTGATGATTTCCCAGTGGACCTCTGCATCATGGGCCTCTTCTGTGTGGCTACTCACTTCATTTCCAAAGGTTCTTATGAGAAAGGGGTTGGGCTTGCTCAAAATGTATAATATGGGGTCATATGAAGATGATTTCCAGGGCCTCTTTTGCTTCCCAGTTCAGCCCGTGTACATGTTTCTGCATTTGTGCTAGTTTAAGAGGATGGACCTTAGAGCTGCAGGGCATTCTGCACTTGGGGCGTATAGTATTTATTGCATTAGGGGGAGTTCTATAGCACACAGGTAGGAACCAGCAGAGCACTGTACATAACATATGTAGGGGGCACTATGAGTGGCATGGGATGTTCTAGCCATGTGGTGGGCTGTCATGTGGGAATGCAAGGACTATAGGTGGCCACTTTCCTCTACATGCATCGGCGCTGTGTAACGCATATATGCTTTATTAAGAAAGCAATTCTTAACACCACCTGGATTTATGTCTGCAATTTATAAAACGTAATCATCGCTGAGCAGAAACAGAGCCTTGTACTTTACAGGTGGGGTCCTACACATCTAGCAATGCTTCACTCCTGGCTAGTGGAGCCACTGTTCATCCCCTGGGACTGACAACAGTCCAGTAGTCGGAGACCATGTGCTAACTTTTGTCAAAGGGCACTTCTTATCATTAGTAATAATAAGTAGATCTTATTATTCGTATCTGCAGAATTTAACACTGGTGTTACCAGGATCATCCCACTGCTAGTGTTACCAGGGCCATTCCACTGCTGGTGTTGCCAGGGCCATTCCACTGCTGGTGTTTCCAGGGGTGTTACCAGGGCCATTCCACTGCTGGTGTTGCCAGGGCCATTCCACTGCTGGTGTTTCCAGGGGTGTTACCAGGATCATTCCACTGCTAGTGTTACCAGGGCCATTCCACTGCTGGTGTTTCCAGGGGTGTTACCGGGGCCATTCCACTGCTAATGTTACCAGGGCCATTCCACTGCTAGTGTTACCAGGGCCATTCCACTGCTGGTGTTTCCAGGGGTGTTACCGGGGCCATTCCACTGCTAATGTTACCAGGGCCATTGCACTGCTGGTGTTGCCAGGGCCATTCCACTGCTGGTGTTTCCAGGGGTGTTACCAGGGTCATTCCACTGCTAGTGTTACCAGGGCCATTCCACTGCTGGTGTTTCCAGGGGTGTTACCAGGGTCATTCCACTGCTAGTGTTACCAGGGCCATTCCACTGCTGGTGTTTCCAGGGGTGTTACCAGGGCGGCCATTCCACTGCTGGTGTTTCCAGGGGTGTTACCAGGGCCATTCCACTGCTAATGTTACCAGGGCCATTCCACTGCTAGTGTTACCGGGGCCATTCCACTGCTGGTGTTACCAGGGCCATTCCACTGCTGGTGTTGCCAGGGCCATTCCACTGCTGGTGTTTCCGGGGGTGTTTACAGGGTCATTCTTCTGCTGGTGTTTTCTGGGCCATTCCATTGCTGGTGCTGCTAGGGTCATTCCACTTCTGGTGTTTACGAGGTCATTCCACTGCTGGTGTTGCCAGGGTCATTCCACTGCTGGAGTTTACAGGGTCGTTCCACTTCTGTTGTTTACGGGGTCACTCCACTGCTGGTGTTTCCTGGGTCATTCCACCGGTGTTGTTGCCATGGCCATTTCACACCTCGTGTTGCTAGGGTGATTCCACTGCTGGTGTTTCCATGGTCCTTCAACTGCTGGTGTTGCCAGGGTCATTCAACTGCTGGTTTTGCCAAGGCCATGCCACTGCTGGTGTTGCCAGGGTCATTCCTTTGCTGGTGTCGCCAGGGTCATTCCTTTGCTGGTGTTTCCAGGGTCATTCAACTGCTGGCGTGGCCTGGCACTGCTCAGTTCAAAAATACTTTTTTTCGACACGTTGTCATCCAGCCACAGTTACATATACAAAAACACATATTTGCCATTTTTAAATAACACAAGTGTACAGCATTGTTTAAAATCATTCATCAATGCTGGGAATTCAAATTAAAAACAAAATCAATTTGAAACATGTTAAAAGTACTACCAGTGTCTTATAATATCATATAAAAAGCCACCCTACGAATTCACATTGGACCATTATGAGACGTTAGGCACTCCCCCATTACACACTTCTAATGCTTCCGCCCTCGCTCGACAAGCTTGAGTCAGGTAGGTGGCAACACAGTTGACCATTTTTATGCTGTCACAATTCCGTAACAGGAGGAGCACACAGTCTACATTGCGTACGCCATTTTCCATCAATAGGGGAATAAGGAGCCTCCTTCTGGGGGCTTGGTTACCAATTCAAAAAAGAGAAAGTGAGACAGAGTCTCCTCTGCTGCCAAACACATGGGGCATAGGCCGCCCCCTTTTTGGGGCCCACTTCTTGTTTATGCTAGCCAGGTTTAGATTAGAGATTCTAAACCTCATATAAAGGTTTCGCGAGTATTGAGGTTTCATCATGTCTAACTATCTCTCGAAACCCGGTCTTGCCTTGCCTGCTAAGTATGTGGGACCCCCAGAGAGTAGCCGCACTCATTTTCTAATTCATCTAGGTTCTTAGCTTCCAAGCAGTGTGCTCTGTTAAGTGCCTGGCTTTTAGCCATAGGGCAGAGATGCCCCAATTGTGCCAAGGTTTTTTAAACATGTTTAAACCATGGCAGTGATTTACCTCCTTTGGTCTCCACAATGTGGAGGAAATCGCCTTGGTAGCTTTTTAGACTGTTGGATGACCAGAGCCTCAGCCACAAAAGTGCTGGCCAAAGGTTGGCCTCTTTCTGATTCAGTCTGAATCCTAATTCCATGTAAAGGGTAGGAAGGAGTTGGTGAGGATTTGGGGAGTCCCAGAAGTTTTTGTTTGTTATGGCTCTCTCCACCATCCCTAGTTTGTTACAATCACCACTGCCCCAGACGCGGCCCCGTACATGGCTGCAGATTTAGCCTGAGTCATAAATAATTTAGTGGCTGGTGATATCGGCTATTGGCCATGTTGATAGAAGAATCTGACTATCCCTCCTCCATAGTTTTCTAATTGTAGGCACGATTTCGCCACTTGAAGGGGCCCGGTCCCCAAGTTATTAAACTGTATGCCTAAGTAATCATACTGCCGAACTTGCTCAAGGGCTCAAGGAGAATATTGTTATTCAGCAACATTATTTTCACATATTTCCTATGTTTTGGGTGGAAAATGAACACCTTGCTCTTCACGATGTTCCTCTCAAGGCAAGGTTTGGAGCATTTTGACACAAAGGCTTCTAGGGTGATCCTAAGACCCTTTGGGGATGTGGCTAGTATGACTGCATCATCAGCGAAGAGCAGTACAGGATAGATCTCTAATCCTAACTTGGGGGATCAAGGCAATTTCTTCTTACATGCCTCACCCCCACATCACTATATATCAAGAAGCAGAGGGGGGCCAACATACAGCCCTGCCTTACCCCTCTTCAAACTTCAAAGGGGCACCCAAACCCCATCGAACACTAGCTATGTTCCCAGAGCACAGCTGTAGGATTATCTGCACAAGAGCGTTAGGGATGCGTTGGGGAGCATTAGGGATGCCCCTCTCAGCTAGTATTCCCCATAGTAGGGGTCTTGACACGCAGTCGAACGCGGTCGAAGGGCAACGAAAGCTAAATATAGCCTCATCTTCTGCAGGGCCGTGTACTTCTGCGTGACAATGTGCAGGCAAAGAGCCTGGTCTACGGTGCTAATTCCTGGCTGGAAAACTGCCTGGAGATGGTAAATGACATTGTTTTGTTGGTCCCAATCCTGAAGGTGTATACTGATGATTTTTGCAAAACATTTCCCGACACCATCCAAAAGCGAGATAGGCCGAAAGTTAAATGGGTCGTCCCTCCCCCCTTCTTATAAAATCGGTAATATGGTGGCTGTTCGCCAGGGGGAAGGTACTGTGTTTTGACTTAGACAAGCATAAAACAACAGCCTTAACATAGGACCCCAAACGATCAGCTCATCTTTAAATAGATCTATTGGGACAAGATCTGGGCCAGGGGCCTTCCCCCATTTTTGTATCTTAATCCCATTGCAAATCACACCCAATTCCAATTGGAGTGGCCCGTTCCCATCCCCTCTCATCAAGCATGCTTGCGGTTGTGCTTGTTCCTCTGAGCCCTCTACTGGACCATAAAGCTTCTGGTAATGTTTGACCCAAGCATTGGGAGTTATTTCAGAAACAACCCCCCTATCTCGACCATTCTCCAGGCCCCTCATCAACCTCCAAAAGGCCCAAGAGTCACCCGATTGGCCCGTCTCAAGTAGGTCATCCCATTTTTGTCTGACGTGGGTGACTTTTTTGGCATTTGTCAAGGATTTAAATGTTTACCTAAGTGTTCTGAGTTCTTTTCTATCTATAGGCTGTTTACTATTTAGTCAGTTTAGCATTGCAGTCTTTGCAAACCTGCAATCCTTATCGTACCAAGGACAGGTCTTTAAAGCATGCTTTTTTATACACTTAGTAGGTTTCGTGACATAGGGTTGGATAGTTTCCATAACTCTATTAAATGTGGGCAAGATCTCGGCGTCACCCACGACCATCCCAGAGCAGTGCCTTAGATATGACAGGAGTGACATCTGGGCTTTGGGAGATTAAGTCTAGGCCAACCCATTTTATTCTTTGCTTTGATAGACCTTGGATATTAATGGGGACACGGTTCCTAGAGGGATCCTTTAGGTGAACTTTAAGACTACCACCCCAACCTGATGACTTCATGTATAGTGGTTTGGGGTCTCTCCCTTGTATGTCTAGGACTTCAAAGTCTAAGATTGTGGCCCCTAGCTCCATTGACAAAAAGATATAATCTATGTGAGAGGAACCCCAATGTCCCGCAAAGATCGGCTTTGGGGGCTGATCCTTAAAAAACGACTGTTACAGGCTCTGAGGCCCAGTCCCAACAGGGTCGAAGCATAACCCGATGGCCGGCGGATGGGCTCCTTGCCTGGGAGGCGGGGCCAAGATTGGAATGTCCCATGCCTCACCTAAGTCATTCAATGCCCCTTCCATGTCGTGAAGGGGCTCAAGATGGATGTTTAAATCCCCCACAAAAATGGTACGATAGTTTGGGGAGAGTGGTCCAAGCTGTGTCAGGATTACATTGCAGGCCTGGTCAATGACCCCATTCGTAAACTTGGGGTCAGCTCTATTGTAAAAATTACATATACAAATTGGGCGGTCAGTGCCACAGCTCAGCACTAAGCACTGGACGTCCGGGGAGCCCGTGTCTATGGTCTGAATCCGGATGTTCAGAGCTGTATTAACCCATGTCGCTAAACCCCCATAGTGTTTTCCCCTTGGTTCTTTTCTTGTCGATACCCCAAAAGCCTCATACCCCTGGAACATGGTCTGCTCCAAGTCCCACGTCTCCTGCATATCATGCCTCCTTATTAGGTCACACCACTCATTGTCCGCCAGGTGTTTCCTTAACCCTGCTATATTCCAGGAAATCAGACTGAAACCCACTTCACCCATCTGGGGCTCTGTAAGAGTGGCGGTATTATATCAATCGTTAGCCTCAAGGTCTACAATCTTCACAGGGGGGACTGCCATCCTTCGTGAGACCAATGGGACAATGTGGACCTTGAATGGGCTGGGGAATGAAGGGTTGATTAATGTTCCACTCTGACCCTACTGTAGGTCGGTTCGAGATTGTAGAGCCCCTCTGGGGATATGTCCTAGCCTCAGTAGATAAGAGGCCATCCTCAGCCCAACATTATTTTGTGAAACTACTATTCTGACATCTTCTTTTGGAGGCATCCTTCCTCTGGTACAACCCATAATATCACTTCTAATGATTGATGTACAATCTCTCACTACTCTAAAGTAATGCATGACTTTATTAGTCAAAATCTCTGGATTTTCTTGTAGTTCTGGAGCTGTTTTTCCCACATTATGCAAGGTGATCGAGGGTCCCGCCTTGTCGAATCTTCTGGCGGGCTGCTAGGGTGCGCTGGCCCCACCTGGGGTGGGTGAACAACCTCCAACACGAGGGGGTCCCAATGGTGTGGAGTTTGGCTCTGAAAGTCCCTGCATTTGCCACGGTGAATGGGGGGGGGCATGCCTCTTGGCAACCCCTTCATACCAACCCTCCAATCACGGGGAGCATGCATGGCACTACTTGGGTTGCTACTATAACCCCCCCACAGGGCCGGCCTCGGTGGGGCATTTAAGGTGGTGTGAACGCCCCTAGGTCTGGATTCCCACTCTGGAGTGGCAGGGTTGTGCTAGTTTTAAGCAAGAACGGGTTTACAGGGCTTGGAGCGGCCCTGGTTGCTCCGTTACCTGCATCCAACCTTGCCCTAGTGGAAGCCAGACCCGCAACAACCTGAGCCAGGTTGGTTTTAAACATCGTCGCCAGCCTATCACATAGCTGACCCATCAAGGCTAGGGGGTCTAGTGGCACCTGCATGTTATTTAATACCCCTCCTTGTGTAAGGTTTGGGATATGTTCGGCTCCATCCGTCTGTGTGCCCACATCTAAACACATGCAATTGGTCTTTGTGGTGCACATTCTCTGCAATTTGGGGCTAGCTCCTTTACTCATTTTTGCTGGGGGGGGGGGCAGTAAGTTAGTAACACCCTCCCCTAGCTGTTTCCTCACCCAAAGCCCTGTACCGATTAGAAGTGGGGATCATAACCACACACGCCTCCAAAGTCCCGCTGATGGCAATTGTACTGCCATAGGTCCTGCTCTCACCTGGGTCAGGGCTGGCGGGCATCTCTTTCCCAGCTGATGCCGCCGGGCTCTGAACAGGTAAACAATCTGTGGTCCTGCTCTCACCTGGGTCAGGGCTGGCGGGCATCTCTTTCCCGGCTGATGCCGCAGGGCTCTGAATAGGTAAATGATCTGTGGTCTTGCTCTCACGTGGGTCAGGGCTGGCGGGCATCTCTTTCCCGGCTGATGCCGCAGGGCTCTGAATAGGTAAATGGTCTGTGGTCCTGCTCTCACCTGGGTCAGGGCTGGCGGGCATCTCTTTCCCAGCTGATGCCGCGGGGCTCTGAACAGGTAAATGATCTGTGGTCCTGCTCTCACCTGGATCAGGGCTGGCGGGCATCTCTTTCCCAGCTGATGCCACGGGGCTCTGAACAGGTAAATGATCTGTGGTCCTGCTCTCACCTGGGTCAGGGCTGGCGGGCATCTCTTTCCCAGCTGATGCCACAGGGCTCTGAATAGGTAAATGATCTGTGGTCCAATGATCTGTGGTCCTGCTCTCACCTGGGTCAGGGCTGGCGGGCATCTCTTTCCCAGCTTGTGGAAACATAAAAATTGATATGAGGCCGGGAAGCCCAAAGGAAACACACCAACACAGGTTACAAAGGACATACAAAGCGCTTTATTCAAAGATACAACAATTACCAAACGTCAATTGACATACGGATAGCTATTCGGCCCTCAGAGTAACAGGACGAACCATCAACGGTAGTTCGCCGTGTTAGTGTGAGAGACCGAACATTGGGATACTCGGGTTTTTATACTTTTCATCCAGCTCTTGGCCAACCCCCTCGCAAGTTAACCATTCTCAGAACCAAACCTAGGGTTCGTTGCCAGGTCAATCCCATAATGTATGCATTTTGATCAGTTCCGCTGATACAGTTGTTCATTTACACATAGGTCAGGGATAGGACAAGGTCTCAGTTCGCGACCCTAACAAGTGGCCTGCGGGCATATTATTTATTCATGTGTGCGGAGGTCACAATGGCCAGAATCCCACTCGAAATGTCATTCGGCCTCCATTTTGTTGTTCAGGGTGACTTCCACACTACAAGAGAACCTAAAATGGCGGCTAAATCCAAGATGGCGATTTACACAATACATTAAGGTTAAGACCTTGTCGCAGAATCTATGTACACGATGTTTTTAGACGACTTGGCGTAGGCCAACATACATTCAAACAATGCGATAGGAGTTACAATATTATTTCGATTTCCACAGACCCTCCTTTTAGCCTATGCCAAGTGCTAAACATCATCCCTAATACTTTCGAAAATAACTCCATGTATTATCATCCATAGATTCTGCATCATTGTCTGTAATGTCTATAGCCATAAGGTCGTTCATAAAAGCCTCTTGTACCATGAATTCTTTAGATGCTGTACCTGGGGTATATATTTTATGCCCTATTGCGCTCACTGCTTGAGCACAACACCCCCCTAACATTCCACATATACTTGGGAGGCATTGAAAACAACAACAAAGAAATAACAGAATCCCTAAAATAACCAGAATAACGGAAAGCACCTTCCAACCCCAAGATAACAAAGAATCCCAAAACCAAGTACTAAGGTTCCAGTCTCCTACAGGGATATGGACTTCAGAACTGAGAGTATGTAAGTTCTGAATTGCTTTAAAAATTGTTGGCGAGGAGTCTGGTGCGAAAACACAACAAGCGGACCCCACTAATTTGCATACTCCACCTCGTTCTGCCAAGATGACATCTAATACCACCCGATTTTGAAGTGCTACCAATCTTATCGCCTTTTGCTCTAAGGTCATATTGTAGAGTATGTCCGTGGTCCGGTTGATCGTTCTCTCCAATACCCTTGCTAATCCCCTAATGTTCTCCGAGTTTGCTATTTGTCCCCAAAAGGGCACAACTGATTTCGCTATGTCCCCCAATACTTGCCCAGGAGTATCTCCGTTGTCGTCTCGCCGCGGGCGAGCCTTAGAAATCTCTAACGTACTTGCTACAAATACCCCGGGTAACAATATTCCTAAATAGCAGGTTCCCTGCCAATCCTTGGGCAACCAGGGAAATGCTAAACTACCACAAACAAAATAAACAGGCCCCCCTACATACAGAGGCCTGTTTTCCCCAGTCAAATTTACAATATTTTTCCAAGCTTCAAAATCTCCCATTGGCCTAGTGCCATTTCTCTGTACACAGAAGGGAACCGAGTCAGGACTATGATTTACAGAATAAGAAGGAGGTACAGCGTCCTTATTGCCTATCAGAGCCATTTTAAAGGAAATCAGAGTTTGAAAAGGAAGAGATAGTTTGTCAGACGGCCTAATAGAAGCGACGTTAGGTTTACTTCTATTTGCGAAAAGCGAGCATCCCAGGGGAGTCAATTCACGTTTCTCAAAATCATTTAAATTAGTTCCATCAAAGTTCCCTGAGATGCTATCATTCCATCGGCCAAAGAATAGTGCTCTAAGAGAGGCATAACAAGAAGTCGTTAAAGGTAGAGGATGTATATACCATCCCAGTCCCTTGTTCCCATGTTGCGGTAAATGAGTACAAATCCAACAATTACTCTTATTAAAAAAGGCATGAGTAGCATTCATTACTATCATCAGAGTGTTATTATAATACTTATGTCTATGTTGGGAGTCTCTAGGGGATAGAGTGAGAAGGTGTACAGAGGGAGTCAAAACAGTTGGTACGATCTTGGTCGGTAATAAAGGTTTCAAAGGATAGATTTCTTCGAAATACCAAAGTCCTACAGCAGCAGTTGCAAAAATAACAATAATCAAAATCAAAACACAACAGTACGTTTTCGGGGCCCAGGCACATTGTTCATTGTTCGATTTGTTCACCCCCTTATCTAAAAGTCCAGTGCGGGGAGCAGCGGTGAAGGTGGCAGGCATCGTAGTTTCTCAATCGACGGCCCCAATGTTCGTTGCTGGCGACACTACGGTCGCGTGATTTCTTAGTCCTTCCCAACCCTAGCCAGCAGAATCCCTTTTGTTCAACAAAACTTTCTCATAACAAGACAATTTTCCAATCACTTCCAGATGCACGACACTCGTGCCGTAGTTCTATTTCCGTGGTCGAAGGTTGTACCTGATGGTACCCAAAATTGTGTGGTCTGGAAGCAAAGTATCGTCACTTCCTGAGGGAAGCGACGTGTCGGTGGCGACGGAAGTCGCAGAGCTCGAAACAGTGTTTTCCCGAAGTGATTTTTCAAGAGAGTGCAGAGACGAAATGGACTGTTTCCCAAGCTCCTCAGGCTCAGAGAACTTCTCCGACGCACTCACAGCGCTGTTTGCTACTCCAAGATCAGAGACTGTAGCATCAGCGAGGGGTTCTGCTTCTTCTGTAACGTGTGGCGTCGGGTGAGGAAGTTTCTTGACGTGCGTCGCGTGAATCCAGTTCTTCTTTCCAGCCACCCGCACTGCTGTCCTGGTGACCAATAATACCTGATGGGGTCCCCGCCAGCGAGGCGCGAGACAGGAAGACCTCTCGTAGGCCTTCACGAGGACCCAACTTCCAGGCTGTATATCGTGTCCTGGGCCCTTGAACCGTACAGGTAAAGCAGAATTCACCTGGTGGTGAATGAAATACAGATTTTTAGTTAACTGGTTACAGTAGTCTACAAGCAATACATTTTCCACCTCCCTCAGGGCTTTAGGTTTTGGGAGACCCCAAATGTTAGCAGGTCTCCCCATGACTACTTCAAATGGAGAAAGCCCAGTTCTAGTCTGAGGTGTGGTACGCATAGCTAATAACACAATAGGCAAAGCATCTGGCCATTTTAGTTTGGTATCAGCACATGTTTTTGCAAGTTTATTCTTTAAAATACCGTTGTGTCTTTCTACCAACCCAGCACTTTGAGGATGCCTAGCTGAATGAAATCGTTTCTCAATACCTAGGGCTGCACATATTTGCAAAATTACTGCTGCGATAAAGTGAGGACCATTGTCCGACCAGATGATCCTCGGGAGCCCAAATCGAGGAAAGAATTCTTTTACCATAATCTTTGCAGTGGTCATGGCGGTAGCATCTTTGACGGGGAAAGCCTCGACCCATTTACTGAAGGCACAAATGATTACAAGAACATATTTTAAATTATTACATCGCTCCATTTCAATAAAATCAAAATGTATAACCTCAAAGGGGACAGAAGGGGGCCCAAAACTTCCCCTTGGAGTCACTGTCCCCTTACCCACATTGTGCTGTAGGCAGATCATACAGTTCTGGACGTGCCTCTTTGCAGTTTCCAGAATCTTGTCATTTACCCAAACCTGTTCTAACATTTTCGTGATCTGCTGGGCACACACATGCGTAGGACCGTGTGCCATCGTAACCATTGCCAATACATAAGAATCAGGTAGCAACCATTTCCCTTCGGATGTATCCACCCAACACCCTTCGTCATCCAGTTTCCCCATTCCTTCAGCCCACTTTCTAGATTCTTCCATCGTGGCATCAGTCTGAATATCTCGCACAGACCCAATACCTTCATCCATTATACAAGCATCTCTCATTTCCCTCGAAGCATACATATCCATGCTAAGGTCTGTGGCCGTTTGTCTGGCTATCAAATCTGCAAAAGCGTTCCCTTTACCTACATCATCTATGACCTTGCGATGTGCTGCACATTTCATGATCGCTAACCGTTTAGGGAGTGAGAGTGCCGAAAGTAATTGCACTATCAAGGGGCCATGCTGAATCTTGGTCCCATGTGAGGTCAGGAACCCTCTTTCTGACCAAAGCTTTCCGAAGTTGTGAGCCACCCCAAATGCGTACTGGCTATCAGTATATATATTTACTCTTCGCCCTTGGGAAAGTTCACAAGCTTGGGTCAACGCTATAATCTCTGCGGCCTGCGCGGAGTTATGCGAAATTCTCTTAGTTTCGACAACTTTGCTCAATGTAGTAACTGCGTAAGCAGCTGTAGATCTACCATTCGAAAGTTTGAAGCAGGAGCCATCGCAAAACAGTTCCCCTTCTGCATTATCCAAAGGAGTATCTATGAGATCTATCATGCCCTTTGTTTCTTGTTCGGTGGAATACAGGCAGTCATGTGATTCTTCGTCACCGCAAACAGTGTTTTGCGGGAAAGGTAAAAGTTCAGCCGGATTGAGAACACAACACCTCTTAATTTGAATATGAGGGGCAAACAGAATTAGTTCATACCTTGTTAACCGTGCTGAGGTGAGGTGTTGCGTTTGGGTTTTGTTCAATAAAATATCAACAGAGTGAGGTACCATCAAAATCAAATCATGGCCTAGGACCATTCCCTCGCTCTGTTTTACAGACACGGCAGCAGCAGCAACAGCGCGCAAACATCTTGGCAAAGCGCATGCGACAGGATCAAGGGCGGAGGAGTAGTAGCCGCACGGCCTATTCTTCCCTCCGTGTTCCTGCGTTAACACAGCCAAAGCACATCCATCACATTCATGCACAAACAACACAAAGGCCTTGTCATAATTTGGAGTACCCAGAACCGGTGCCGAACATAGCGCGGTTTTGAGAAGCTCAAATGATCGTTGATGTTCTGATTCCCATGGCAGTGGCAGAGAAATGCCCTTCTTCGTCAAAGCCAACATCGGTTTTCCCACTAGTGCGAAATTCGGGATCCACAACCTACAGTAGGAAGCGATACCTATCAGGGCTCTGACTTCCTTCTGTGTATTTGGAACAGACATGCCAGAAATGTGTTTTATTCTTTCAGGTGTCAATCTTCTCACCTCCTTTGACAGGAGGTAGCCTAGATAGGCAACCTCCTGACAACAATATTGACATTTTTTAAGCGAAGCTTTATGACCATTTTTAGCTAGATGAACAAGCAACAGTATAGTGCCTTCTTTACAGGCATTCTCAGAATCTGCAGCCAAAAGCAAATCGTCAACATATTGAAGCAGCGTGCAAGTAGGTGGCAATTCAAGGGTGTCGAGCTGCTCTTTCAAGGCTCTACTATAAATACTAGGACTTTCAGTATACCCTTGAGGTGCCCTCGTAAATGTAAATGAGCGTCCCCCCAAGGTGAACGCAAACAGATATCTGCTTTCTTTATGTATAGGAATACTAAAGAAGGCGTTTTTCAGATCCACAACACTAAAGTGCGTAGCCGTAGCAGGGATCATTGTTAATATCGTTGTCACATCAGGCACAATTGGAAATTGTGGGGCGACCACTCGGTTAATAGCACGGAGATCAATTATAAACCGGTATGGAATTGCATTGTCGCCTTTCTTATATACGGGTAAGATCGGACTGTTACACAAACTACCTGTAATCTCTTCGATCACCCCACGATGTACAAAATCGGAGACAATGGGCCTCATTCCGACCCAGGCGGTAAGTTACCGCCTGGGTCGTACCTTTACCACCATGGCGTAAACTACTTTTACGCCATGGTGGTTGGCGGACTTACCGCCCCATTCCGAGGTTGGCAGGGCGGTAAGTCCCCAATCCCCATTTACCCTTCCCCATTCCCATTTTTGCCCCATAGGGCATAATGGGAGTGGGGAAGGCGTTAATTACTCCACCGTAAATTACGGTGGCGTAATTAACAACAAGGTCCCTTAGCGCCATGGATTTTAACACCTGCTAAAAGCAGGTGTTAAATCCTCCATGGCGCTAAGGGACCTCGGAATCAGGCGGTAAGGGTCGGCGCTGTTTACGCTGCCGTAAACCCCTTACCGCCTGGGTTGGAATGAGGCCCAATGCATTTTAAAGCACGTTCGCCTTCAGCTGATATTTTATACTGCGGGATGCGTGGCAGTTTCACCCCATGTTTCAGGACTATTTTAACGGACTCAATATGCAACACTCCGACATGATTGTCGTCCACCACCCACAAACATTCCAGGACAATACTAAACTTGGGAGGTAAAGGTCGAATCAAGAACTGAGAATTAGGAAGTTGCTGTGGTGAAACTGTTAGCCGTACTCCATCCGAAGAACAATGAATTACTGCGTTCAATTTCTTTAACAAATTCAACCCCAGCAAATTCTCTCCACAGTTCGAAGTGAGAAGAAAGGGACAATGGTCCGTAAAGGGACCCAAAGAAACAGGTACCGGCGCAGAAACCGGACAAACAGTTGGTACACCAGAAAACCCTATGGAAACATTTGTTTGCCCTGACAGTGGGATGTTTGGAACCCGAGAATGATCAATGGAGCACTTCTGTGCTCCAGTGCCAATCAAAAACTGGTGTTTCCTATTCCCCACTAATAATTCAACGTAGGGGCCTTTTTGATTACCGGGAATAGGCAAAGGTTCCAAACCCTGCTTCGGGCAATCCTAATAATATGGAGCCTCGTCAGAAGGAAGCTCTTCAGAAAGGTAGGCAGCAGAAGGGTGATCAAATATGTTTCTCGAGTCCATACTCGAGGACTGATTTTCCCGTGAAAAAGGTTTCTGAGAATCTTGTAAAAGTTGACCTCTGTCGTGGCCCCCTGCTCCAGGGCAGCCCCTAGGTCGTCTACCCATACCTCCAAACGCACTGTTTGACCTTTGGCGAAGGACAGGGCACTGTGCTCGCCAATGACCTTCCTGGCGGCAATAAGCACATTGATTAACATTCACAGTACTCAGAGGAGCATTTCCTTTTGGAACATACTGACCTCTAGTCTGTGTCGTACCTCCTCTGGGGTTTCTAACAATTTGCTGCAACAATACTTTGGTTTTCAAATCACCCTTTCTCTTTTCCATTTTCTCCTTTTCATTATTAACACGGTTCTCATAATACTGAGCCATGTGTAAAACCTCAGATTGAGATTTTGCCTGCCAAGCGCTCTCTGAGGACATAATTTGTGACTGGATGTCAGGTAACAATCCAAGTACAAATTTGTCCACAAACAACCTCTTTCCCGACTCTGTACCTAAATCCTGTCCACTGAAGTCAGAAAATACCTGCTCGAATCTATTAAAAAATTCGGTGGCGCCTTCAGTTTTCCCTTGGACACAGGCCGTAAGCTTGTCCCAAATAATCCTTTTCTCTGGAATTATAGTTTTTAGTTTAGCGACAATCCTATCAGGTAAAGTAAGTATTACCTGTGGTGGTTTCTCACCAGCTGGTCTTTCTCCATCAATTCTAATCATATTTGCCCACGTATCTCCCAACTCCGGCACATCATCTATTGTCCGAACCTGTTTCCATACATCTACGGGTAGGAGTACAGGGAATAACAAGTCAATGTCACTCAAGGTGAACACAGAGGACTGTAAAACGGACTCTATTTCTTTGTAAAACCCCGTCGGGTTTTTCCTAATATCGGGAACTGATTGTCTAATTGTGTTCACTTCCTGTCGTGAAAACGGAACGTGAACAAATTGCGATACATAATGTGCAGGGATATCCACAGCGGGGGCACCAGTCCCAGCGTTGGTGGGGATCTCAACTTTTGGGACAAAGGTCGGAGGAACCTCTCTCATAGGCAACTGAGATATAGGTACCTCTGGCCGCTTACTAAGCAATAGAGCCAGGTCGAGCACTAAGGCAGCTGTAGAAGTGTCGGGCGAAAAAGCCCTTTTACAAATCCCCAAAATCTATGGGGCAACTAACCCTCTTCCTTACACATTCTTCTTGCAGGTGCTGTACCATCACCTGAATTACCTTTCTTTGCATTTCTACTGTATACTGACTATACGTGTCATACACTTCGTCTGGCGGTATCGATGAATACGAGATCCATCGAACTGCATCTTTGGTACAAATTCGTACTTCCTCAGGTGCCGCTCTTCGGCACGGAAGGAACCGTTTCTGTACATATATTCTATCGTCCTCATCATCCTCATCTCGTGATTTTTCAAAGTCTTTCCTAAACTCAAACAATCTTTCAACATGCCCATATACTTTCTGCTCTGTGTCCCTCGAAAGTGCCAAAGCATTCAGATCTCTCACCCCTTGTGGAAGATCCGAATTTTGTAATCTACCCCACATCACACACAAATTAGTCCCCAAACCTTCAATAAAGACATTTTTCTCGGGAAAACTATTCAAATTAGATAATGTAGAAAAAACATTAGCTTGATCACCTTTCTCCATGCAATGCTTAGCCCATGCAAACAATTCCTGTTTCCTATCTGCAGAAACAGTACTACGAGTCACAACCTTTGACCCTGCACCTGGATCAACTTCAATCAATACAGGGCCACTCGGGAGCGGAGGTATAGGTAAATTTAACAAAGGTGCAACTATCGGTGCAGGGGGAAGGGGCGGTGCGATAGGCGGAGGAACAACAACAAAAGGACTAGGAACAATAGGCTGTACAGGGGGAACAGGAATAACAACAGGTGCAACAACAGGAATAGGCAGAGCGCCTAAAATAGGGGCATACGGAGGTGGCGCTGAGGCATCGGGCCTGCGTTCATTTAATAATTTCTCAATAAATTCCTCAGAAACATGGAAATCTTTAGAGGGGTATATTTTTGGACTCCGAGTGAAAAGGCTCTATCCATATTTTTAACTAATTCTGACCGCTTTTCTTTATCATATAAAAATGCTTTTTCAGCGTTTGTTTTATGACGACGTGCATGTTTATCCCTACTTTTAAGCTGCTGCAATGCTTCTTTCTTCCAATTTTGTAACACATCAAAAGCTGCTGGTCTAGCCTTTTTCTTTAACAAGATTGATTCTAAGTATTCAATACGGGGGATCTCAAAACTACCATTGATTGGCCACTGAAATTCGAAGGCATGTCTGGTCTGTCTGTGCCAAATATCATTAAATACGATACTTCCAATGCCATACTTACAGTAAATAGTACACGCCGGCGACCCCTCCTGTGGTGCCGGACGGCTAAATTCCAAAGATTGTCGATCGCTGCGGAACGGAGCCCTAAAACAGCTAGACAATTTCCCAGGCATTTCACAAAAAATTGGTGTTACCTGGTCCAATACTTGTGTCTGCAGATACAATACGCCAAATTCAAATTGTCAGGGTTAAATTAAGAGCCGGGTCACGACTGCACCTGACCAAACCTAAGGAGGACCGTACGGTTTACCAAAGAACTTACCTAACGAATTTTACCTTATGTTTGGTGGTTTCGGCAAATCTGCCCGCCTCAAAATTGGACTCTCGTCAAGATGCCGTGTCAGACCACACGACTATCGTCCAAGGATCGGATCATGCAGCGCTGCCGAGGTATCGCATCTCGATCGGTCGGGCCTGCAGAATCACACCGTCCGATCCCGGTTCGATAGTCTGCTTCAACCTTCAATGATCCGGCATCAATCTTGAGGGTCCCTATTCGGGCGCCAACTGTGGAAACATAAAAATTGATATGAGGCCGGAAGCCCAAAGGAAACACACCAACACAGGTTACAAAGGACATACAAAGCGCTTTATTCAAAGATACAACAATTACCAAAAGTCAATTGACATACGGATAGCTATTCGGCCCTCAGAGTAACAGGATGAACCATCAACGGTAGTTCGCCGTGTTAGTGTGAGAGACCGAACATTGGGATACTCGGGTTTTTATACTTTTCATCCAGCTCTTGACCAACCCCCTCGCAAGTTAACCATTCTCAGAACCAAACCTAGGGTTCGTTGCCAGGTCAATCCCATAATGTATGCATTTTGATCAGTTCTGCTGATACAGTGTTCATTTACACATAGGTCAGGGATAGGACAAGGTCCCAGTTCGCGACCCTAACAAGTAGCCTGCGGGCATATTATTTATTCATGTGTGCGGAGATCACAATGGCCAGAATCCCACTCGAAATGTCATTCGGCCTCCATTTTGTTGTTCAGGGTGACTTCCGCACTACAAGAGAACCTAAAATGGCGGCTAAATCCAAGATGGCGATTTACACAATACATTAAGGTCAAGACCTTGCTGCGGAATCTATGTACACAATGTTTTTAGACGACTTGGCGTAGGCCAACATACATTCAAACAATGCGATAGGAGGTACAATATTATTTCGATTTCCACAAGCTGATGCCACAGGGCTCTGAATAGGTAAATGATCTGTGGTCCTGCTCTCGCCTGGGTCAGGGCTGGCGGGCATCTCTTTCCCAGCTGATGCCACGGGGCTCTGAATAGGTAAATGATCTGTGGTCTTGCTCTCGCCTGGGTCAGGGCTGGCGGGCATCTATTTCCCAGCTGATGCCACGGGGCTCTGAAAAGGTAAATGATCTGTGGTCCTGCTCTCACCTGGGTCAGGGCTGGCGGGCATCTCTTTCCCAGCTGATGCCACGGGGCTCTGAATAGGTAAATGATCTGTGGTCCTGCTCTCACCTGGGTCAGGGCTGGCGGGCATCTCTTTCCCAGCTGTTGCCACAAGGCTCTGAATAGGTAAATGATCTGTGGTCTTGCTCTCACCTGGGTCAGGGCTGGCGGGCATCTCTTTCCCAGCTGATGCCGCGGGGCCCTGAACAGGTAAATGATCTGTGGTCTTGCTCTCACCTGGGTCAGGGCTGGCGGGCATCTCTTTCCCAGCTGATGCCGCGGGGCTCTGAACAGGTAAATGATCTGTGGTCTTGCTTTCACCTGGGTCAGGGCTGGCGGGCATCTCTTTCCCAGCTGATGCCACGGGGCTTTGAACAGGTAAATGATCTGTGGTCCTGCTCTCACCTGGGTCAGGGCTGGCGGGCATCTCTTTCCCAGCTGATGCCACGGGGCTCTGAACAGGTAAATGATCTGTGGTCCTGCTCTCACCTGGGTCAGGGCTGGCGGGCATCTCTTTCCCAGCTGATGCCACGGGGCTCTGAACAGGTAAATGATCTGTGGTCCTGCTCTCACCTGGGTCAGGGCTGGCGGGCATCTCTTTCCCAGCTGATGCCACAGTGCTCTGAATAGGTAAATGATCTGTGGTCCCGCTCTCACCTGGGTCAGGGCTGGCGGGCATCTCTTTACCAGCTGATGCCACAGGGCTCTGAATAGGTAAATGATCTGTGGTCCCGCTCTCACCTGGGTCAGGGCTGGCAGGCATCTCTTTCCCAGCTGATGCCACGGGGCTCTGAATAGGTAAATGATCTGTGGTCCTGCTCTCGCCTGGGTCAGGGCTGGCGGGCATCTCTTTCTTTCCCAGCTGATGCCACGGGGCTCTGAATAGGTAAATGATCTGTGGTCCTGCTCTCGCCTGGGTCAGGGCTGGCGGGCATCTCTTTCTTTCCCAGCTGATGCCACGGGGCTCGGAATAGGTAAATGATCTGTGGTCCTGCTCTCGCCTGGGTCAGGGCTGGTGGGCATCTCTTTCTTTCCCAGCTGATGCCACGGGGCTCTGAATAGGTAAATGATCTGTGGTCCTGCTCTCACCTGGGTCAGGGCTGGCGGGCATCTCTTTCTTTCCCAGCTGATGCCACGGGGCTCTGAATAGGTAAATGATCTGTGGTCCTGCTCTCACCTGGGTCAGGGCTGGCGGGCATCTCTTTCCCAGCTGATGCCACAGGGCTCTGAATAGGTAAACGATCTGCGGTCCTGCTCTCACCTGGGTCAGGGCTGGCGGGCATCTCTTTCCCAGCTGATGCCACGGGGCTCTGAATCGGTAAACGGTCTGCGGTCCTGCTCTCACCTGGGTCAGGGCTGGCGGGCATCTCTTTCCCAGCTGATGCCACGGGGCTCTGAATCGGTAAACGGTCTGCGGTCCTGCTCTCACCTGGGTCAGGGTTGGCGGGCATCTCTTTCCCAGCTGATGCCACGGGGCTCTGAATAGGTAAATGATCTGCGGTCCCGCTCTCACCTGGGTCAGGGCTGGCGGGCATCTCTTTCCCAGCTGATGCCACGGGGCTCTGAATAGGTAAATGATCTGCGGTCTTGCTCTCACCTGGGTCAGGGCTGGCGGGCATCTCTTTCCCAGCTGATGCCACGGGGCTCTGAATAGGTAAATGATCTGCGGTCCCGCTCTCACCTGGGTCAGGGCTGGCGGGCATCTCTTTCCCAGCTGATGCCACAGGGCTCTGAATAGGTAAATGATCTGCGGTCCTGCTCTCACCTGGGTCAGGGCTGGCGGGCATCTCTTTCCCGGCTGATGCCACAGGGCTCTGAACAGGTAAATGATCTGTGGTCCAGCTCTCACCTGGGTCAGGGCCGGCGGGCATCTCTTTCCCAGCTGATGCCACAGGGCTGTGAATAGGTAAATGATCTGCGGTCCTGCTCTCACCTGGGTCAGGGCCGGCGGGCATCTCTTTCCCAGCTGATGCCACAGGGCTCTGAATAGGTAAACGATCTGTGGTCCTGCTCTCACCTGGGTCAGGGCCGGCGGGCATCTCTTTCTTTCCCGGCTGATGCCACAGGGCTCTGAATAGGTAAATGATCTGTGGTCCTGCTCTCACCTGGGTCAGGGCTGGCGGGCATCTCTTTCCCGGCTGATGCCACAGGGCTCTGAACAGGTAAATGATCTGTGGTCCTGCTCTCACCTGGGTCAGGGCCGGCGGGCATCTCTTTCCCAGCTGATGCCACGGGGCTCTGAATAGGTAAATGATCTGTGGTCCTGCTCTCACCTGGGTCAGGGCTGGCGGGCATCTCTTTCTTTCCCGGCTGATGCCACAGGGCTCTGAATAGGTAAATGACCTGTGGTCCTGCTCTCGCCTGGGTCAGGGCTGGCGGGCATCTCTTTCTTTCCCGGCTGATGCCACAGGGCTCTGAATAGGTAAATGATCTGTGGTCCTGCTCTCACCTGGGTCAGGGACGGCGGGCATCTCTTTCCCAGCTGATGCCACGGGGCTCTGAATAGGTAAATGATCTGTGGTCCTGCTCTCACCTGGGTCAGGGCTGGCAGGCATCTCTTTCCCGGCTGATGCCACAGGGCTCTGAACAGGTAAATGATCTGTGGTCCTGCTCTCACCTGGGTCAGGGCCGGCGGGCATCTCTTTCCCAGCTGATGCCACGGGGCTCTGAATAGGTAAATGATCTGTGGTCCTGCTCTCACCTGGGTCAGGGCTGGCGGGCATCTCTTTCTTTCCCGGCTGATGCCACAGGGCTCTGAATAGGTAAATGATCTGTGGTCCTGCTCTCGCCTGGGTCAGGGCTGGCGGGCATCTCTTTCTTTCCCGGCTGATGCCACAGGGCTCTGAATAGGTAAATGATCTGTGGTCCTGCTCTCACCTGGGTCAGGGCTGGCGGGCATCTCTTTCCCAGCTGATGCCACGGGGCTCCGAATAGGTAAATGATCTGTGGTCCCGCTCTCACCTGGGTCAGGGCTGGCGGGCATCTCTTTCCCAGCTGATGCCACGGGGCTCTGAATAGGTAAATGATCTGTGGTCCCGCTCTCACCTGGGTCAGGGCTGGCGGGCATCTCTTTCTTTCCCAGCTGATGCCACGGGGCTCTGAATAGGTAAATGATCTGCGGTCCCGCTCTCACCTGGGTCAGGGCTGGCGGGCATCTCTTTCACAGCTGATGCCAAGGGGGTCTGAATAGGTAAACGATCTGCGGTCTCGCTCTCACCTGGGTCAGGGCCGGCGGGCATCTCTTTCCCAGCTGATGCCACGGGGCTCTGAATAGGTAAATGATCTGTGGTCCTGCTCTCACCTGGGTCAGGGCTGGCAGGCATCTCTTTCCCGGCTGATGCCACAGGGCTCTGAACAGGTAAATGATCTGCGGTCCTGCTCTCACCTGGGTCAGGGCTGGCGGGCATCTCTTTCCCAGCTGATGCCACCGGGCCCTGAATAGGTAAATGATCTGCGGTCCTTCTCTCACTTGGGTCAGGGCTGGGGGGCATCTCTTTCCCAGCTGATGCCACAGGGCCCTGAATAGGTAAATGATCTGTGGTCCTGCTCTCACCTGGGTCAGGGCTTTCCCAGCTGATGCCACAGGGCTCTGATGATGTGTGGGCTCTCACCTGTGCGGCAGATTCCCCCCTGCTGAGCAGTTGCTAAAATGTAGTTCTTACCCCCTCCTGGCCCTCAAAGGGCCCTATTTCATACATGCTCAGGGGGTCCTCCGGTTTTCGTCAATGGCTTAGTTTAGACATTTGGGCCTGGACCAAGGGTTTTAGGATAGGAGCTACAGATTCTGGGAGGATCTTCAAGTTCCAGGATACAGTTTGGGGCAGCAGCAACCTTCTTGCATGTTGAGATTTTTAATTTCTTGGCTTTTGGGCCTTCACTTTCATGCAAGAGGCCCTTCATTTCAGTGATGAGGATATTAACCTCCTGAATAGGTTCTAATAATGTGTGTGCCCTTTTACTACTCCCAGAGGGGGGATAGGCTGCACCGCCTTCCGTTTAGACTTAATGATTGTAGAGCAAGGAGCTTACTAATTATAGGGGAGGGGGGTACATTTGGAATAATGCCAAGCTAGAAAAACATATATGCATACAGTTACACCAATAAATCACAATAGATCACAATCAATGCTTAAAACGGCTACAGCCATGTCATCTAAAAGCGCTGGGGTACTCACTTACAAATAATGCGATTTGACATAAGCAAAGATCAATTAAAGTGCAGGTGCTTCAGTTCAAAGGTGCTCAATTGTCCCAAGGTCACTGATCACAGGAGATTTTACTGGGTCTTCCAGATAGCACAGTTAATGGCTCCCCCGGCAGTAGGGCCAATAAGACCAAAGTGTGGCTGTCAAGAAGAAGGTTTGAACTAGTAGGAAAAGGCTGGGCGGGCAGGGCACGCCTCGACAGCTTGGGGAGCTGCCCTAGTCTGACTAGTCTGACTCCTGAACAAGCCCTGCTCACCTCACTAAGCCACAATTGATCCAAGTGGCGAGGCTAAAAGCAGCAGGAAATCAAAATGGAACCACACAGAAGTCAAGCAACAAACCGCCACAAAAGAAAGCTGATGTTAAACTAGTCAGGTGAAGAGGAGAAGGTTAATTAAGACCTTAGTTTAGCGTATTTGCAGCGTGAACCAAAGATTGCAGCAGGACTAGGCAGAGCTGTGCTCGTTAACCCTTGTGGTAGAATTATGGGTGCTCTTGGGCATAGAGAGCTGTTAGGATATGGCAGGTGCACAAACGAAGCAAGCCAAGGATGAGCGCCAAAATATGTCTAATGAGCCCACAGAATTAGCAACCCCGGACAGCCACAGGCAGCCTGCGGGCCTCTGCGGCAAGGGTGAGGGGCTTTTGAACCCTCCTCTTCCTCCTCTCTCGTTTGCACAGCGAAAAGGGGCGTGGCCAAACGGGCTGAGTGCTCCAGGCACCCAGCAACAGCCACAGATAGCCTGCGCCCCTTAATCTCGCCCCTAAAGGACAATCTCTCCTGTTTGGACGCTGCATCTAAACTGGCGACCGTCTATGAAAAAATGATGTTGGCAGTAAACACCTTTGCACCACTGAAGCAAAGGCAGGTTAAAACTCAGCCGTCGAAACTATGGTATTGACTGCAGACATCCATAAATTAAAAGCTCTGAAAGACAAAGGGCCTCATTACGACCCTGGCGGAAATCGGAAAACGATGGCGGAAATGCAATACCGCCATCGAATAGCACTCGGTGCGACTATGACCCGTCACCGCAAAGTACGAAGCCATTAGCGACACCGTAGTGAACGCCAACGCTAACTGCACCAAGTACGCGCGCCATGCCAAACCGTAAATACCACCATGGCGCAAGGGTACGCGAATTCCGACCCTAGCGGACATGTACCTAACGCCATCAAGCATGGCGGAATGTACCATTCCGCCATGGTGAGAAGTACGGCATCGTGAATCAACCGTAAACGGCCCCACTGAGTGCCTGTACACCGCTCCCTGCCCACAAAGTACAACTCCCCGTAGGTGCAATGAAGTCACAATGCAACCAGTGAAATGTACAAGTCACCCATGCATGCCAACGAACAAAAGAATCACAAGAGGGGCCAATGGGAGCTGCAGGGCACAGATGGCACGAATACAGAAGCCATTCCAATGGACATGACCACAGTCCCCCCCCCCCGAAACGCACGCAAACACAGGCACCTGTGACCAGCAATATTCCGAAAATCACATCATTCCACCAGTCCACCTGGCTGACCGCCATCTGTTACACAAAACCCAATCCCCCGCCCCTGAGCATGACAACATTCAAACAGTCATATTGGCAGCCCCCATCCCTGACCTCACTGGGCTTCGTAGGCAAACGCGCCCAGTACAGTACCACGCAACTAAACTCCGAAGCTGGAACCCAATGCAGATCTCCTCCCAATACATCGCTCCCCAAATAGGAATATGCCACATCACTTGCAAAGAAGAACGCTACACGGGCCAAATCAGAATAGAAATTTAATGCACAACAAAATCACCAAGCCCATACAGCCATTAGGCCATGAACTCCAAAACACATTTCACCATTGTGGGCTGCATCCGCAAGAAATGACCAGCCACTACTTGTGTGACGCCCTGTTCCATCATGGTACACAGAGCCACATTCACGTACGAAAAGGCAACATGGAAGCGCACAGAACCGCAGGGCCGTCCCTATGGGGAGGCACTAGTCCAGCTGAAAGGCCGAAATGTTGCTCCGAGCCACTAGTACTGCGTAAGGGCATGTGGCCTATTGGCGATCGTCCCATAAGATCGTAATGCTGCTCCACTGATTAACACGAAGCAGCAGGTGTCGGGAGTAAAAGCCATCTGCAGGAGTGGCATACAGATGGCAGTGGCAAAAGGGGAGGAGATACCTGTCAACCAAAAGAAAAGAAAAAGAACAGAATGGCCATCAGAACTACATTCGAACAACTCACTTCAATGATCACACTAAATCCACAGCCATATGCATGCTAGCCCACTCCAAAGGATCATCACCACCCCAAAACCACTTGCGACTCATAACCATCTATATCGAGGTGTAAACACCATCACAAACGAGTGTACCTGTGCATGCGTCTGTCAAAACAGAATCCATCATATGGGATTGGTAACGTGCATGGACACAAGTGTCTGAGGGCGCGTCGAGACAGGGAGGGCTCAACAAGGCCAGATAGACGATGGTCCCACTATGGCAGCCCTGCATCACATAGCGCAGGGGAGGCGGATAGATTCCAAGAAGCCCTGTACATGGCAAACTCTGTATCAAATCACCTGCCCATGCATCCATTCATCATTCCCTCATCCCGGTATAAAAACGCCTGAATATTTACTCACACAACATTAGAAATATCCATTGAGTCTGTGCGTTATGCAGCCTGCAAAATCCACAGTGCCCCAGCCCGTAATTCCAGTGTTGTGAAGTAACATGTATTTGGGAACGTCCGGCCTCATCGCCCACGTCGCTATTGCGCATCCCAAACCATTCATATCAATCATTGCATCCTCGCCATGGCCCCTGTCTCAAGGACATTGAACAATAGAACGTTATATTTGCAGTCAGACCTGTGGGCATCTCCTCGCCGCTAGCTGAAAACCGAAAGCGCCGCCCTTCGAATTCCTCATTTGCAACATCACGTCGAAAAGGCATCTGTGGCCGTTTGAAATCACTAATTAATCCATCTAGTGCGGCTGTGTGTGGAAATGGCAAATGCCTTCACCCACAAATGGGACGCCCCGCCCGTCGTTGCAACTCGGTACAGTGATGCATGAGGGCCCACCGTTACTCGAGTACTACGTTCCACTGACCCTTCACAAGTCTGTTCGCGACTGCAAAGATAGTATGTGAAACAATGGGACCATAGCAGAATGAACATATCAACCAATGTTACACGGCCATCGGGTACAAATACATGATTGCAATAGCAAGATGCCATTCCTCGAATTGCAGCGTTGTGTGCGGGACGTGCTCGGCCAAAGGGGAGAGCAGTTTGCACAGGTGGAATGAATCACCACAGGTGGAGGCCATACAGCCTGAAAACACATAAATTGCACACCCAGTCTCCTCCCACAACCACACCCACTCCGAAATGCTACCGGCAGGACTCGCGATGTTGGCCCTGGGGGACCTGATAGCACTGCAAGTACTCCAACTCCAAGAAGAAGACGAACACCAACTACAACCGGCCGCACGGAGGAGACGCAGGAGGAGGAGGAGGGCAAGGCAGGGCCAGCAAGGGCCGCCAGCACAGCCACTACCACCACGCAGGCAGCCCGCAATCCCACGCCTCCGAGCACATCCGTTCAACCTCACTGATGAGCAGATCCACACCCTCTACCGTTTGGACCGGGACACCATAGCCGCCATTGTGGACATGACACAGGCTGACCTTGTCAGCATGATAGATAGCCCAACCGCCATCCCACCCCTACTGAAGGTGGTGTCTGTACTCCACTTCCTGGCCACAGGCACCTACCAGCACACAGTCGGACAGTTGCATGGCATTTCTCAGCCACTGTTCTCACGGACACTATTGCAAGTGCTCGATGCCCTCCTGCAGCACGCAGACGACTACATCTCTCTACCACGCTCGGAGCAGGAAATTACCAACACAAAAGTGGGATTCCATGCACTTGCCGGCATACCGGGTTGCATTGGTGCCATCGACTGCACCCATGTGGAATTGGTCGTCCCACATGCCATGGAGGCCCAGTACCGCAACCGAAAACAATTCCATTCCCTGAATGTACAAATGGTGTGTGACTCCAACAGGATCATTACACATTGTTGTGCCAGATTCCCTGGATCAACCCATGATTCTATGGTCTTGAGGAACTCAACAATACCACGCTACATGGAGCGACACGCAGGGAACAGATCCTGGCTACTCGGTGAGTCTCATTTCATGCATGATGATGTGGGGTATGTGATGCGGCAATGACCTGGCAGGAAGGGGGGGGGGTGTGCGTACGTAGCAATGGCATTCCACATCATACGTTTCTCGTCCACATACAGGTGATGCTGGGTATCCACTGAAGAGATGGCTCCTCACACCAGTCCGGAACCCACGGGACCAGCATGAGGAGGACTACAACCATGCCCACTCACGTACCCGTGTAGTCATTGAACAGGCATTCGGCCTACTGAAGACTCGTTTCCGGTGCCTCAGCAGGTCTGGCGGGGCACTCCTGTACCGCCATGAGAAGGTTGCAAAGATGGTGATGGCATGTGTCATGCTCCACAACATGTGCGTACGTAGAAATGTGCCCATGCCCCCTGACGCAGAACTGCAAGCACCTGATGATGGTCATGATGAGGGTGGGGATGTGGCAGCACCTCAAGGAGTCTGCGAGGCACCGGAGGGCCGTGACATTCGTCAGCATCTCATTGATGCATGCTTCTAGCACTCACGCCTGGTGGCTGATACATGGACACGGGACTCGTGGCACTGTGTGTGTCTGGTACATGCACAATATGGACTGTACGCCTATGATGGCCTAGTACACAAAGATCATTGTCCACACATCTCATTGGTTGATCGTGCACTGTTTATGGCATATGTGATATCATGTTGAACACCCTATCGACCCGCCACCCAAGTGAGCCCAACACACCCCCTCCACCCTCCTACCTCCCCCCCGAACACCAGTGTCCAAAGATGCTCATTGTCAGTGGGCTGTCGCTATTGCAAGCCCCCTCTGCGGGTATCAGGGGCACCCCTGCCTGTGGAGCGCAGGTTCCTCCCAGATCTACGTTGGGGGCTGCCCTGGACGGAACTTGCAACGGATGATGTCTCTGCCTGCTCACGTCCATGCATGTCCCTAAGGGTTTGCGAGAGCTCAGTGAGCACACGGCGCACTGCGGCAAGTTCGGCACATACGTCTTTGGACGTCGCATGCAGTTCCCCCCTCAGGCTCTCGGTGCTTCTCTCCATTTGGACTCTCAGGCTCTCGGTGCTACTCTCCATTTGGACTCTCAGGCTCTCGGTGCTACTCTCCATTTGTGCCCTTAGTGTCTCTGTACTCCTCTCCATTTCTGCCCTAAGTGTCTCAGTTGATGTTTCTATGTCTGCCTTAGTGCCCCCACATTCATCGGCATGGTCCTTGAGGAGCGTGGCCAGTTGCTGCTGTTGCACGATTAACTGGTCGAGGGACTGTTGCCTCTGCTGTGCCATGCCAATTTGCGGGGGTGTCACAGAGGGGCTGTTGACCTCATGTTGCCTTGCCACAGGGCTTGTGGGGGATGGCCAGTCGTCGTCTTGTGGGTGCCCCTGCGTGGTATCCTCATGTTGTACGGGATGGGACAGACAGGGGGATTGGGACAGGTCATGGATGGATCTGACTTCGACATCCCCGTCTTCTGTGTCGGAGCATGCTGCCATCAATGGGGTGTCACCTATGGTGCTGCTGCCACCAGAGGCAGTGCCTTCTGTGGCATCCGTTGGGGGGACCTGTGGTGGTGGTGTTGTGGGCATGCTGGCTGCTGGGGTGCCTGTTGATGTTCCCTCCTCTGTGCTGCCACCTGATTTGTGCTGCTGCCGTGTCTTGATGCGTGCAGCTGAGGTGGAGGGTCTTTGGCCGTTGGTCTTGGCCCTCTTTGCAGGTGTGCTGGTAGGGGTGTCCTGATGCTCGTCGTTTGGATCGGACCCTGTGGTGGAGTAAAGGAGGGCGAGGGTTATTAATGGGTCTGTGGGAATTGGAATGGCATTGTATCACATGCATTGGGGTGGTACCTGAGGGTGATTTGGGTCGGGGCCTTGGAGGTGCTTTCATTTGTGTGTGGAGTGAGGGTGCAGTTGTTTGGCAGCCTGCAGTTAGGGTGTGCCTGCTGCACGTGTAGTGGGTGTTTTAGGGGTTTTTAATTATTTATGTATTTATTGTGAGTTTTAAAGTGCGCTATCAGGCCGATGTGTGTGGACGTTCTCCTGGACATGTGTTTCTGTTGCACTATGTGGACACATGGTACTTCACATGATTGGACATTGTGGATTTAGCATTGTTTTATCTGCCCCACCTACCTGAATCTTCGGATGTCTGCACTCCTTTCTCCATCCCTCCGACTCCCTCTATGCTCTCCATTCCGATGGTGGAGGCCCAGATTTCTTCCCAGGGGGTCAACTTGATGGGTGATTCAGGACCTCCCCCGGTGGCTGTGGCAATGTTGCGGTTGGCAGAGAGTATGCTGCGGACGCGTATCCGCAGGTCGTCCCATCGCTTTCTGCATTGCTGTGGGTTGCGGGGTGCGGTCCCCACCGCACTTACCCGCTGTGCCACCAGAGCCCATATGGCCTTCTTGTTCGCAAGTGCCGTCCTGGTCATTTGCGTGGAGAAGACGACGGCAGCATTCTCCTGGAGGGTCTCTGTTAGCACGGTGAGTTCCTCACGGGAGAAGTGGACCTGCCGCTTGCGGTCGCACGCTTTCTTCGCTACTTTTCCCATTTTTCTTGGTTTCGCTAGGGTGGATGACGGGTTGGGGTGTGTCTCAGGGTAGTGTTTTTAGTGGTTGTGTGGTTTTTGTGGTTTTATAGGTGTACGGCGGGATGTTTCCCGTTCCGGGCCCATGTTTTTACTTCCGTTTCCGTATATTTCCGGTCACCGTACTTTCCGGTAGGCGCACACTGCGGTGTCCGCTGTGATGGGTGGCGGTATTGCACCTAGGGCGCCGTACGGCGGCGGTGTGGGCCGTTTTGGGGTCATTTCCGCCATCGCGGACTTTGCACTTCCGCCATGCCGTGGTGCTCGTGCCCGATGGGTCGGAATGGGCCGCACTTTGCTCCTTCGTGCAATGGCGGAAACGCTATTTACGCTGTGGCGGTCCGGTCAGTCACTTTCCGCCAGGGTCGTAATGAGGGCCAAAGTGTTTAAAAACTGGAAAAAATCTCCCACCTTAGAAAATAAGGACAGCTATATTGAAAATGGCAGCTGTTTCACTTGTCATGCTGAGCAGGGCTCCGCCTCCTCACCTCCAAACTTGGTCATGGGCACATGAAAAATGCATGTGCCACCGTCACCCCAGTGGATCACGCACTTCCAGGATGCTCCTCACCAAGCGTGATAATCCTGTCACGTGGGGACGGAAAACTGGAGGCTGTGTGACTTGCTGCGCTCACGGCAAAGAGGTAGTGCAGAGAAAGTGTGCTTTGGAATCAAACGAGAAGAAAAAAACACTGCCAAGGCCCGGACTCACGGGAAGCAGTCTAGCATGTCACTGCTGCTGCCCGGGCTGCCGGAAAACAGGCCACTCCAGCGGCGAGCGTCGGAGCACGATCCTATGCGGAAATGGGAAACAGGCCGCTCCAGCGGTGGAACACGATCCTATGCGGAAATGGGAAACAGGCCGCTCCAGCGGTGGAACACGATCCTATGCGGAAATGGGAAACAGGCCGCTCCAACTGCGAGTGTCAGAGCGCGATCCTATGCAGAAATGGGAAACAGGCCGCTTCAGCGGCGGGCGTCCTGCGCACAAAATGGGAGACAGGCCAATCCAGCGGCGAGCGCCGGCGAACAATCCTATGCGGAAATGGGAAACAGGCCACTCCAGCGGCGAGCGTCGGTGCACGATCCTATGCGGAAATGGGAAACAGTCTGGGAAACAGGCCGCTCCAGCGGCGAGCATCGGAGCACAATCCTATGCGGAAATGGGAAACAGGCCACTCCAGCGGCGAGCATCGGAGCACGATCCTATGCGGAAATGGGAAACAGGCCACTCCAGCAGCGAGCGCAGGCGCACAATCCTATGCGGAAATGGGAAACAGGCCGCTCCAGCGGCGAGCGTCGGAGCACGATTCTATGTGGAAATGGGAAACAGGCCGCTCCAGCAGCGAGCGCAGGCGCACAATCCTATGCGGAAATGGGAAACAGGCCGCTCCAGCAGCGAGTGTCGGAGCACGATCCTATGCGGAAAAGGGAAACAGGCCGCTCCAGCAGCGAGCGTCGGAGCACGATCCTATGCGGAAAAGGGAAACAGGCCGCTCCAGCGGCGAGCGTCGGAGCACGATCCTATGCAGAAATGGGAAACAGGCCGCTCCAGCGGCGAGCGTCGGAACACGATCCAACACGGAAATGGGAAACAGGCCGCTCCAGCGGCGAGCGTCGGAGCACGATCCTATGCGGAAATGGGAAACAGGCCGCTCCAGCGGTGGAACACGATCCTATGCGGAAATGGGAAACAGGCCGCTCCAGCGGTGGAACACGATCCTATGCGGAAATGGGAAACAGGCCGCTCCAGCGGCGAGCGTCGGAGCACGATCCTATGCGGAAATGGGAAACAGGCCGCTCCAGCGGTGGAACACGATCCTATGCGGAAATGGGAAACAGGCCGCTCCAGCGGTGGAACACGATCCTATGCGGAAATGGGAAACAGGCCGCTCCAGCGGCGAGCGTCGGAGCACGATCCTATGCTGAAATGGGAAACAGGCCGCTCCAGCGGTGGAACACGATCCTATGCGGAAATGGGAAACAGGCCGCTCCAGCGGTGGAACACGATCCTATGCGGAAATGGGAAACAGGCCGCTCCAACTGCGAGTGTCAGAGCGCGATCCTATGCGGAAATGGGAAACAGGTCGCTCCAGCGGCGAGCGCCGGCGCACAATACTATGCAGAAATGGGAAACAGGCCGCTTCAGCGGCGAGCGTCCTGCGCACAAAATGGGAGACAGGCCGCTCCAGCGGCGAGCGCCGGCGAACAATCCTATGCGGAAATGGGAAACAGGCCACTCCAGCGGCGAGCGTCGGTGCACGATCCTATGCGGAAATGGGAAACAGTCTTGGAAACAGGCCGCTCCAGCGGCGAGCATCGGAGCACAATCCTATGCGGAAATGGGAAACAGGCCACTCCAGCGGCGAGCATCGGAGCACGATCCTATGCGGAAATGGGAAACAGGCCACTCCAGCAGCGAGCGCAGGCGCACAATCCTATGCGGAAATGGGAAACAGGCCGCTCCAGCGGCGAGCGTCGGAGCACGATTCTATGTGGAAATGGGAAACAGGCCGCTCCAGCAGCGAGCGCAGGCGCTCAATCCTATGCGGAAATGGGAAACAGGCCGCTCCAGCAGCGAGTGTCGGAGCACGATCCTATGCGGAAAAGGGAAACAGGCCGCTCCAGCAGCAAGCGTCGGAGCACGATCCTATGCGGAAAAGGGAAACAGGCCGCTCCAGCGGCGAGCGTCGGAGCACGATCCTATGCAGAAATGGGAAACAGGCCGCTCCAGCGGCGAGCGTCAGAGCACGATGCTATGCGGAAATGGGAAACAGGCCGCTCCAGCGGTGAGCGCAGGCGCACAATCCTATGCGGAAATGGGAAACAGGCCGCTCCAGCGGTGAGCTTTGGCGCACGATCCTATGTGGAAATGGGAAACAGGCTGCTCCAGCGGTGAGGTTTGGCGCACGATCCTATGTGGAAATGGGAGACAGGCCGCTCCAGCGGTGAGCGCAGGCGCACGATCCTATGCGGAAATGGGAAACAGGCCGCTCCAGCGGTGGAACACGATCCTATGCGGAAATGGGAAACAGGCCGCTCCAGCGGTGGAACACAATCCTATGCGGAAATGGGAAACAGGCCGCTCCAACTGCGAGTGTCAGAGCGCGATCCTATGCGGAAAGGGGAAACAGGTCGCTCCAGCAGCGAGCGCCGGCGCACAATACTATGCAGAAATGGGAAACAGGCCGCTTCAGCGGCGAGCGTCCTGCGCACAAAATGGGAGACAGGCCGCTCCAGCGGCGAGCGCCGGCGAACAATCCTATGCGGAAATGGGAAACAGGCCACTCCAGCGGCGAGCGTCGGTGCACGATCCTATGCGGAAATGGGAAACAGTCTGGGAAACAGGCCGCTCCAGCGGCGAGCATCGGCGCACAATCCTATGCGGAAATGGGAAACAGGCCGCTCCAGCGGCGAGCGTCGGAGCACGATTCTATGTGGAAATGGGAAACAGGCCGCTCCAGCAGCGAGCGCAGGCGCACAATCCTATGCGGAAATGGGAAACAGGCCGCTCCAGCAGCGAGTGTCGGAGCACGATCCTATGCGGAAAAGGGAAACAGGCCGCTCCAGCAGCGAGCGTCGGAGCACGATCCTATGCGGAAAAGGGAAACAGGCCGCTCCAGCGGCGAGCGTCGGAGCACGATCCTATGCAGAAATGGGAAACAGGCCGCTCCAGCGGCAAGCGTCAGAGCACGATGCTATGCGGAAATGGGAAACAGGCCGCTCCAGCGGTGAGCGCAGGCGCACAATCCTATGCGGAAATGGGAAACAGGCCGCTCCAGCGGTGAGCTTTGGCGCACGATCCTATGTGGAAATGGGAAACAGGCTGCTCCAGCGGTGAGGTTTGGCGCACGATCCTATGTGGAAATGGGAGACAGGCCGCTCCAGCGGTGAGCGCAGGCGCACAATCCTATGCGGAAATGGGAAACAGGCCGCTCCAGCGGTGAGCTTTGGCGCACAATCCTATGTGGAAATGGGAGACAGGCCGCTCCAGCGGCAAGTGTCGGAGCACGATCCTATGCGGAAATGGGAAACAGGCCGCTCCAGCGGTGAGCTTTGGCGCACGATCCTATTGGAAATGGGAAACAGGCTGCTCCAGCGGTGAGGTTTGGCGCACGATCCTATGTGGAAATGGGAGACAGGCCGCTCCAGCGGTGAGCGCAGGCGCACAATCCTATGCGGAAATGGGAAACAGGCCACTCCAGCGGTGAGCTTTGGCGCACGATCCTATGTGGAAATGGGAGACAGGCCACTCCAGCGGCAAGTGTCGGAGCACAATCCTATGCGGAAATGGGAAACAGGCCGCTCCAGCGGTGAGCGCAGGCGCACCATCCTATGCGGAAATGGGAAACAGGCCGCTCCAGCGGTGAGCTTTGGCGCACGATCCTATGTGGAAATGGGAGACAGGCCGCTCCAGCGGCAAGTGTCGGAGCACGATCCTATGCGGAAATGGGAAACAGGCCGCTCCAGCGGTGAGCTTTGGCGCACGATCCTATGTGGAAATGGGAAACAGGCTGCTCCAGCGGTGAGGTTTGGCGCACGATCCTATGTGGAAATGGGAGACAGGCCGCTCCAGCGGTGAGCGCAGGTGCACAATCCTATGCGGAAATGGGAAACAGGCCGCTCCAGCGGTGAGCTTTGGCGCACGATCCTATGTGGAAATGGGAGACAGGCCGCTCCAGCGGCAAGTGTCGGAGCACGATCCTATGCGGAAATGGGAAACTGGCCGCTCCAGCGGTGAGCGCAGGCGCACCATCCTATGCGGAAATGGGAAACAGGCCGCTCCAGCGGTGAGCTTTGGCGCACGATCCTATGTGGAAATGGGAGACAGGCCGCTCCAGCGGCAAGTGTCGGAGCACGATCCTATGCGGAAATGGGAAACAGGCCGCTCCAGCGGTGAGCTTTGGCGCACGATCCTATGTGGAAATGGGAAACAGGCCGCTCCAGCGGTGAGCGCAGGCGCACAATCCTATGCGGAAATGGGAGACAGGCCGCTCCAGCGGCAAGTGTCGGAGCACGATCCTATGCGGAAATGGACAACAGGCCGCTCCAGCGGTGAGCTTTGGCGCACGATCCTATGTGGAAATGGGAGACAGGCCGCTCTAGCGGCAAGTGTCGGAGCACGATCCTATGCGGAAATGGGAAACAGGCCGCTCCAGCGGTGAGCGCAGGCGCACAATCCTATGCGGAAATGGGAAACAGGCCGCTCCAGCAGCGAGCGTCGGAGCACGATCCTATGCGGAAATGGGAAACAGGCCGCTCCAGCGGTGAGTGCAGGCGCACAATCCTAATGGGAAACAGGCCGCTCCATCGGCAAGTGTCGGAGCACGATCCTATGCGGAAATGGGAAACAGGCCGCTCCAGCGGTGAGCTTTGGCGCACGATCCTATGTGGAAATGGGAGACAGGCCGCTCTAGCGGAAAGTGTCGGAGCACGATCCTATGCGGAAATGGGAAACAGGCCGCTCCAGCGGTGAGCGCAGGCGCACAATCCTATGCGGAAATGGGAAACAGGCCGCTCCAGCAGCGAGCGTCGGAGCACGATCCTATGCGGAAATGGGAAACAGGCCGCTCCAGCGGTGAGCGCAGGCGCACAATCCTATGCGGAAATGGGAAACAGGCCGCTCCATCGGCAAGTGTCGGAGCACGATCCTATGCGGAAATGGGAAACAGGCCGCTCCAGCGGTGAGCTTTGGCGCACAATCCTATGTGGAAATGGGAGACAGGCCGCTCCAGCGGTGAGCTTTGGCGCACGATCCTATGTGGAAATGGGAAACAGGCCGCTCCAGCGGTGAGCTTTGGCGCACGATCCTATGTGGAAATGGGAGACAGGCCGCTCTAGCGGCAAGTGTCGGAGCACGATCCTATGCGGAAATGGGAAACAGGCCGCTCCAGCGGTGAGCGCAGGCGCACAATCCTATGTGGAAATGGGAAACAGGCCGCTCCAGCGGTGAGCTTTGGCGCACGATCCTATGTGGAAATGGGAGACAGGCCGCTCTAGCGGTGAGCTTTGGCGCACGATCCTATGTGGAAATGGGAGACAGGCCGCTCTAGCGGCAAGTGTCGGAGCACGATCCTATGCGGAAATGGGAAACAGGCCGCTCCAGCGGTGAGCGCAGGCGCACAATCCTATGTGGAAATGGGAAACAGGCCGCTCCAGCGGTGAGCTTTGGCGCACGATCCTATGTGGAAATGGGAGACAGGCCGCTCTAGCGGCAAGTGTCGGAGCACGATCCTAAGCGGAAATGGGAAACAGGCCGCTCCAGCGGTGAGCGCAGGCGCACAATCCTATGCGGAAATGGGAAACAGGCCGCTCCAGCGGTGAGCTTTGGCGCACGATCCTATGTGGAAATGGGAAACAGGCCGCTCCAGCGGCGAATATTGGCGCACAATGCGACGTAGAATATGTTCCCCAAGGGTGTCCTGGGTCGCCCCCTCGTCGCTAATGCCGCAGCCTGGCCAGAGTATACAAGGCGCAGCCCGCAGATAGATGGAGGCCCACACAGCGGTATGCTGGCCTCAACTCAATAGTAACTGAGGCTTTCAGCCTCGAGCCCTGTCACTTCCACCAGTTGGCCCCACCCTCGCTCCGCCTCTAACATAACGAGGCAGCAAAGTCACGAATCATGTCACACCGGGTAGCAGAGGAGATTCAGGGGAGGTGTGGCCGTCCTCCCTCGACACCCCACTCCCCCACTACACATCCACCCCGCCTCCCCCTCCCCCCGGCTCCATCGCGCTGCTTGTGAACTGTTATTCAAACAGCTTGGAAGGTGCTGGGGAAATGTTGAGCGAGCACTGACAGTTCCTCCAGTGGAGTGCATTAAATAACATGGACACTAGGGGGCGCTCGCCACTAAGCCTTGATGAAAAGCGCCGCATGCCAACATTCTAAAAAGAGGAAGAGGAGCAGTAGCAGAGGAAGGAAGCGCCTGGCCTTGCCCCGGGGTCAGATCACATGAGCCAGCCTCCCCCAGATCCCTGCCCTGCATGCCACCCCCACAGTAATCCCAGGCTGGGGACCTGCCCACCCTCTCTCATCCTGATCACCGTGTGCCTGCCTGTGTGCCCCGGGTCTAGCTGCCTGCTGCTCCTGGTCCCTGTGCCTGCCTGTGTGCCCCGTGTCTACCTGCCTGCTGCTCCTGGTCCCTGTGCCTGCCTGTGTGCCCTGGGTCTAGCTGCCTGCTGCTCCTGGTCCCTGTGCCTGCCTGTGTGCCCCGGGTCTAGCTGCCTGCTGCTCCTGGTCCCTGTCCCTGCCTGTGTGCCCCGGGTCTAGCTGCCTGCTGCTCCTGGTCCCTGTGCCTGCCTGTGTGCCCCGGGTCTAGCTGCCTGCTGCTCCTGGTCCCTGTGCCTGCCTGTGTGCCCCGTGTCTACCTGCCTGCTGCTCCTGGTCCCTGTGCCTGCCTGTGTGCCCTGGGTCTACCTGCCTGCTGCTCCTGGTCCCTGTGCCTGCCTGTGTGCCCTGGGTCTAGCTGCCTGCTGCTCCTGGTCTCTGTGCCTGCCTGTGTGCCCGGGTCTAGCTGCCTGCTGCTCCTGGTCCCTGTGCCTGCCTGTGTGCCCTGGGTCTACCTGCCTGCTGCTCCTGGTCCCTGTGCCTGCCTGTGTGCCCCGGGTCTAGCTGCCTGCTGCTACTGCTGCAGGACCTGCTGCACTTTCCCTGCCCTGCATGCCACCCCCACAGTAATCCCAGTCTGGGGACCTGCCCACCCTCTCTCATCCTGATCACCGTGTGCCTGGCTGTGTGCCCCGTGTCTAGCTGCCTGCTGCTCCTGCTGCAGGACCTGCTGCACTTTGCCTGCTCTGCAGCTTGATGAGCTGCTCTTCCAGGGACCAGTGAAATCTCCCCCACAAAGACTCGCCAAGTAAGTGCCCCCCACGTCTTTCCGCGCAGCTTCAGGGCCACGTGACCTACAGTGTCTTCCAGCGTCCCACTCGGTTCCTGGTGGGTTTATATGCAGTTTACCCCCAAGTTTACTGGCATTAGAGCATTTTCACATGTGTGCAAAATGCTAGTACTTGCCACACTGCAGAAAAACGCGTATGAAGTTGGCATTTGAATTATAAAGAAGCACGTGACCTTCTGGAGTGTTATCCCTACTGTAGGAGCATTTCCCATGTGCCTGTGTGGGGGATATGCTGGGGTCTTGCGCCACCCCTACTTCCTTAGTGGGCGATGTAAGCAGGGGGCAATGACTCAAGGGGCCCTTTTCCTTTTACCAAGTGCCCCCCACAGTCACAGCCCTGCTCAATGCAAGACTGTCCATCTGTACTCACGAGACGGCCCCCCACAACACAGGGTCTACTGCTGGTCTCACGTCTTAAATAAAAACAGACAGTGGGGGGCCCATTGACATATGCAATTGGGTGTGACGTCATCATAAATTAGCATATCACTGACAAATGCACATTTCATTCAATTGGCTTTGCATAGGCATACACATTGCACAGGACGAATGGCATTTGCCTTTTATAAAATCAAAAAACACAAAAAACAAAGGAGGATCTTCTCTTCTAATCGTGTTGTGGGAACGTTAGAAGGTGGGCATGTTTGAAAATCCAAGAATCACTACCAATTTCTTCCCTGGAACAGGCAGTCCTGAAATGCGGCATTTCTCCATTGCTGATGTCTGTCATCAGGTTTTATGGTGCAGTGGGGAAGTGCCTGGCCTGCCACCGAGCGACCACGGGTTCGAGGCCTGAGGAAGGTGTGATGTCAAAAAAGACAGTCAATGGTTTTCCTGTTACAGACAGCCTCTGGAAAAAAGTGGGTTGTCGCCGTCCACCCCACTGGGCCCAGGCAACACCAGCAGTGGAATGACACTGGCAAAATGTATGGGGCGGGGAGCAGCTTCACAGACTCCCATGATATAGTGCCATAGATGTAAATACAATACAGCGAGAAAAGGAACTATTGGCCCACAATGGTGTGCATGCAGTGGTGGACCGGCCTATGAATGTGCATGCTGGGGTAGACTGACCTAAATGTGTGCGTGCAGTGGTGGACTGGCCTACAGGTGTGCAGGCAGGGGTGGGCTAGTCTGCATGCGTGCATGCAGGGGTGGGCTAGTCTGCATGCGTGCATGCAGGGGTGGACTAGTCTACATGCGTGCATGCTGGGGTGGACTGGCATGCAGGGGTGGACTATGCACGCGTCCATGCAGGTGTGGCAGGCTGGGTGGACTGGCCGACAGGTGTGCATGCAGAGGTGGATTGGCCTACAGGTGTGCATGCAGCGGTGGAATGGCCTACACACGGGCATTCAGGTGTGGACTGCCCTACAGGTGTGCATGCAGGGGTGGACTAGTCTACACGCGTGCATGCAGGTGTGGACTGCCTTGCAGGTGTGCGTGCAGGAGTGGACTGCCCTACAGGTGTGTATGCTGGGGTGGACTGGCCTACAGGTGTGTATGCTGGGGTGGACTGGCCTATTGATGTTCATGCGGGGGTAGAATGACCTACAGGTGTGTATGGTGGGGTGGACTGGTCTACAGGTGTGCATGCTGCGGTGGACTGGCCTTCAGGTATTCATGCAGGGGGTAGACTGGCCTACAGGTGTGCATGCAGTGGTGGACTGGCATACTGCGAACTCTGGTGATTTCCCAGTGGGCCTCTGCATCATCATTCTGTGTGGTTACCTACTTTCCTTTCCAAATATTCTTGGGTAAGGGGATGGGATGTCAGAAAATGTATAATATGGGGCCCCTTGAAAATGGTTTCCAGGCCCTCTTTTGCTTCCCAGTCCACCCCGTGTACATGTTGAAGCATGTGTGTTCGATTTAGAGGATGGACCTTAGAGCTGCTGGGAGTTCTGCACTTGGGGCGTATAGTATTTATTGCATTAGGGGAGTTCTACAGCACACAGATAGGTAGGAACCAGCAGAGTGCTGTACATGTCGCTGAGGGTAGCATATGAGGGGGGCGGTACTGTATGTGGCATGGGATGTTCTAGCCATGTGGTGGGGTGTCATGTGGGAACGCAAGGAGCCTATGTGGCTGCTGTGTCCTCATGAATCTGTGCTTTGTAAATCATTTATGCTTAATTAAGAAAGATGGCAATTCCTACCTTCACATTTTAAGTCACTAAGCCTGGATGTATGAATGCAATTTATAAAGCGTAATCCTTGCTGGGCAGAACCAGAGCGCTGTACATAGGGGGCGCCCCAGGGGTTACAGGTGGGGTCCTACAAAATTAGCAATGCTTCACCACTGGCTATATTGGGGACATGGACACACACTAGTGGGGGCACTGTTCATCCCCTGGACCGACAGCAGTTCAGGAGTCGGAGACCATTTGTTGACTTTTGTCAAAGGACACGCCTCCTTATCGGTTATTCGTGTTGCCAGGGCTATCCCACCGCAGATGTTACCAGGTTCATTCCACTGCCAGTGTTTACAGGGTCATTCCACTGCTGGTGTTGCCAGGGTCATTCCACTGCAGGTGTTGCCAGGGTAATTCCACTGCTGGTGTTGCCAGGGTCATTCCACTGCTGGTGTTGCCAGGGTCATTCCACTGCTGGTGTTGCCAGGGTCATTCCACTGCTGGTGTTGCCAGGGTCATTCCTCTGCTGGTGTTGCCAGGGCTATTCCACTGCTGGTGTTGCCAGGGTCATTCCACTGCCGGTGTTGCCAGGGTAATTTCACAGCTGGTATTACCAGAGTTATTCCACTGCTGGTGTTGCCAGGGTCATTCCACTGCTGGTGTTGCCAGGGTCATTCCTCTGCTGGTGTTGCCAGGGTCATTCCACTGCTGGTGTTGCCAGGGCTATTCCACTGCTGGTGTTGCCAGGGTCATTCCACTGCTGGTGTTGCCAGGGCAATTCCACTGCTGGTGTTGCCAGGGTCATTCCTCTGCTGGTGTTGCCAGGGTCATTCCACTGCTTGTGTTGCCAGGGCTATTCCACTGCTGGTGTTGCCAGGGTCATTCCACTGCTGGTGTTGCCAGGGTCATTCCTCTGCTGGTGTTGCCAGGGTCATTCCACTGCCGGTGTTGCCAGGGTAATTTCACAGCTGGCATTACCAGAGTTATTCCACTGCTTGTGTTGCCAGGGTCATTCCACTGCTGGTGTTGCCAGGGTGATTCCACTGCTTGTGTTGCCAGGGCTATTCCACTGCTGGTGTTGCCAGGGTCATTCCACTGCTGGTGTTGCCAGGGCAATTCCACTGCTGGTGTTGCCAGGGTCATTCCTCTGCTGGTGTTGCCAGGGTCATTCCACTGCTTGTGTTGCCAGGGCTATTCCACTGCTGGTGTTGCCAGGGTCATTCCACTGCTGGTGTTGCCAGGGTCATTCCTCTGCTGGTGTTGCCAGGGTCATTCCACTGCCGGTGTTGCCAGGGTAATTTCACAGCTGGTATTACCAGAGTTATTCCACTGCTTGTGTTGCCAGGGTCATTCCACTGCTGGTGTTGCCAGGGCAATTCCACTGCTGGTGTTGCCAGGGTCATTCCTCTGCTGGTGTTGCCAGGGTCATTCCACTGCTTGTGTTGCCAGGGCTATTCCACTGCTGGTGTTGCCAGGGTCATTCCACTGCTGGTGTTGCCAGGGTCATTCCTCTGCTGGTGTTGCCAGGGTCATTCCACTGCAGGTGTTGCCAGGGTAATTTCACAGCTGGTATTACCAGAGTTATTCCACTGCTTGTGTTGCCAGCGTCATTCCACTGCTGGTGTTGCCAGGGCAATTCCACTGCTGGTGTTGCCAGGGTCATTCCTCTGCTGGTGTTGCCAGGGTCATTCCACTGCTTGTGTTGCCAGGGCTATTCCACTGCTGGTGTTGCCAGGGTCATTCCACTGCTGGTGTTGCCAGGGCAATTCCACTGCTGGTGTTGCCAGGGTGATTCCTCTGCTGGTATTGCCAGGGTCATTCCACTGCCGGTGTTGTCAGGGTAATTTCACAGCTGGTATTACCAGAGTTATTCCACTGCTTGTGTTGCCAGGGTCATTCCACTGCTGGTGTTGCCAGGGCAATTCCACTGCTGGTGTTGCCAGGGTCATTCCTCTGCTGGTGTTGCCAGGGTCATTCCACTGCTTGTGTTGCCAGGGCTATTCCACTGCTGGTGTTGCCAGGGTCATTCCACTGCTGGTGTTGCCAGGGTCATTCCTCTGCTGGTGTTGCCAGGGTCATTCCACTGCCGGTGTTGCCAGGGTAATTTCACAGCTGGTGTTGCCAGGGTCATTCCTCTGCTGGTGTTGCCAGGGTCATTCCTCTGCTGGTGTTGCCAGGGTCATTCCACTGCTTGTGTTGCCAGGGCTATTCCACTGCTGGTGTTGCCAGGGTCATTCCACTGCTGGTGTTGCCAGGGTCATTCCACTGCTGGTGTTGCCAGGGTCATTCCTCTGCTGGTGTTGCCAGGGTCATTCCACTGCAGGTGTTGCCAGGGTAATTTCACAGCTGGTATTACCAGAGTTATTCCACTGCTTGTGTTGCCAGCGTCATTCCACTGCTGGTGTTGCCAGGGTCATTCCACTGCTTGTGTTGCCAGGGCTATTCCACTGCTGGTGTTGCCAGGGTCATTCCACTGCTGGTGTTGCCAGGGTCATTCCTCTGCTGGTGTTGCCAGGGTCATTCCACTGCCGGTGTTGCCAGGGTAATTTCACAGCTGGTATTACCAGAGTTATTCCACTGCTTGTGTTGCCAGGGTCATTCCACTGCTGGTGTTGCCAGGGCAATTCCACTGCTGGTGTTGCCAGGGTCATTCCTCTGCTGGTGTTGCCAGGGTCATTCCACTGCTTGTGTTGCCAGGGCTATTCCACTGCTGGTGTTGCCAGGGTCATTCCACTGCTGGTGTTGCCAGGGTCATTCCTCTGCTGGTGTTGCCAGGGTCATTCCACTGCAGGTGTTGCCAGGGTAATTTCACAGCTGGTATTACCAGAGTTATTCCACTGCTTGTGTTGCCAGCGTCATTCCACTGCTGGTGTTGCCAGGGCAATTCCACTGCTGGTGTTGCCAGGGTCATTCCTCTGCTGGTGTTGCCAGGGTCATTCCACTGCTTGTGTTGCCAGGGCTATTCCACTGCTGGTGTTGCCAGGGTCATTCCACTGCTGGTGTTGCCAGGGCAATTCCACTGCTGGTGTTGCCAGGGTGATTCCTCTGCTGGTATTGCCAGGGTCATTCCACTGCCGGTGTTGTCAGGGTAATTTCACAGCTGGTATTACCAGAGTTATTCCACTGCTTGTGTTGCCAGGGTCATTCCACTGCTGGTGTTGCCAGGGCAATTCCACTGCTGGTGTTGCCAGGGTCATTCCTCTGCTGGTGTTGCCAGGGTCATTCCACTGCTTGTGTTGCCAGGGCTATTCCACTGCTGGTGTTGCCAGGGTCATTCCACTGCTGGTGTTGCCAGGGTCATTCCTCTGCTGGTGTTGCCAGGGTCATTCCACTGCCGGTGTTGCCAGGGTAATTTCACAGCTGGTGTTGCCAGGGTCATTCCTCTGCTGGTGTTGCCAGGGTCATTCCTCTGCTGGTGTTGCCAGGGTCATTCCACTGCTTGTGTTGCCAGGGCTATTCCACTGCTGGTGTTGCCAGGGTCATTCCACTGCCAGTGTTTACAGGGTCATTCCACTGCTGGTGTTGCCAGGGTCATTCCACTGCTGGTGTTGCCAGGGTCATTCCTCTGCTGGTGTTACCAGGGCTATTCCACTGCTGGTGTTGCCAGGGTCATTCCTCTGCTGGTGTTGCCAGGGTCATTCCACTGCTTGTGTTGCCAGGGCTATTCCACTGCTGGTGTTGCCAGGGTCATTCTACTGCTGGTGTTGCCAGGATCATTCCACTGCTCTTGTTGCTAGGGACATTCCACTGCTCTTGTTGCCAGGGACATTCCACTGCTGGTGTTGCCAGGATCATTCCACTGCTCTTGTTGCCAGGGACATTCCACTGCTGGTGTTGCCAGGGACATTCCACTGCTGGTGTTGCCAGGGTCATTCTAGGGCTGGCCTTGCCTGGGTTCTTCCACTGCTGGTGTCACCAGGGTCATTCCGTTGCTGGTCTTGCCAGGATCATTCACTGCTGGCCTTGTCAGGGACATTCAAGTACTGGTGTGGCCAGGGTAATTTCACTGCTCTCATTGCCAGGGACATTCCACTGCTCTCGTTGCCATGGTCATTCCATTGCTGATGTTGCCAGGGCCATTCCACTGGTGCTGCCAGGGTCATTCCACTGCTGGTGTTCCCAGGGTCATTCCACTTCTGGTGTTGCCAGGATCATTCCGCTGCTCTCGTTGCCATGGTCATTCCATTGCTGTCGTTGCCAGGGTCATTCCACTGCTGGTGTTACCAGGGTCATTCCATTGCTGTCGTTGCCAGGGTCATTCCACTGCTGGTGTCACCAGGGTCATTCCATTGCTGGTCTTGCCAGGATCATTCACTGCTGGCCTTGCCAGGGACATTCCAGTACTGGTGTGGCCAGGGTAATTTCACTGCTCTCATTGCCAGGGACATTCCACTGCTCTCGTTGCCATGGTCATTCCATTGCTGATGTTGCCAGGGCCATTCCACTGGTGCTGCCAGGGTCATTCCACTTCTGGTGTTGCCAGGATCATTCCGCTGCTCTCGTTGCCATGGTCATTCCATTGCTGATGTTGCCAGGGTCATTCCGCTGCTCTTGTTGCCAGGGACATTCCACTGCTGATGTTGCCAGGATGATTCCACAGCTGGTCTCACCAGGGTCCTTCCACTGCTGGTCTCGCTAGGGTCATTGCACGGCTGGTCTTGCCAGGGTCACTGCACCACTGGTGTGGACAGGATAATGTCACTGCTCTCAATGCAGTGTCATTCCACTGCTTTCGTTATTTTTGTTTTATTTCCATTGCACCATAGCCCGCAGGAATCAGGGCGCTCAGACAGACAACACAAGTATAACAGGACATAAGGGTCGTTGCCATGGTCCTTCCACTGCTGTTGTTGCCAGGGTTATTCTGCTGCTGGTATCGCCAGGGCAATTTCACACTGGTTTTGCCAGTGTCATTCCACTGCTGTGTTGCCTGGGCCCACTCCACTGCTGCATTTCCAGGGTCATTCCACTGCTGGCGTTGCCAGGGTCATTCCACTGCTGGTGTTGCCAGGAACATTCAACTGCAGATGTTGCCAGGGTCATTTCATTGCTAGTGTTGCCAGGGCCATTTCATTGCTAGTGTTGCCAGGGATAGTCCGTTACCAGGGTCATTCTGTTGCTGGTGTTGCCAGGGTCATTCCACTGCTGTGTTGCCAGGGCCATTCAGTTGTTGTGTTTGCGAGGGTAATTACTTTGCTGGTGTTGCCAGGGCCATTCAACTGCAGATGTTGCCAGGGTCATTTCATTGCTAGTGTTGCCAGGGCCATTTCATTGCTAGTGTTGCCAGGGATAGTCCGTTACCAGGGTCATTCTGTTGCTGGTGTTGCCAGGGTCATTCCACTGCTGTGTTGCCAGGGCCATTCAGTTGTTGTGTTTGCGAGGGTAATTACTTTGCTGGTGTTGCCAGGGCCATTCCACTGCTAGTGCTGCCAGGGTTTCTGAGTTGGCCTTGGAATGGTTCATATCTTTTCTAAAACTTAGAGTTCAGGTGGGGAAACTATAGAATGTTACCTCTTTCCTAGCTAAACAGGAAGGTGACTTGCCGCACCCAACATGGTTAATGGCATCACCCCATGCCACACAAGACAAACCAATGCAACACCATTCCATCTTCACACCACCAGTCCCTAACAGGATTACTGAACCAAGCACTCCCTTAGCTGTGTACACACATCACCACCTTTCTTTCCCCCATACCAATTCAGCACCCAAGGAAATGCTTCAAGTGACCCAACTCCCTCGCGCTGCCGCAGGTCACTCACTGTGCTCTACTCCAACCACCTGTGACTCACAAAGCCACCAGTCCTGACCTTCCCTAAACGGCTCTCATTACAACCCACCCGCACCCCAGCCGACCCCAAAGACGCTGTCACTGGTAATCCCTGACGTCATCATCCACCCAAAGCAGCGCAAGGCCCCAAGATCCAACCTGACGGGGCCCCTAATCTAAAGAACACACCCAGCTCTACACCTGGCACCCACACGTTCCCCCCACCAACAAACACTTCACACTGCATGGGACATACTCACAGATCAGCTCCCCCTCTGAAACCCTACGCAGCACCTACTACACTGTACAATACTTTAATATGTAACACAACTCACCACACCCCATCCTTCCACCAACACACCACCCAGTGGGCTCTCTTGATAGCAACTCTTCTACACCACCCATTTTTACCATCAATCAGAAGGTTACACTTGCTACTCATCTCCTCCACACTAAATACTTCCCTTTCTTTAACCCTGCACTGCTCCCACTGCACCCTAAATACTAAAAACGGTAGCACAGCACGCAAGACACAAATATTCACGATTCCTTCCATCCTCGTTCTGGCCGCCTCTCTCTCTCTCTCTCTCTCTCTCTCTCTCTCTCTCTCTCTCCTCTCTCTCTCTCCTCTCTCTCTCTCTCTCTCTCTCTCTCTCTCTCTCTCTCTCTCTCTCTCTCTCTCTCTCTCTCTCTCTCTCTCTCTCTCTCTCTCTCTCTCTCTTCTCTCTCTCTCTCTCTCTCTCTCTCTCTCTCTCTCTCTCTCTCTCTCTCTCTCTCTCTCTCTCTCTCTCTCTCTCTCTCTCTCCTTTCTCTCTCTCCTCTCTCTCTCTCTCTCTCTCTCTCTCTCTCTCTCACACACACACACACACACACACACACACACACACACACACACGGTTAAAATATTAAGATAGGTTAAGATGCTCTCAGAAGGAACTAAAAACAGCGCATTTGGCATTCAACATGGCGTGTGAACATTTGTATTTGAATGTTGTATTTATTTCTTGGCTAGGGGGATTTGTATCAGAAATGCTGCACGCATGACACCCACAGTATGCAGAGAAACTCCCTAAGGAGGGCGTTGTGCCAAGGTAGCAGCTAACACCTGGAAATGGATTATCAGTGGAGCGGAGTGGGCCCTGCGCTGAACCAGGGACTTTCTGATTATGTGCAACACACGAGCAATGGCAGTTGTATAATACAGAACTACATTTAAGCCATAAACTAATTTGATAATCCAATGTGTTTATTACACAGTATGCCAACAAGTGTTTCGCTCTGCGCGAGCTTTCTCAATGCGCTAATACAAAAAGACAAGCATTTGTAACGTGAAGACCAGTGCATCATTGAATGGAATACATGAAAATCTAGCCACGTAGTGTAACATATAGCAACAGCAGTAGACGTGTAACCTGATTGGCTAAGAGGAAACACTAGCACATCTACTATAGGAGCTCTAAATAACAAGGATCTTTGCCAGCCAGACTGCAATTAGGTCCTTTAGCTGCACATACATGTTCCCTTTCTGCATCCAGTGCCATTTTGCATAATCATTATAGCTCATACTTTCAGTGCAATGGGGATAACACTCAGCTCATTTATAGGCTACCATCTGCCACTCCTTCTCCGTCTCTCATCTCTGACTGTCTGTCTGCTATCCAGGAGTGGTGTGCCGCCAATGATCTCTGCCTTAAATGCCAGTAAGACTAAGATTCTCCACATTAGCACGACTGCTCCCGGCTTTCCTGTTGCTCTCTGGCCGACCTCTCTTGGCCCTCTTCCTGCTCCCAGCTGCGAGGCTAAAAATCTCGGGGACATCTTCGACTCACACTCTCCTTCCCTCCTCACATCTCTGACGTCTCTAAGAAGTCACACTACCACCGGCACCTCCTCAGGAGGTATTCTTCCCTTCCTCTCCTTCCCCCAGACACTCACTGTCTCCAGAGCGCTGGTTCTCTCTAGGCTGGACTATTGCAACAGCCTCTTTCTAAATCTGCCTGCTTCTACACTCCGTCCTCTGCAACTCATCCAGAACAGGGCTGCAAGACTTGTCCTTAACCGCAAGCCCAGGGATCGTATCTCTCCAGCTCTGAAATCTCTGCACTGGGCTCCCAGTGGCATCAGGGATTAAGTTCAGAACCCTCTGCATTGTCCACAAGGCCTTATGGGGCCTCAAATTCCTGCAACTCTCCCTTCCTAAATATCTTCCTTCTCGTGCTCTTTGCTCATCCGCCTCCAACTCCCTCAAGTTCAGTCGCTTCTCCAAGCAACGAGTTGGTGACAGATCACTCTCTTCGGCTGGGGCCTCCCTCTGGAACAGCCTCCCTGCCTCCCCTGAAACTTGAGGAGAATCATCTCCGGTTCCGGAAGCACCTCAAAACCTTCCCTTTTGCTTCTGCTTTCTCTCCTCCTCTCCCCTGCTGAATTCCTGCCTGAAACTGTACTGGTTACCTGGCCTCCTCTGATCTCAGGCCCAGGTTCCCTCCCCCGCCAGTTACACTCCTGCAATGCCCCCCTGGAAACATATGCACTTGGGGACTGTTCTCTGTATCCCTACAGTCCCCCGCCAGCACTTGTCACCTGATGTCTGCACTTACTCTTGCACTTGCCACCAGCTGGCCCTACTTCTCTCTTTGTTTTATTTATTCTTCACCCCATGTACTGTACTGTCCCCACCCCACTCCGCACTTTTCCTCTTCTCCCTACCCTCGCACTTGCGCAATCTCAATGACACCTGGCCTAGTAGGATCGTTGTCTGACTTCCCCTGTTTCCCCCCTCCCTTGCCACATTGCACCTTTAAACACGTGTGTATAGGCGCGTTATAAATGCCATATCATGTCATATAATATCATATTCTAGCCTAGTGGGTTCTGCGTGTGCTGTGAGGCGCATGGGGGGGGGTAACCAAAGTATTCTTTTTTTTATTTTGTATTTTTTGTATTTATTTTTTTATTGTATATGGTTAACCTTTACAAAATCATTTACATAAATCATGGATATACAGGAAGACATTTCCAAATATAAAATGATGGTAAACATATACAGAAGCAATACAATAAGCAATTTTAAATAAAAAGTCACATTAACAATAATACACTAAAACATGACAATTTCTCATCTGACGAGAAAATCACAAAATACATAAAACGGTTATAATGATGGCATACAAGATGAACACCAAATCCAAGCTACGCTGCATCCGTGTCAGGCACAATCAAAAGGTTAGGATTTCTTTCATTCAAATTCAAAGACTTGAAAAAAGATGCTGTTAGGCAAGATTTTATGCAGTACCCTTTGGGTGCACTACAAAAACCCCGACCTCCTGGCAATAGGAACCCAACCTTTGGTATAAGTCTGTACTAGACAGGTTGGTAGCGTAATTGAGCAGCCAGGCTTATCTCAAGAGGGGTCAATGTGAGCAGTAGGGGAGTTACACAGAGATTCACAGTGAGAAGTATTCAAATAAACCCTTACACACAAGGTTTCGTGATTAAACAGTTGTTAAAGCATTTAACAGCCAGTTTGAGTAAGCCTTCTTCAGAAGGGGCAATATCATAGTAACACACAAATGCACTCCAAAATACACACTTTTAGTAGTTCTAAATCAGTAAGTACCCTTTTCTGATGGCACACAGACACTTCCTACACCCTCAGGTGACTTAAATGGCTAGGACACTGTGGACATTAATATATCAGTGTTGCATTTAGAACAATACTTAGGAGCATGTCAAAGATAAAGGTTATTAGAACAAAACAAGAGATCTCACAAATATTCTGAAAGCAGGTAAGTACTTTTATAAACCCTCACTACAAAGTAAGTTAACCCCTTCCTGGAAGGATGACCAAACACAAAGTCAGACGGAAGACGAGTCATTCAGGGAGCCAGGCCAGGCCAGGCCAAAGTCACTTGGGCAAAGGTCTAGGTGAGCTGAAACAATTCCTGTAGGTAGGTAAAAGTCTTGCACAATGTTTTAGAGGTCTTTGTAGAAAAGAAGAAATCAAAGCAGGGCCACAAGCTGATTAGGCTTGTGGGGTAAAGAAGCTGTTAGCAACTCTACAGAAGTAACCACGACAAGTCTCAACTGAGAACAAATGAGGTTACACAACAAGAGGTAAGTTCTCTTAGACTGTACAGTACCTTTGGTTAGAAGAAAACCGGTTCCAGCTGGCTTCTGATCCTGTGCAGCTCTGCAGATCCTGTGTTCCTGGGCCTCAGTCGTGGGGACAAGAGGGAGGACGTCTGGAGTACTCCTGCACTGCAAAGGGACGGTCGGCGATAGAAAAAGGACGTACTTCTATTCAGTGGCACTTCGCGGTTTCAGCTCCTCGCGTCTCAGCAAATAGCACCACTGCAGTTCTTGGCTGTTGAGTTCGGCTTTCCTTGCATCTGGGGTCCAGCACTCTGTTGAGTTGGCTCAGGCTCGGTTAGTCCTGCTTCTTGGGAGTCCGTAGGATCTTCCTGGAGCTATTGGCCAACTTAAAAGCAACACATACAATCTGGTGTTCCTCTCCCTGGCTCTTCGGTTCCAGCAGCAGCAGCAGCAGCAGCACTGTAAATACAACCAGCTTCCAGAGGATGTCCAGACAGGCTTACTTTGGAGTTGATTGGTCCCACCAACTCAAGGGGAGAAGTCGTCCTTGCAGGACTTCTCTAGTCGAGGCGAATTCGGAGTTTCAGCACTGCAGCAGGGCTTCACCGGGCAAACCAATGGTCCAGGAGTTGCAGCCGGTGTCTCTTCCAAGTTCTTCTTCGGATTCCTTCATCCAGTGGTCGACTCTGCCTTCCAAGCCAAAAAGCCTTGCCTTTTATGCAGGTTTCTTCCATTCATTCCAGCCTAGCTGTAAGTCACCCAGCAGGGCGGCTGTCCTTGCCGGACAGCCGGCCGGCCAATCCCCTAAGAGTGCATTTGTGTCTCCTTGGAGACTAAGCACAGGGAGTTTCGGGCACCTCCCTCGCTTCCTGCCCCTGCCGGACACCCTGGAGCCAGAGGCGGGCTTCACTCGGGAATCCCGCCAAAGACAGAATGAGCAAAGTGACCAAACGTGGTTTGGCGCGCAGAGTAAATCTCAAGAAGGAACTTTCCACAAAGAAATGGCGGGAAAAAAAAGAACGGGTCATTTTGACAAAAATGGCACCCTTGGGTGTTTTACTGCAGCTGTGAACGCAGCCCACGATAAAAGCACACCACGGTGGTTAAAAGTAAACCACTGCCACCAGCCATTCATCAAGGAAAGGGTAACATAAAAATGTTACATGAGAAGCTAGACAAAGGGGATACTAAGTAACCCCTAAAGCACCATGTGGTAAGATAGTGAGTGCTGGGTCTAGAAAGTTACAAATGTAAGTAAAGTCAATTTCACTTTAATGCTGTTGGAAACAGTAGTTTATCCAAGTGAAGGTATTTAAACCTTTGGGATGTCAGAAAGACTTCCCTCTGCCACTGCACTGAAGGTGCTGTGTGACACAATGTAAAGGATGATGCCTATGGAGTCTGTCAGACTCCACAACCAAATGAAACACAGTGTTCAAGTCATAACAAAAAAACATGACAGAGTGGGAAAAAGGGTCTCACTCTCTCCAGGTTAAAAATTCAATTCCACAAAATCTAGCAAAGTTGCTAGGGGTCTCTAAGGTAGAGAGGAATTAGCACATTTCTGAGAATTCTCCCTAACAGATGCAACAGGTAAGGTTTCAGAAGTATTACTTCCGCTATTGAAGCGGTGCCAGATTTGGGTCTCCTGAACCCATCGATTTGCAGGAAACATTTTGGCCAGATAGCAAAGCCTTTCAACCTTTAATTCCTCACAGAACAAAAGGAAATGTCTAGATGGCTCAATACTTCCCTCTTGATGACAAAATCTACACTCTAGATCGTCAGAAGCAGTGAAGCCACGCTGTGCGAGGATTTATTTGGTTAGCAACAGATTCCATCTGAAATGAAGGCTAATGTTCCTATGAGGACTGTCTGGAAATGTAATGAGATATGGTGCAATCTCACCCCTTTTTTGTGCTCATGGGTAAGATGGGTCATGGAGGTGTGGCCATGTCATTCCCCATGTGCCTCTAACCAACCATGATCAAACAGCTGGTTTTTAACCTTGTATGGGTTTGATATGAGGATATCTATGTTCACGTGAATTTTCCATAAAATTCTCACACAGTTTGTTCCGATTGTAATGACAAAGTTGGGATGTTTCACACTGGCACTCAAATTCTTGGTTTCTTGTAGATTAAAATAAAGAGAATCACGAATGGGCAAAAGTAATCTCTTAAATAGAGACAACAAATTCCATTTGACCTGGGCATGGATAGAGGTAAAACCCAATTTAAACCTTATCGCCACAAGTGGGACACATGTAGGTACGCTTAAAACCCATCTCCATAGCTTCCCTTCACACAAGTCTAGACATTTCAGGGCAGCCTTGTGAAATAATTCCTGTCCGTAGATTCATTTAGGCACTACTTTGCCTACATAGAATTTCAGTACGGGCAGAATAGAAAAAGATAAACATTTCCGATGTAAGGCCAACATGATCGCCTTCTGATTTAGCACATTCCTCCCATTGACAAAACCTGGCGCAGCCGATATAATATAGCCGAGGTATGTCAAGCGGGAGGCTGAAGTGATCACACTGTCTTCCCAAGATCACATTTGTTGGTGCTTTTTCAGACTTCTTGATATAACTAGAATTATAGTTTTCTCTGAAATAATCTTAAGGCCGTTGTCTGCGGGAAATGCAGAAAAGGATTTGAGGAGTCTTTTTAGACCCACGCGAGATTTGTCAAACAGAAGAAAGTCATCCGCGTATGCGAGCCAAAAAATATGTTGAGAACCCACCTTAGGAGTAATTAATGTAGCCGGGATCAAGTACTCACTAGCATCAAACACGTAAAGATTGAATAAACATGGCGCTAGGGTACATCCTTGTCTGAGACCGGACAGAGTTGGAATACATCAAGACATGGCACTTTCTCTATTCAACCTTACCCTAACCAAGGAGTTCTCATGGAGACCTATAATAAGCTCCAAAAGGCCACTGGGAATTACCCAGTTTTTCATCTTGCCCCACAGACGGACATGGTCTACGCGATCGAAAGGCAGATGAAAGATCAATCGATGAGATGTAGGTACACGCATCGGGGGTGGCCCATGTCAAGTTTGGAATATATCTAAGAATAAGGCCATTTAGAGAAGTTGAATAATTCTTTCATAGACCAGTCTGGAATTTGAATAGTCTGGGCTTGTTGACAGCCAATTTCTCCAAATGAGAAACATGAAAAGAGCTTGCTGTCAGAGTCCAGCAATGAAATCAGTCTGTAGTTTGACGGGTCGGTCTTCATGCCTTTTTTAAAGATGGGAACAATGTAGGCGATTTTCTATGTAGATGGAAAGATTTTGGTAGAGATGATGCCTTGAAATAAGATAGCTAAAACATTAGCCCAATTTTTAGGATCAGTTTTGAGAATGGCATTAGAGAGCCCGTTAGGCCCAGCGCCTCTTGAAGGTTTACATGAAGTAATTAGATCAAAGACTTTATTTACACTGATTTTAATGGGAACCTCTTTTACCGTCTCAGTGATTGGATTGACCTTTTGGTCAGAGGGTTTTGTAGGACTCAAAGCGTAAAGATAAAAAAATAACATTGCCCAAGTTGACTCAACGACAGCATTTAGCTGGGCAGTACAGGTAGCCAGCGCTTGTCCTTTGATCAGGGACCAAAACATGCCAACGTCTTTTCTAGACAGAATTCGTAGAACCAGTTCAGTGTCTTGCTGGATCAAAAACGCTTTGCTGCTGTTTGCAGTAAATATTATAGTTTTGTTTTACTAATTTACTCTTGACACGTTTCAATTAATTTGAGAAGGGTTGCCACTTTATTCATCGCAGATCTGTTCTGAGCTGGTTGTACATCATAAACATGCTGGTGTTTCTTGCAAATTAGACTACTACTAGATTTGGAATTATACATCACACACCATATCAATGTAGCCTTCATAATTGCCAACATTAAACATACTGATCTTCCATTCAAGTGTGGACCGAGCCATTACTTCTCGTTAACGATAGGCTTTTTTAAAAAAATTCGTATTTGTAGAGCGCGCAACTGCTCAGAAGCATCGTGGCGCTAGTTACATAAGGGGATGACAACTTAGTTACATAGGTAGCAGTAAAAAGAGGTCACAACTTAGTTACTTAGTTACAGGCTAATTTATCGACGTTCAAGGAGATTCGACAAACGGCATTACCTCCAGGACAAACTTTGAAGTCACAAGGACCTATACATTCTTTGTCAAAGTGGCTCTCAGCATACAACGATCGCGCCAAGAAGTTGGAGTTATGGAGAATTCAGAATGGACCTCAAGCAAGTGCAGATCGGCAAAGATATAGTCAATCATTGTCTGACTAGTGCCACGGAACCATGTGTATTGTTTAGAACCACAGTTGTTGATTTGGTCATGCAGGGTATATAGATTTAAAGAAGTAAGAGTAGAACTCCATACCAAGCCATTTTTAGAGTGTTGCTCAAAAATGCAGTTGTCGAATTTAAGATTGACAAAGAGGTCATCCAACAGAATGGAGACACATTTGACATTCAAGTCACCGGCTAACAGAATGCAGCAAGTGCCACTTCTTACCTTCCACTTGCAAACCAAGTTGACAAACATCTAAGAATGCTGTGTTAGTGCAGAGATGTGTTGCCCCCTAGAGTTCCATGATAGAAATGTTAAGTCTTCGTTTACTTCCCCATTTTTAACACACACATTTTCATCATCGAAGCCACCAGGTCACTGAATCGGAAGGTCCCTGAATCGCGCCAGCTCTTTCCACTCTAGCACCTAGCTGGTTATTTTCCCCATTCCACTGCTTAAGATAATTGGTGAAAGTGTTATCCTTACGAGAAGAACTATCCATATCTTTACAATCATCCACCCATTGTACTACAGAGAACCCCAGATTGTGCAATAGATCTCCTTCAGCTAATACTAAATCGAGCACCAATTTAGATGGGAAGTAAAGGTGAGCTCGGGACACATCATTTTGATCAGGAAATGCAACCCTCTCAATGTCTGCTGAAGAGAGCGCATTCAGTGTGAATATTTCAGCTAGAATGAATAAAATACTCATCTTATTAAGGCAGATTGGAATAGAGGCCCCCAGTAAACTGGGCATTAATATAATATTGTGGGCCTCAGGAGGTTGACACTTGGAGTTGATGAATGATCTGGGTACCGCTTCTGTGATCATTTGTGGATTGGGTTTGGAATTGGAGCCCATCAACCGGCTGGAAGGAGCTGAAATAGAGGCAGATTGTTGATCGTTTTCTCCAAAGGTCTTAATTTTTGAGTTCCCGGCGGCGACCTTGGAGCAGTCACTGGTGTGGCCAGAAGTCAAGACAATAAAAAAAATACTATCCCTCAAGGACAACTCCTGAGCAGGTATTAGTTACTAAAGAGTGTCTCTCAGAGGGAATATATAATTGATAAAATAGGGTTCCAAGGTTGGTGTGTTTACCGTGAACTACAGAGGGATTTCCCGAGTTTACCGGGGGTAAAGGGGATTATGGATTTGATAAAAGTCCAACCTTGACACACTGTTGACTTCCCCTTAAACTGAACAGTGGGGTCAGACACATATTGAAGAGGGCTTCTAATAGGGACAATACCTTGAGGTACATTATATGGTTGATGTTTGATTTAGATTTTAATTGTATTTTAGTTTTTACTGGTTCAGTACCATAGCAATACATGCATTTATGGAAATCCACACAATAATTACTTATTTTATTTCAGTTTCTTGCTCTAAAAACACTAATTCCAGGTTTCTTTTTTCAGTCCAACAGGGGAAAGATCTGCAGGAACAAAGCATTTTTAAAAGGAGTCCTGTGTAGGAATAGACAGGCAAATGATTTTCCAAGAAGACTTTTCCCATGACGGCTAACGCCCCAGCGACACCTTCTCAGGATGCAGAGAATCATTCCCACTTTATCCACTGCAGCCTCTGGAAAGCTTATGGATGCCAGAAGAGCTTAGAAGGCACATAACCTCTTGTACCCACTGGGTACCATACACTGAAGATATTAACCATCTAATGACGAGTGCCTCATTTACCGTACCAGGGAATGGAGATGTGCACAGAAAACAGGCTACGTACATGTACTGAATGTGGTAAGCAGTTCATTGATTGCTTGAGAGAACCACAAAAGAAACTCTGATCCTGGGACAAGAGCATGCGTACATTGAATGCGACACAACTTTCTATATAAAGTGAACTGCTAGGCACAATCTTAAAATAAGCACGGGTAACCCTAATCCTGAACGATACCACCTACATATGATCCATATTACACCACTGTTTCTGGGAGCACAAAGGCCAAAAAACTACGAAGGAGTAGAAAGCCCACAGGAGAAGGATTGAAATGACTTACAACATGGACTAACTATCAGAACTTTGATTGGTAGAAATCCTCAAATTTTGGCAAGTTGAATCCACTGATACCCCATGTGTAGCATAACCAGCTAACCAACACCGTCTCTGGCCATGGGGATGGCTGACGTGGTTGCTGAAGTTCATTGTAAATGTTGACGCTGGTGCAGCAGCTCCTGCCAGAGTAGCATCTAAAGGCACTGAACTGCACTTACTAAGGCTAAAAGGGAAAGTATGTGATCATACAGAGTGTTGTGCTGGCATGACCTGCCATCTTAATAATGGTATTTCCAGTCATTACTGTTATGCAAAGACATACCTGCCCTAGGGATGTTTTATCCAGTTGAGTGAATGTATATAAGTACTGACTGTATGAAAGTGTCTCTTATAAGGAGAAATGAACAAGACTTACAATAATGTATTCAGGAGCTATTAGCTAATAAGATAGCTCAACAGGTTATTCACTGACTGTTGAGATATGCGTGCATTCTTCAGAACACAGGTTACAATCCTGGCAAGGTTATTAACTGAAAGCCAACTTCACATGGGTAATATTAGTTATATATAAAAAAGTATCTATGTGCAGCGCTTTAGTTAAAAAACGATAAAATAACTAATTATAATTATTACCCCAAGGAGTGAACATATGAACTCCATTGTAGATGGATTTTGTTAGAATGAGTGATAATCAATGGATTGGACTGTCTACATGTTCCGAATGCGGCAAATGATTTTGTGCCACTGCCCACTAAAAAAGACATCATGCAGGACACACCACACCGAGAGTACTTAAATGCACTAGAGCAAATGATAACGCAGGAAAATGAAGCAGGGAATCCCACTGAGATAAAACAATGCCCCAATGCAACACCATCAAAGTGGCACCAGGGAGAACCCATTTAAGTGTACTGCAGGCATCAAGGCTTTCATTTTAAAAACAAGGGTGATCAAGCACCTGACAACTCACACTGTTGAAAAACCATACAAGTGTACAGAGTGTGACAAGGATTTCATTAGAAAGAGAGAGCTGATGCTACATCAGGCAGTACACACTGGAGTGAAACCATTTAAATGTACAGAGTGTGACAAGGCTTTCACTAAATAGGCACAGCTGAGACTAGATCAGGCAACTCACACTTGTGTGAAACACAACAAGTGTACAATGTGTGACAATGTATTCATTACAATTAAAAAGCTCAATATGAATCGCAGAACGCACACTTGTGAGAGACCACACAAATGCACAGAGTGTGACAAGGCTTTCATTAGAAAGAGCAAGTTGATGCTACACCAGGCAGTACACACTGGCGTGAAACCATATAAATGTACAGAGTGTGACAAGTCATTCATTACAAGGCAACAGCTGATGCTACATCAGGCAGTACACACTGGAGTGAAACCATTTAAATGTACAGAGTGTGACAAGGCTTTCATTAGCAAAACACAACTCATGGTACATCACGCAGTACACACTGGCGTGAAACCATATACATGTACAGAATGTGACAATGCATTTGTTACAAAGCGTCTATTGAGGCAACATCAGGCTGTACACACTCTTGTAAAAGCCTTTAAATGTACAGAGTGTGACAAGGTTTTCAGTAGAACGGCACAACTGATTCTACATCAGACTGTACACACTGGCCTGAAACCATATACATGTACAGAGTGTGATAAGGCTTTCAGTAGAAAGGCACAACTGATTCTACATCAGGCTGTACACACTGGCCTGAAACCATATACATGTACTGAGTGTGACAAGGCTTTCATTACGATGAGTCGGCTGATTCTACATCAGGCAATACACACTGGGGTCAAACCATATAAATGTACAGAGTGTGACAAGGCTTTCATTACAAAGAGAGAGCTGAAGCTACATCAGGCAGTGCACACTGGCATGAAACCATATGAATGTACAGAGTGTGACAAGGCTTTCATTACAAAGAGAGAGCTGATGCTACATCAGGCAGTACACAATGGCGTAAAACCATTTAAATGTACTGAGTGTGACAAGGCTTTTGTTACAAAGAGTCAGCTGAAGATACATCAGGCAGTACACACTGGCATGAAACCCTATACATGTACAGAGTGTGGAAAGACTTTTGTTACAAAGGGGAGCCTGATCAGGCACCAGACAGTACATACCGATGTGAAACCATATAAATGTACAGAGTGTGACAAGGCTTTCACTGCAAATCCAAACCTGGTCAGACATCATAGAACTCACACTGGTTAGAAACCATATACATGTACTGTTTGTGACAAAGCTGTGGTTCCACTACAAAGCACAGCCGATGCTCCATCAGGCAGCACACACTGGCATGAAACTCTTTAAATGCTCTGAGTGTAACAAGGCTTTCATTAGAAAGAAGAGCTCACACTGACGTAAAACCCTATAAATGTGCAGAGTGTAACACAGCTTTCATTACAAACCAACAACATGCCAGGCATCAAAGCACTGCTCACTGGCCTGAGACCACATACATGTACTGAGTGTGACAAGGGTTTCTTATCAAAAAGAGAGCTCACCCAACACCAGAGAACTCACACTGGTGGGAAACCAATTAAGTGTGACAAGGCGTTCAATACAGACAGCCAGCTGGTGCTATATCAGAGAGTGGACACTGGTCTGACACCGTATCAATGTTCTGAGTGTGAAAAGGCTTTAATTACAAAAACTGTGCTAATGCGACATCAGAACGTTCACACTGGCGTGAAACCATATAAATGTGCATAGTGTGACAAGGCTTTCTTTACAATTAATGACCAGATCAGACACCAGAGAACTCACAGTTGTGATAAACCATATATAGGTTCTGTGTGTGGCAAAGATTTCAATCATTCAGTGCATCTCTCAGTGTATCTAAAATACCACACTGGTGAGAAACTATATAAATGTGCCGAGCGTGACAAGGCCTGACAAAGAGACAGCTGATCAATCATTGAAGGACTAGCTAGAAAACACATATTTTTTTTTGCAATTTTTAAAAAAATGTTTTATGGTTAAAAACAATCATTAACTTAAAAAAAACCTTTAATATTCTTTGTTCCCCAGAGAAAGAAAAAAGAAAAGGCCATCTATAGCTTGCAACAACAACAGCCATTTCACTAGGAATAAAACCTTTTCCCTAAACAGCTCAATTGTAAATACCATCCATGGATGTTACAACATCCTCTCCACCTACTCATGAGATGATACTATGTCAGATTGACATTGAGACAATAGGGATATGCATCAATCCCAAAACTCTCTTAATCCCCCTCCTCCCTCCCTGTTTCCCCCTGGTTGGTTAACACAACCTCCAAAATTTTCATCACAGCTATAACCATCCCAGGCTTGTCACCAATTAGCATCCATTTCCACCATTCCCCTTTCGAGAGAGTAGTTTCCATCAATGAGGACTCCTCTAAATATAACATTCGGATCTTAGTCAGAGCTTCACAGTTCATTATTAAATGTTCCGGAGTTTCCACCAAGCAAGAGCTCATACAATGTCGACAGTTAGCACTTTCAATCCCTACCATTTTCCTCTTAAACAAAATCTCTCTTGAGTGTAGGATATTTAGGCGACATCTAAGCAGAAGATCACGATATTTGGGGTCAGGGAATTTGATCATGAATTTCGGAAGTTCGTTAACTCTGCCTCCCTCCATGGACAGGGGATCTTTCGACCTTAAACCACTGCACTGATCCATGGTGGTAATCCAATCACAGAATAGCAGTTTCTTTCTCACACTCATTGGGTTTGACATCAGCAGGTCGACAAAAATTTCCACCTTATTTCTCCATTCTTCAAATGGTCCATTGACCACCCTGTTCGCCAAGGCCAAGATCTTAAACGGTTTCTAAACATTCTCTAGGGCACATTTGCTATATAATGAAACCGTCTTCCAAGCTACTAGTGATTCCAAAGACTTAGGCCTAAGTTCTAATCTAATTTTACACAGTGGGAGATCATTTGGCAGGCGCAAAATCTTGCGCCAAAAATGAGCCTCCAATTTCTCCCAACACTCATATGAGACGCGGAGAGCAGCTTCGGCTCCATAGGTTATGGTCTGTGCCACCTTTTGCTTATAGAAGGAGATGATGGGAATTAGTGTGAATTTACCACATTTCCGGTGTACCAGCCTACCCTGGTTCACCATCGGGATCATTTTCTGCCATAGGTAAGCGTAATGGGCAGCCTCATCAGTATTCCTATTAATCTTGACCCCCAAATACACTATTGAATCCACTATTGAATCCACCGTCACATATACGTGCGGAATGTAGCAAATGTTCTGCTAAATCATTCTATCGTTGCACAAGAAATGCTGCTCTCTGTGAAACCCTGTACGTGTTCAAAAGTGAAGCAAAACTTTCAATTAAAACAGTTCATTAAAACAATGCCATCATGGCCCTACTCATGAGGATGAATATGAATGCTCTGTTGGTGATCAGGTTTGCAAGAATAATATATTAGTAACTCAGAAAATTCATACAAGTGAGAGGTCATGTGAACTGCTACATCTTAGAAGTTATTAATGCGCAACGTCATATAAATGTACCAAGATTGTCCAGGCTTTTATTCTAAAGGGAGATCTGATGCTACATCAGAACTCTCCCAGAGCAGAACAATATATGTGTTCTGGGTGTTACAAGGCTTTCAGGCAGACATTTGCTCTATTGCAACATCAGCAATTCTTTACCCTGTATTTGGTAGAAGAAGAAATATGGCTATTCTCAGTCTTGGGATTTGAGATAGTACGTAGGCTGATTACTGCAAGTGAAGTAGGTGAGCAGCGGGAAGTATTCTTTGACTGTATTAGTCCTCTGCCTGGGTGGCTAATTCAGAACTAATCCAGTCTGAATTATCCTGGGCTTGTTCTAGGGCAACACACCTCTTCTCATTTTTTTGAGGATACCCTTGAGTAGATTCATTCCTGAGTGAAGTTCATGACAGCACAGGGTGGTGGGTGCCTCTCGGTTGCAATCTTGCAATATCTCCAGAAGCACATACAGATCTTCCTGGCTAACTGTTTTAGAGGTACTGTGCTCTGACAGTTGCAAAAAGAAGAAGCAGATTCCAAAGGTTTTGAAGACGGACAATAAACTGATAATCGATGATTGGGTCTTGAATGTAGCTGTCAAAAAATGAAGAGATCAGTACACAAAGTGCAAAGAATGATGTAAACATAATTATTCTTCCATTTATGATTTATTGTGTGTTCCTTTTCCTTCTGCATGTGTGGCTCTCCTCGTTCCCTTGTGTACCTTTTTTTTAATTTAAAAGTTAAGAATTTCTAAAATGTGTTTATCCTTCTAATTAGAAAGTTTTCATTTTAGAAATGGACTTAGGATATGTACTGTATTCATTTTATTTTGCTTTTTAGGATTAGCTTTGTTTTATCATTTGTGTTAGCTCCTAAATAAAACATTTAATTTGGAACAAAATACTACACTGGTGTAAAACCATATCACAATTCGGAACCGTATAAGGGACAGCTGTCGTTACAGTCTGGAGACACGATTTCATTGTATGAAGTGTGACACAGCTTGCATTAAAACAATCTATACCACTGAGAATAACTTTGAATATACTGAGTGTAAAAAGGCTTCCATTATAAAGATTCGATTTTTGATTTGGTTTGAGTTATTTATAACGCGCACAAGGACGTACTGAATCGTATAAAGGTGCAGATGATCTGAGGGTAACAGAGCAAGAAGTGAATACAGAGCATCAGTCAAAAAAGATCAGTTTATCAAGGAGAGCCTACAGCCCGTTTCAGAGAACACAAGCCTCTGACATTCCAATTATTTAAAGAAGGAACTTTTTCAAGGCTCTGCGAAACTGGTAGAATGATTCCAGAGACCTAATTTCTCAGGGGATGCTATTCCCTAGCTTAGGACCATAGACAGCAAATCTTCTGTCACCCCTTGTGACACAACGGGATCGAGGGATGCTCAGCAGCAGTTAGTCCCCTGAGTGTAACAGCCTAGTTGGTTGGTATCGGCTAAGCTCGTCTACTAGATATGCTGGGGTGAACCCCTTCAACCTCTTATATATCAAACAAGCAATATTAAACGTGATTCTGTCATCTACTGCCAGCCAGTGTAGAGTGGGGTGTGCAGTGAAAACGTGATCATTTCTGTTCAAATAGCAGACTAATCTGACCGCTGCATTCTGAGCCTTTTGCTGTCTCTGCCGCTGGTTTGCAGGAATTCCAGCAAGAAGGCTGCTGCAGTAGTCTAAGTGTGAGTTATCCAACTTTCCCAAATGAAATTCTAACGAATCAGGGAACGCATTTCATGAGTAAGCTCATTGGTGAAATAAAGGAATTACTATACATCACTACATAAGGATCTCAATTTACCATCACCAGACAGAGGGATTGACGGAGAGATTTAATGAAACCCTCAATGAGACCATCTTGAGAAAGTTAGTAAATGAGGATGGAAAAGATTGGGATTGCATGATCCCCTGGGCCCTGTTTGCCGTGAGGAAAACTCCGCAAGCATCTACTGAATTCTCTCCCTTTGAACTGCTGTATGGTAGTCAACCAGTGAGGTTCTTTAAGACGATGTAACACTCTACAGGGTGGATGGGGATGCAGAAATTACTCAAGCATCAATAATAAAACAGACTCGGGAAGTTGGCAAAGATTTGGCTGTTTTAATAACAATTATCTCAAACAGGGAGTACAACGGATATCAACAGATGTCTGACAGTAAGATCTCAACCCATTTCATAAAAAAACATACTTATATACTAAAAACTTGTCCTCATTGACATCATACTATGTGGCAAACTAATGAAACTTATGTGGGACTGTGATTGGATAGTGGGAAACATAGAGGCATACTTTCTGTGGGGGTTAGGTTGAGATTGGGTCTCTGTCTAGTGAACAGCTCTGCGCACCCCTAGTGCAATGCATTGTGAGCGCCATCAGATACACAACGTCTCATTAGGTCTCTAACTATAGAGCTCTTTGGTACATGGCCCTTTATAATTGGTTGGCACGCTTGTACCCTTCTGGAATATTCCACTCATTAGCAGCATGCAAGCTGGTGCCCCAGGTGTTGGTGGGTCGGACTTGACCAGACCTACCCACCCAATTAGCCCATCATCACTCAAGCTGTCTGCCATGAGAGTAGTCTTTTGAACTTGGCCTTGCAAGTATTACTGCTCCTGGGAATGGAAGGGAGTGTGGGCATGGCCTTATCTTCTGGTTTCGTCGTAGCTTGCCCAAAGGCTATCGTCATCTGACCATGTAACTGGAGACCACGTTTTGAGCTCCTTGCTTGATTTTAATGGTATTAAATTAATAGAATTTGACAGTCCTTCTGCCGCACCTTAACAGGAGCTCAGCTCCCATCTCTCATTCATTGTATCTCTCCATGATAGATAACCAGTTTCTTGGCTGCCCTACTCCTTCACACTGGGCCAGACAGGCCTTCTCGATTCTCCTTCCATTTCCAGCCGGGCTTATCCTACTGCACCACACTGTCAGTTCTTCCATTCACAGGATTTTCAGTTTGCTTAAATACAATGTGGAACTTCCAGATTCCTATCCATATATATACCTTGGCGGCACCGCCAGCAACTATTCACTATGTATAGCCAGCTTTCACAAATACTTAATGTACTTACGTTACTGCACCTGTACAATTATAAACTGGTTTTCATTTTCTTCCGTGCTCTTCACCCGTGCAATCTTCATTTTTGCATATGAAAGTTTACTCGATTCTTAACTTTGTCATCAGATTCTATATGGTCTATTCACCTTCTCTTTTGTCATCTCTTCTTAGGCGCGTCACTTTGACTCATGTGATGTCACCAGTCTCTTCTTTCATCCATCTTCTCGTGCTCCTCAGGGAGCTGTCCCAAGAGGTTATCAGTTTTTCGTGGATACATAATGGTCTTCTTAGCGGATGCTTTGCTTCAAAGGCTGCTCATGTTATAGGCATCATTATGTTTTTTGTAAAGGTTCTGTAATGAACCATATACAATTTTATAATAAAATTAAAAAAATGTAAAAAAAATAGGCATCATTACAGGTGTTGCTTTTGTAGCTATTTCTGGTTCCCAACATTTAGGCTAGTTAGAGGCGGCACTTCCGGTAGAGGCTTTTGGCTCCTCCTCTACAGTAGAGAACCAAGAGATATCTTGCACATGCTCAGGGAAACATGTGACGAAAGAGAAGAAGCACCAATACCCTTGTCCCAGACAGGTGTCACGGCCACTGGCCATGGGCCAGTTACTTCAAATCTTGCAGGGTCCCAATGGACCCAGTCCTTGGCTTCTGGCACCAAGCTCATTATAAAGTGTGCTCAGCACACAGACTGTTGAAGGCACGTGCATCTGGACAGGGCGGGGCCCTAGCAATGCATGGAAGGCACGTGCAGAAGGCAGAAGGAGTGGCAAGGTGGGGCCTCAGGGCAGGGCCTAAAGGGAGTGGCTGGGGCCAGGCTATATAAGCCGGCCCCACGCGCATGCTGGCGCTTTGCGTTAGTCTGCTAGAGCAGCGTAACGCTTACCGCTGTTCAGAAGATCTTACTAGTTTCAGCACGTGTGCCGCCAGTTTCCGGAACCCTCCAGCATCTTACCTTGAGGGAAGTTTAAGAACTAGCTTCCAATTCTGCAGCTACGCGTGCAGCTTACCTGAGTCAGCCATCCCATCGCTTCACTTCTGCAACTACGCGCGCATCTTACCTGAGTCAGCCACGCCATCGCTGGAAGCGCTGTTATCGCTTCCCCTTCTGCAGCCACGCGCATATTTTACCTGAATCTGCAGCCCCTCGCAGGTGCCGCCCTGCATTCTTACCTGTCCCGAACTTCCATCAACACAGGATCTTCTTCTGACGCTGCATCCTCGCGGATCTTCATCTCTGGCCGCCTGTAGGAGTTCGGAAACCGCTCATCAAGCACCGACCAGCTGAGCCTGCAAAGGGAAAGGAAGCACAAGGTTAGCACTTGCATAGACTTTCATATTCTAAGCAGCGAGCTTCAGGGAGAGGCTACCTACTTCTAGTGGGTCCTTTGGACTAGACTCTTCTCATCACACATTCCTGGGTCATCTTCATACCTAAGAGAGAGAGAGAGAGGACAATATAAAATTACGGACAATAATCATGGTGAGAGATTATCACAATCAATACGAACAATAATCATAGTTACAAAACCTACCTTCAAGATGGAATGGTCGCAGCCGGTCTGGACCTTCACGCCATGGACCA